>NC_143571.1:70366250-70715000 GCF_054136105.1 Typopeltis vanoorti | reverse complement strand
CTAAAATACGCAAGGCAAACAAAACTACGCAATATTAACTAATTTTATCAACGATAACTGAAAATAATACTTATCTTATCAGGAGCTTGCATGAACACTACACACTACCACCTATAACGATATAAAAACGATATACCAAACGGTATACCACGAGTGAAGAAGAGGACACAATTTAGAATCAGGTGGATGAAAAACAATATTAAACAGGAATTGCATGTGAAAAAGAGGCTGTGGAAGAGATATAAGGAGACAGGTGAAGAGAAGATGCATGAAGAGTATAAGACACAGGCCAGAAGAGTGACTAGCATGGTAAGGAAGACAAAACTGGAATATGAGGAGATTAGCCCTAAGATCCAAAGAAAATACTAGGGAATTTTTTAGCTATGTAGCCAGTAGGAGGAGAAATGATTGCAGAAGAATGACACTGTGGGATAAAAATGGGAAAAGAGTGACTGATGTAGCAGACATAGTGGAATTGTTCAATGAACACTTTATTGGAGTAATTCATCATGGAGGAGTCAGTTTTAATACTAGAGGGATAGGGCAGGTTCGAGGTTTAGAGGGTACAGGTGGAGAGTGTGTTTCAAATATTGAGTACTCTGGATGTCAGTAAAACTGTGGGACTGGATGGTATTTCACCACGAGTTTTGAGAGAATGTGCTAGGGAACTGACAGTGCCTTTGACCTGGCTTTTCAATGATAGTCTGGCTGCAGGAAAGGTGCCCATGCCACAGAATGGAAGGAAAGTAAGATAGTGCTATTGCATAAGGGCTGTAGCAGACTGGAAGTGTCTAATTATAGGCCAGTTTGTGTGTCATCAGTAGTTGTTAAGATCTTGGAGAAAGTAGTGAGGGACCGTATACAACATTGGGTAGATGATGGTACTGTCATCTGTGAGAGTCAACATGGATTTGTGAAGGGGCGCTCTTGTTTTAGCAATATGCTAGACTTTTATAATAAACTTACAAGAGCATTAGATGAGGGAAAGGCATATACTGCCATTTTCTTAGACTTGGCGAAGGCATTTGACAGGGTGCCACATGATAAGCTGATATTTAAGTTGCAGCACATGGGTCTGGATGTCAGATTGGTCAACTAGATTCAGGATTGGCTGTCCGATAGGTATCAGAGAGTTGTGTATGGTGGGACAGTTTCACGGAGGCAGAAGGTTACAAGTGGGGTCCCACAGGCCTCAGTACTGGGTTGTTTAACCTTGATATCAGTGACATTGTCAGTGGATTGCAAGGGGATGCTCAGTTGTTTGCAGATGATGTGAAGCTGGGAAGGGTTATTAGTAATAGTGCAGATGTAACCCTGCAAGAGGATTTGAATAAGCTAGATAGATAGGGAAATGAATGGGGTATCGGTTTAATGCAGCAAAATGTAAGGTCTTGAGGTTTGGGAAACATCGATGGGACATTGCATACTCTATGGGAGGAGTTATACTGGAGGAAATAGGGAAGACAAGAGATCTGGGATGGATAATTGATAGAAACCTGAAATTTAGGGGACATATTGCAAAGGTGGTGAAGGTAACACAGAGGATTGCTGCAATAATGAGAAGGACATTGACCTGCAGAGATAAAAGGGTTATCATTCTGTTGCATAAGTCTGTGATCAGACCACACTTAGACTATTGTTCTCAGATTTGGTCCCCAGGATTTGAAGAGGATAAATTAACTGTGGAAAGGGTACAGAGGCAGATAACAAAGACAGTTTCAGGACTGTACAATGTTATTTATGAGGATTGGCTGAGGGAATGTGGACTGCAGAGTTTGGTGGATAGAAGAAGAGGTGATATGATTGAGACTTTTAAACTGTTTAGAGGTGGTTACAGGGTTGACACTAGGGAGTTCTTTCGCTTTGTTGAACAGCAGGAAGGAGTGATGACAAGGATCCATCCCTGGAAGTTACGAAAGGAAACGGTGAGCAAGAGGGTGAGGAATGGTTTCTTTGCATGGAGGGTGATCGAGCCGGTGAATGCATTGCCTGATAGAGTGAGAACGGTCAATGAGTTTCAGGAGTGGTATGATAGACTATGTATTTCCTAGGAGGGACCTCCAATAATAATAATAATAATAATAAACCCATGCTGCTCTTTTGAAAGGTTTCCATTCTCAACAAAATAGGTTTGTATTCTGTCTCTAACCAGCTAACACCTTCACCACTGCACTTGATATGTATATGCCAACCTATAGTTGGACTCCATAGACTTGGATTCTCCCTTGTTCAGTGGAACTAATTTTCTTTCTTTTGATTCTTCTGAGACTGTTCCTTTTTTTTCTTCATACTCCTGTTGAGCAACCAGGTCATGGGCTCTACTAGATTTTTTCATATTTCCGTAATACATGTGGTGATATCCCATCCCATCTCATAGCCTTATTAACATTATATTTACTTAATATTCTAAACACTTCCCATTCTTGAACTGTCAGTTTCTGTCTTCTTTCTTGTTGTTACTCAACACTATTCCTAATACACTCTTCCATGAAATACACTAACAAAATATTCACTGAACATTTTCACTATACCTTCAAGTTGATATGACTTACGTTCCATCTCCAGCAACTAAAGTCTGTCTTCCATATTCACACTTTCTTCTACTAGCAACATAACTACAATTCTCGAGGGTTATGCTTTACTGCTTCAGCAAATCTCTTTTCACGTCAGTTTCCCTTTCCTTATCACCTTCTTAACCTGCAGCTTATATTTTTCATGCTATCGAAGAATACCCTGTTCTTTATATCTCAATGATAATGTTCTGTTTCTCGGAAGCTTCTGAATAATTCATCCATTTTATTCTTATGTTATTTATCATATGAACCTTAGGAATACAATCTGACATTGCAATATGTAATTGATTCTGAAAAAGACTCATGCACTGCTGATTTCTCTCCTCTTCAATTGATAAAGTCAATGCACTTATTTTTAAAAATCTCATTTCTGCTGTATGTATATTCTATTTTGATCTTTCTTTTTAACAGTCCATATTTCTGAACCATATAATAGGGTGGCAGTGGCCATTACTTTGTAAAATGTCAGTTTCTCGTTTTTATTATTATTATTGTTCAAGACCTGCATGAAATCATGGAACTAATTGTGGGATCCCCATCTTAGACAACGCAAAGTCTATCCACTCCTTCACTGTTTGTGCTCTGACCATTTTATCAGGCAATGCATTCAACATTTCATAGTCTAATCACCCTCCATGCAAAAAAAAAAAAAAAGTCACTCCTCACCTTCTTATACACTGCCTCCATTTGCAACTTCCAGGGATTGTCCCTTATCCTTGTTCTTGTTTTATGATATTAAAGTTCTCTCTACTGTCAAATCCTATAACTACTTTACTTCTCATTTCTCAATAGTTTAAATGTCAGTGATATTAATTCTTCTTCTTATATTCGTCAAATAATCTATAGTCTGCATGTCCTCATAACTAACAATGCACAGCCCTAATATAATTTATGTTAACAGCCTCTGCAAAAAAAACCTCTCCAAGTTTTTTTGTGTCTTTTAATTGTTCTGGATTTTCTGAACTTGATTTTTATTTATTATTATTTTTTTTTCATCTGCATCTTTGTCTGGAGAGATTGCTGTTCTGAATGAGTCAGTGCGTCCCAGGGAGGATGATAGCAGCGGTGACCTCTTGTGGGAATGGATACTTGGGAGAAGGGAGACGATGTCAGGTAACACTGAGCCCAGTGGAGTCTAGAAGGGATAATGCTGGGTATAGAAACAATAGATTTTATATGCTTCATACTAATGCCAGGAGTATCCGGAATAAGGGAGAGGAATTGGTGGTGCAGATAGTATCAGCCTGGAAAAAAATTATTGCGATCACTGAGACATGGGTGACAGAAGGGGATATAACGAAAAGAAGTCGCTGGGTATAGCATTTTTCATCAGGATAGGAGGGGAAAGCGTGGTGGTGGGGTACTGCTTATGATAAGTGATGACCTATGTCCTCTAAGAGTGGTAGCATTGGAAGGAAGTGAGACAAATAATTTTGAGAGCATATGGTGTGAGGTAGAAGTAGGCAAGACAGGATATTTAGTGGGGTGTTGCTTCAGACCCAGGAGCACAGAGGATGGGGACCAGGAGATGTTTCGACAGCTAAGATTGGCAAGTGCAAGAAGAATGATTGTTATGGGAGATTTTAACTACAGTAGTATAAATTGGAGAGAGGAAGATACATGTAGCAATAGGGGAATGGAATCTCTAGAATTCTTGAGGGACAAATGTCTTAGGCAACATGTAACAGAGGGAACAAGAGGTTCAAGAGTTTTGGATTTGGTTATCGCATCAGAAGAGTTGATAATAACTGAGTTGACATCTCTCCCACCAGTTGGAGAGAGTGACCGTATGGTTTTGACTTGGAAAATGAATAGACATACAGGAGTATCAAAGAGACGGGAACCTATGTGGAATTATAATGCAGCTGATTATAATAGTCTCAGACGTCAACTTCGGAAGTTTCATGGAGGGAGGAACTGGAAGGCCGGGATATCATTAGTGCGTGGGAAATTGTGAAAGAATATTTGTTATCAGCAATGGTAAGTTGTATACCATGAGTGAAGAAGAGGACACAATTTGGAGTAAAGTGGATGACAAACAATATTAAACAGGAATTGCATGCGAAAAAGAGTCTATGGAAGAGATATAAGGAGACAGGTGAAGAGAAGATGCATGAAGAATAAAGACACAGGCCACAAAAGTGACTAGTGTGGTAAGGAAGGCGAAACTGGAATATGAGAGGAGATTGGCCCTAAGATCCAAAGAAAATCCTAGGGAATTTTTTAGCTATGTGGCCAGTAGCAGGAGAAATGACTGTGCAAGAATGATATTATGCGATAAAAATGGGAATAGAGTGACTGACTGATGCAGAGGACATAGTCAAATTGTTCAATAAACACTTTATTGGAATATTTCATTCTAGAGGAGTCAGTTTTAATGCTAGAGGGATAGGGCTGGTTCGAGGTTTAGAAGTACAGCAGGAGAGTGTGTTTCAGATACTGAGTACTCTGGATGTCAGTAAAGCTGTGGGAATGGATGGTATTTCACTCCGAGTTTTGAGAGAATGTGCTAGGGAACTAACAGTGCCTTTAACCTGGCTTTTCAATGAGAGTCTGGCTTTGGCAAAGGTGCCCAGACAATGGAAGGAAGGTAAGATAGTGCCATTGCATAATGGTGGTAACAGACTGGAAGTGTCTAATTATAGGCCAGTCTGTGTGTCATCAGTAGTTGTTAAGATCTTGGAGAAAGTAGTGAGGGGCCGTATACAGCATTGGGCAGATGAGGGTAATGTTATCTGTGAGAGTCAACATGGATTTGTGAAAGGGAGCTCTTGTTTTAGCAATATGCTAGCCTTTTATAATAAAGTTACAAGAACATTAGATGAGGGAAAGGCATATACTGCAATTTTCTTAGACTTAGGAAGGCATTTGACTGGGTGCCACATGATAAGCTGATATTTAAGTTGCAGCACATGGGCCTGGATGTCAGATTGGTCAACTGGATTAAGGATTGGCTGTCTGATAGGTATCAGAGAGTTGTGTATGGTGGAGCAGTTTCAAGGAGGCAGAGGGTTACAAGTGGGGTCCCACAAGGTTCAGTACTAGTACCTATATTGTTTAACCTTTATATCAATGACATTGCCAGTGGATTGCAAGGGGTATTCAGTTGTTTGCAGATGATGCGAAGCTGGGAAGGATTATTAGTAATAGTGCAGATGTGGTAGCCCTGCAAGAGGATTTAAATAAGCTAGATAGATGGGCAAATGAATGGGGTTGTCAGTTTAATGCAGCAAAATGTAAGGTCTCGAGGTTTGGGAAACATCGATGGGATGCTGCATACTCTATGGGAGGAGTTATACTGGAGGAAGTAGGGGAGACAAGAGATCTGAGTGTGATGATTGATAGAAACATGAAGTTTAGGGGACATAATGCAAAGGTGGTGAAGGTAACACAGAGGATTGCTGCAATTATGAGAAGGATACTGACCTGCAGAGATAAGAGGGTTATCATTCCATTGTATAAGTCTCTGATCAGACCACACTTTGACTACTGTTCTCAGATTTGGTCCCCAAGATTTGAAAGGGATAAATTAACTGTTTGGAAAGGATACAAAGACGGATGACAAAGATGGTTTCAGGACTGTACAAGGATAGTTATGAGGATCGGCTGAGGGAATGTGGACTGCAGAGTTTGGTGGATAGAAAAAGGAGAGGTGATATGATTGAGACTTTTAAACTGTTGAGAGGTGGTTACATGGTTGACACTGGGGAGTTCTTTCGCTTGGTTGAATAGCGGGAGGGAGTGATGACAAGAGGCCATCCCTTGAAGTTACGAAAGGAAACTGTGAGCAAGAGGGTAAGGAGTGGTTTCTTTGCGTGGAGGGTAGTTGAACTGTGGAATGCATTGCCTGATGGAGTGGTGGGAGTGAGAACAGTCGATTAGTTTAAAGAGTGGTATGATAGACTTTGTGTTTCTTACGGGGCGCCTCCCTTCGATGAGTCTCGACAGACTTTATGTTCTTAGGAAGGACCTCCCACGATGAGTCTTTTGACTCCATGGTGGGCATAAGTTGGGAATACCCTCTAGCTCTCGAGAATCACGGCTCGAGAAACAACAGTGGGAAGGGGTCATGACAAGGGGCCATCCCTGGAAGTCACAAAAGGAAATTCTGGGAAAGAGGGTGAGGAGTGGTTTTTTGCATGGAGGGTGGTTGAACCATGGAATGCATTGCCTGATGGAGTGGTGAGAGTGAGAATGGTCAATGCATTTAAGGAGTGGTATGATAGACTTTGTGTTTTCCAGGAGGGACCTCCCTTGAGTCTTGATAGACTTGTGTTTCTTAGAAAGGACCTCCCACGATGAGTCTTTTGACTCCATGGAGGCCTGAATAATAATAATAATAATAAAAATATGTTATTATGCAACTTAAATAATTATTGGTTCTTCTATTAGTTTATCTTCTATGACTATTTTTGATCTAATATGATATCTACCTTTAAATGCCATTATTTTTATGTTCTTTTACATTTGGCTTATTGTTGGGTTATTTAATTTAATTCACAAACTGATTTTTTTTAGGTCATCTTCATTATCCTATAATATAATCTGATCATCTGCATATAGCACTATATTGATAACACCTCTTCTACTTAACTACATTCTGTGTTTCATTGTTATTTTCCATATTTTTATGATTTGATCATATTGAATATAGTTGGAGGCAAATTACATCCTTGTATTGTGCCTTAATTAATTTCAATTTCTTTCCTTTTCATTTATTACCTAATTGTAACTATTTCTGTTTTTATATAAATATTGCGTTGTATGTCTATATATATTGTATACACACACACATTATATATATATATATATATATATATATATATATATGTATATTTTCGTGTATCTTCTTATTTTCATGCAGAGTTGTGAATGATTGGAATGCCTTGCCTGAGAGTGTGGCATCTGCAAGGAGTTTGAGTGTGTTTAAGGCTCGGTATGATGAGATGTGTGTGTGATAAAAGGACCTCCCAGATGAGTCTTTGACTCCATGAGGTCTTGGGGTAATAATAATAATAATAATAATAATAATAATAATAATAATAATAATAATAATATATAATTTTCTCCTGGAGGGGGGGGGGCTGTAATGCCTAGAGAGAACGTCCCCTGGGTGGCAGATAGGGGAGCCCACCATGTGTGTGTGTATACGTGCATGTGTGAGTGTATGGTGGGGGTGGTCTGAATATACTGAATAAGGACTTGTGGACCAACAGGGTCATAAGGAACAATCATCTTGATGATAAGGGAAGTGGCACTCCCAAGGACTCCTAGCTGGATCTATCCTCTTCTTCTTCTACTTTGAGGAAGATTCACTTACTTTAATCTTTCCTATAAGGCCTTATCAGCCAACATTTCTTATTTTATGACCCTTATGCTATTAGAGTATTAGAAGGCCATGGGCTCTTTTCATTTCTGGCCTTACAACTATGCCCTCTCTATAAACCTTACTATAATTCTTCTATAATCTACTCTTTCTCCTTTCAATATACCCTATTCCTCCTATGGGTTTAAATTCGGAAGAAGACTAGTTCAGAAGCCTTAAGGTAGCAGCCCCACCACTGAACTATTCCATCATCAGGCTAGTCCCCTGACGTGGAGAACATAATTCTACTTGTAAGCTGACAGAAAAAGATAATCAGATTGAATCTATGGAAATGGAAACGACAAAATATAACACACATAGCAAACTGGAATGTAAGAGGAATAGCATATAAAGAAATAGAATTAGATAAACTATTAAATGAAAGAAATTTTAAAATAGCTGTAATCACTGAAACAAAAAGAAATTAAAAGGAACTATGAGAACCGAAAATTTTAATATGGTATACAGTGGAGTCGACAGAGACCAAAGAACACAAGCAGGAGTCATGATTTGGATTCATAACTCCCTTTCAAAACAGTTGAAACATTATAAATTATGGAATAAAAGAATAATACAAGCTAGAATAAAAATAGATAGAGGCTATTTAACAATAATTGGTTTATATGCCCCAGAAGAAGGAAGAGAACAGGATAATATTGATTTTTATAATCAGCTACAAAACATATATTATAAAATAAAGAAAAATGATTAAGTAATTTTAGCAGGAGACTTAAATGCAAGAATTGGAAACACAAAAATTAATAATAATATAGGAATACATGGAGAACATACTCTAAACAGGAATGGCCAAAAATTGATTGGCTTTGTAGTTTATAATAACCTAAAAATAATGAATTCCTTCTATAAATATAAAGACATACATAAATATACTTGGGCAGCAAGAGGATGGAAATCAATATTAGATTACTTCATATTAAATGAAAAGGCATCAAAATTTTCACTAGATGTTAGAGTTCACAGAGGATATGAAATAAGCAGTGACCACTTCCTTGTTAAAATAAAATTAAGATTACCACCTAAATGGCTACAAGTAACAAGAACAGAAAGATAATTTGAAACATTTGTTTATAAAAGTGGACTATCGAATAACACAAATGTACAATGGTTACATGAACAAAGAATTAACTAATATCTAGATAAAATTTAAAAAAAATGAAGAAATAGAAATAGAATGGCTTAATATAAAAACGATACTAAATGCAGCAGTAAATGAAAGCTTAGGAAAGACCAAAAAATTCAATAAAAGAAAAAAAACTGAAGATCTGGGATGATACAATCAAAGAAATAATCAAAAAGAAAAAAGAAGCCTATCACAAATGGTTAAGCAGTAAAAGATTAGAAGATGAAATCAAATATAAAAGAATAAGAGCCATAGCTAAAAGAGATGTCAGAAAAAGACAGAGAATCATGGAACAAATCTGTTTCTAATTTAGAACATGATTTATATAAAATAAGACTCAATGTATATAAGATTTTGAAACACTTAAATGCAGATACCAAAGAAAACAAAATTAAACACCGAATTAAAATTGGAAGAATTTCTAAATTACTGCACAGAATTGTGGACAGATAAATATATTAAAAAAAGACAACTGGCAAACAATTAACGAAAATGAAAAGGAAATAACTACAGAATTAGAAATCAGCTTGAAAGAAACAAGAAACGGAAAATCACCCGGAGAAGATAAGCTGGGTTCAGAACTATATAAATACGCAGGAACAAGATTCAAAGAAAGACTCTTATTATTTTTAAATAAAATTTATTCAACTGATTTCCCCCCAATAGAATGGAAAAAAGCAATTGTGATTCCTATCTTTAAAAAAGGTAATAGAGATGACCCTAAAAACTACAGAGGTATCAGTATACTAAATTCCTGTTACAAAATATATAGCAGAATCTTAAATAGCAAACTAATGAAATATTCCGAAAACTTTATTTTAGAAGTACAGAATGGATTTAGAAAAGGATGTCATGTATAGACCTGGCCTTTTGCCTAAAATTAATAATAGAGAAAGAAAGAGAATACAATTTAGAAACACATATTGTATTTATTGACTTTGAAAAAGCATTTGACAAAGTTAAAAGAAACATATTATTTAACATATTAAAAGAAAGACAAATACCAAATAATATCCTAAAAGCTATCCCATTTCAAATATATATGAAAATAATCAAATACAAATAAGATTAAATCACGAGCTATCATATACAAGAGAGATAAACCAAGGGGTCCGACAGGGATGTCCCCTCTCAGCAACTCTTTTTAATATCTACTTAAATGAAATAATAATAAATGGAGTAAAAATTTACATCAAGGAATTAAACTTTCACCTACAGTTAACTTAAACAACCTCCTTTTTGTCGACGACCAAATAATAATTACAAATTCTGAAGATAACTTACAGAAAGCTATTTTAGATCTAAATGAGATAGCCAAAGATTATTGTATGATAATATCAATAGAAAAATCAAAAACTATGGCCTTTAAAGGACAAGATCCAGCAAGAACTAAAATAGTAATAGATAACAAGATCTTAGAACAGGTGAATGCATTTAACTACCTAGGATGTATGATCACATATGAAAATGTAAAAATTGCAAAATATTTAAAAATAACAGGTGTAATTAACTCTATATTTAAACCAAACCTATTTCAAAAACAAACCAGACTAAAAGTATACAACACATTAGCCCTACCAGTCTTAATGTATGGAAGCGAAATCTGGACAATAAAACAAAAAGACAAACAAAGATTAATAAGAGCAGAAATGAAGTTGATGAGAAAAACTGCAAAGTATACCCTATTTGATCACAAAAGAAATGAAGAAATTATGAAAGAATTAAACTAAGAACCAGTAATAGAAAAAATTAAAAAAATATAAACATAAATGGATGGAACACGTTCAAAGAATGAAAACAGAAAGATTACCAAAACAAGCCTTAAAGTACAAGCCACTAGGAAAAAGAAAACCAGGACGTCCTCTTAAACGATGACTTTTAAGGCCGGAACAGGCCATGCTAGGCCTAAATCCTTGATACGCATGATGATGATGATATATATAATTTTATACTCACATTGCACTCCATACTTTGTACTTTCATTATACTCCATAATTTTTCTCAATATATTTTATTATATGCACTCTCCTAAACTCATAATGCTAATCCTCTAAATGCATCTGCTAATTAAATTTTTGTCTTTTTTTTATTCTTATTCTCTTCTGGCCTCAAGACAGGTTGAGTCCCCTGTGGATAAGAGCCTTCCATTGTATTCTGTCCAAAGCAAGCTATTTTATAAGCCAACAGCTTTGATAGTCACATGCAAAACTTTATGTCATGTTAATCTTGTCTTCTCCTGGGTCTTGTACCCTCTATAAGGAACTCAAATACCAGGCAAGGAAGTCCATCCAATTCTATTTGCACAGTGTGATCAAACGAACACAGCTGATGCTTTTTAACTGTATTAAAAATTGTTGAGTTAGAAATATTCTTGGAGTATATCACTTTATTGGAGTATTTCATCCTGGAGAGGAAGGTTTTAATACTAGAGGGATAGGGCAGGTTCATACTGAGTACTCCGGATACCAGTAAAGCTGTGGGACCGGATGGTAATTCAACGGGTTTCGAGAGAATGTGCTGACAGCTCCGTTGACCAGGCTCTTCAATAAAAGGCTGTGGGAAAGGTATCCAAGGAATGGAAGGAAGGTAAGATAGTGCCATTGCATAAGGGTGATAGCAGACTGGAAATGTCTAATTATAGGCCAGTTTGTGTGTCATAAGTAGTTGTTAAGGTCTTGGAGAAATTAGTGAGGGACTATATACAGCGTTGGGCAGATGAGGATAATGTTATTTGTGAAAATAAACATGGATTTGTTAATGGCCTCTTGCTTTAGTAATAAGATTGCCTTTTATAATAAAGTGACAAGAGCAGCTGATGAGGGAAAGGCATATACTGCCATTTTTTTTAGATTTTTCAAAAGCATTTGACAAGGGTGCTGCATGGTACAGCTGATATTTAAGTTGCAGCATATGGGTTTTAGATGTCAGGGCTCAGTACTGGGACCTGTATTGTTCAACTTTATATCAATGACATTGTCAATGGATTACAATGGATGATGTGAAGCTGGGCAGGATTATCAGTAATAGTGCAGATGTGGCAGCCATGCAAGAGGATTTGAATAAACTAGACAGATGGGCAAATGAATGGAGGTATCGGTTTAATGCAGCAAAATGTAAGGTCTTGAGGTTTGGAACACATCGATGGCACTGCATTCTTTATTGGAAGAGATATACTGGAGGAAGTAGGGGAGACAAGAGATCTGTGGGTGATGATTGATAGAAAACTGAAATTCAGGGAATATATTGCAATACAGAGAAGGACGCTGACCTGCAGAGATAAAAGAGTTATCATTCCATTCTATAAGACCCTTATGAGACAACACTTAGACTATTATTCTCAGGTTTGGTCCCTTGAAGAGGACAAATTAACTGGGGAAAGGGTACAGAGGCAGATAACAAAGATGGTTTCAGGACTGTACAATGTCAGTTACAAGGATCGACTGAGGGAATGTGGACTGCAGAGTTTGGTGGATAGAAGGAGAGGTGATATGATTGAGACTTTTAAACTGTTGAGAGGCAGTTACAGGGTAGACATTAGAGAGTTCTTTCACTTGGTCGAACAGCGGGAAGGATTGATGACAATGGTCCATCCCTGGAAGTTACAAAAGGAGGCTGCAAGCAAGAGGGTGAGGAGTGGTTTCTTTGCATGGACGGTGGTTAAACCGTGGAATGCATTGCCTGAGAGAGTGGTAAGAGCAGGAACGGTCAATGGGTTCAAGGAGTGGTATGATAAACTTTGTGTTTCCTAAAAACGACCTCCATGAGTCTTTTGACTCCATGGATAATAATAATAATATCCAAATCTTGCAGCACTTGTGCATTAGTCTTATGTTCTGTCCAATGCATTCTATTGATTTCTCTGAAGCATTTCATTTCAAAAGCCAACAGTTTCCTCTCTGCTTCTATTTTTTTTAGAGAGCTGTTGGTAGTTTTATACTTTTGTATAATTTTTAAAGTTGTAAGAGTTTTTTTTTTTTGTCTTTCCAAATTTTATTAAGTTCATCCATCATTGGCCATGCTATGGGGAGTCTGTCTTTTATTGTTGCTATGTTATTTAAATTTGAAGTCAAACATGCTCCTAGGTAATTAAAACCATTAACTTGTTTTATGGTTTATTTTAACTTGTCTTTTTAGAAAACACTTTAATCTCAGGAAATACAAAAACTGCAAATATAGCTTGACTATTCTGACACCTTATCTACCCTTACTTAGGCAGCTAATTAGTAAACTGAAATTACTCTGCCTGAGGTCACCAAAAGGGAAAACTGCATTATCTGAGACAAGTTAACTTATCATTAGCTTAAAAAATGAATAGAAAAGATTCTCCACATCCTTGGTGGAAATCAAAATGAAATTGCTCAGAAAAAAGGATATGTTTTCGGACATTTTCGCTACATGAAAAGAAAAGTGATATTAAACATTTATAATAATTTAAATAAATTCAATTAAATTAAATATTTATCTCAACTTCCACAATCCTAAACTATCAAAAAAGAAAGTGTGATGGGTTTAATTCAAGTAACTGACCTGAGGCATTGTTTTTATATTTTTTCTAGCTAGTCATAAGCTGGAAAAAAAACTCATACACATTGGAGACTGGCTATCTGATAGGTATAAACAAGTTGTGTATGGGGGAGGGATATCCAGGAAAAGGAAAGTCACTAGTGGAGTGCCTCAGGGGCCTGTTTTAGGGCCATTACTGTTTAACTTGTATATTAATAATATTGGTGAAGATTTGGATGGGGATATTCAGTTGTTTGCAGATGATGCAAAGTTGGGACGAAGCATGAAGAGTAGTGAAGATGTTGTGGCCTTACAAGAAGATTTGAATAAATTGAGTGATTGGGCACGGAAATGGGGATGTGAGTTCAATGTTGCAAAATGTAGGGTTTTAAAATTTGGAATACAGAAATGGGATGCGGAATTTATGCTTGGTGAGAATATATTGTTTGAGGTAGAGGAAATAAGAGATCTGGGGGTGACAGTGGATAAGGATCTAAAATTTAGGGGACACATCGCCAAAATTGTGAAGACAACACAAAGGCTTCTGGGAATGATGCGGAGGACACTGAAGTGTAGAAGCAGGGAGATTCTTGTTCCGCTGAATACGGCTTTGATTAGGCCACACATGGACTATTGTGCCCAGATTTGGTCACCTGGTTTTCAGAAGGATGAAGATATGTTGGAAAGGGTCCAAAGGCGACTGACTAAGGTAGTTTCTGACCTCTGGCATGTCGAGTATGAGGAAAGATTGAGAAGATGTAATTTGCAGTCTGATGGACAGGAGGAAGAGGGAGATATGATAGAGACCTGCAAGTTGGTAAGGGGTTGTTATAGGATCAATGCTGGAGAAGTTCTACAGAAAATAATGAGAGATCAGGGGAGAACCAGAGGTCATCCCTGAAAACTGTATAAAGAGGGTGTGAGAGGCAGGTTTTTCTTGTGCAGAGTTGTAAATGATTGGAATGCCTTGCCTGAGAGTGTGGTGTCTGCAAGGAGTTTGAATGTGTTCAAGGCACGGTATGTTGAGCTATGTGTGTGATAAAAGGACCTTCCAGATGAGTCTTTGATTCCATGACGTCTTGGGGTAGTAATAATAATAATTAGCCTGGATTAGGAATACAGTGGATTCCTTAATTGGGCCACATCAGGAATAGCATCATTTGGCCCAATTAAGCTTATGTACATGAAACCAAATAAAAGTTTAGGCAAGTGTTTTGTTTATTGTATGGAAAAATTATTGACTTATGGATAAATTTAAAAAACTGCTTTTAATCAAAGTAAAATATTTGTCATAAAAACAATTTCATTTATATGTATACTAAATATGCAGTGAATGATGTTGTTGTAACTGAATGAGCATAGCCTGTCGTTTTTTTGTTTTGTTTTTTTGACTGACTGCAATTTTTTTTTTTTTTTGACTGAATATGCAAAATTAATGCAGGCATTTAGTGCAAATGTAGTATTACCTCCCTGCATGAAACAGAGTTGAAATTCAATAATAAATTTTTTGTAGCATCCTGGATAGTCACTTGTTCAAGATGAGGAGTGTCATCCTCATCACTTTCTTGCTCTTCTAATGTCTTTGTATTTTGCAGCGATTTCTTCCTCAGAATCTTCATTTTCATTATGGTACTGAAGACTACTACCAATGGATACAAACTCTTCATAGTTTCTGATGTGATTCACATCTAATGGGACATCATTTTCACTATCAACCTTGTCTGCCATATCCATGATTGAATGCTTAAAACTATAGTGAGCAAAACAGTTTTGAATGGTCCTGTTGCTTCTCCAACTATTGTCCATACATTGTATTGCTTGTAAAAGTAACTTCTATGCTGACCTCTTGAGCTGTTGTCAAGAAGAACAAATTTTTTTTATCTATTTCTGTTGTAGTATCCATGTCACAACTGATAAGCAAATTCTTAAAACATTTAGATGTCATCCATGCATTTTTGCTTCCATCGTACTGAACTGGTAAACTCTAGATTCAAATCCTTAAAAAGTATCGATGCCTGACACTTTTTCCAATAATTAACAGCTTTTATTTATCAGTTCCTGTCATATTTGAACAGCAAAACACTATTACATGATCTATTGCATTTGCTAATCCAAGCATTGTAGCATGTTTATAACATTGAAGACAATGCAATGTGGCACAATAAAATAGCCCAGTTTCATCAGCATCGCAGATGTCATGAGCAATAAATTTTTGAAGCAAGATTATGTAATTTTTCTAATTCCATTTGGGAGGTTATTGGTCCAATTAAACGGCATTGTGTCCCAAATAAACAAAACAAATTCTCCTTATATTCCCATTTTGTTTTTGTTCTTTCAGACTTAATCCACCAAAACAGCTGCCCAGATTAATCAGAATTTACTGTACAAGATTATTGTTACTATTATTGTTGTCATAGGACAGTCTTGCTCTTACACAAAAACCCCATGAAATGCTTTAAACTAATTAACTGTTTTTGTACTCACTACACCCACATGCAGTGCATTCCACTTACCTGTCTCTCTTATGATAAAAACCTAATCCTCACTTCTCCTGCTCATACCATCCATTCTAATAAACTTCAAGGGATGGTTTCTTCTATTCTACCTTGTCTTCAGTCCTTACCTTCCACACACACATTCCATGCAAAATCTATTCCAGATTAACTGGTAATAACATCTTGCTAACTTTGTATGTCTCAGTCATATCGACCCTCTCCTGTCTGAAAAGTTCTGTAAACAATATTCTCTCAATCTTTGTTCTCATCATACTCCAAATTCCAGAGACCTATTCTCTGGATCATTTCCAACATATCTGCACCTCCCCTCCCCTCCATAACCAAATCTGTATACAGTAATCCACATGGCCTGATCAAGACATTATACAATGCAACCATGACTTCTTTACTTCTACATGCCATTCTCCTCCTCGTCATTGCATTAATTCATTGTGACATCGTTCAAGTAATATGGTCCCTAGATTTTAGGGGCCATATTACTTGATGTATGCCACAGTCTCATCAACTTTTAGTATGAAAAAAAAAAATGCCCTCAAATGTCATAATGGTAGGAGGTAGAGTTGGTTGGCTAATTTCCATGTCCCTTTGGTGAATGAAATAGAAATATTAAATAGATGCAATAGAAAGGTTCAACTTCACATTAAAAGGAAAATGAAATTGAGTTCTTCTCTCTCTATATGATGCCTTACCCCCCCCCTTTTTTTTTAATCTATAGTTTTCAGGATTCACTAATTTCAGGATGCACTACATCAAATAACTATTGCAACATATTTTGTATGAAAATTGGTAACGAGAAGACATCCGGTGCCAAAAGTTAGTTTTATTTATCTGATTAATGGGCTTTGGAACAGAAAAGTTCCAGCAGAATGGAATGGCATGAAAGATTTGTTAAAACATTGTCAGCAATAAGTTCTAAAAGAGGTAAACCGTGAGTAGACATATCGGTACACAATAAATAACGGAAAAAACTCACGTAGAAAGATTATTTATTAGTATAATTTTCGTCTGTGTGTCACAGGCATCTTCAGTACATTAAGCTCAAAATTAAACACTAACTGATAATTCCAAAAAGCTCCACCTAAGTAGCTGGTGGCGCTTTTTGTTTAATTTTGAGCTTAATGTACTGAAGATGCCTGTGACACACAAGCGAAAATTATACTAATAAATAATCTTTCTACGTGAGTTTTTTCCATTATTTATTGTGTACCGATTGTCAGCAATATTCGATATGGTATTTATTTTTTTAAACATTTTTAGCCATTACTGAATAGCCTAATAATAATAATGATAACATTTAGCCACATTAATAATGTGTCTCTGCAACTTGCAGAGACACATTATTATTATTCAGGCCTTCATGGAGTCAAAAGACTCATCATGAGATGAGTCTTTTGACACACAAAGTCTAAAGTATCACACAAAGTACAAAGTATCTGCAGCAGGTCTCCAAGGTGAACAGCCTGTAGTCGATAGAATAATGTAGGTAAGGGAAGTTGGCAAGACGGATCCATAACCTCGGGACGATAATTGGCTCTGAGAACTGCTGCAAGATAAGAAGTGCTGTTTCCAGTGTTCAAGATGCTAAGATGCTGCTGGGGAACTTGTTGCTGAAAATACTGACATTGTAGATAAGATAGTCTCCTTGGGCAAAGCATTACATTTGGAGGTAAATGAAGAAGATGTAGAAGAATCAGTTGAAGAACACTCAAAAGATCTGACAACAGAAGATCTTGAAGAGTTGAAAAAGCAACTGAATCAGGAAAGAATACTCATCAGAGGAAGAGGACAGCAATAAAAAGGGAAGAATGCCAACAGGTGACAAAAAAATGCTGCACTACTGGGAAGAGTTTCAGTCTTTAGCTACAAAGTGGCATCCCAACAAAGCTGAAATGAACAGACTTTGTGCCTTGGTTGAAGACAGGTGTCTGAATCACTTTAAAAATATTCTGAAAAAAAGAGAAGTTCAATCAACTTTGGACAGATTTTTGACTTCTCCTTTAGCAAAGAGACAGAGGCCAGCTACTGAAGAAGAGGAGACTTACCTTAAACTTTGAAAATTTGGAAGAAGAAGAATAGTAAAAATGTTGTGTACATTTCAGTGTATATAATAGTGTAAAGATTGTCAGTTTTTTTATTCTACTTTCCATTCTCCTTCATCTAATTGGGTAGCTGTTCATCTCAGCCTTTGGCGAGTTTTTGCCATTTTATAGTGTGCTTTTTACCATTTTATAAAACTTATCTTTAAATAGTAGGCAGCATCCAGAACAAATTAAACGATTTTCTACAGAAACCTATGGAAAATCACGTTTCGGCTAATGAATGTGATTCTGGAACGAATTATCTACATTAGCCGAGGTATCACTGTATAGGATAACAAGGAATCACCTTACAATGCAAATAAGAAATGCAAATAAGAAATGCAAAAAAAGAAACTATTACAGAGACAAATTAACCTCTGCAGAAAATAACATGAAAGAAACCTAGCATCTGATCAACAAGATGCTAGACTGTGCTCCCATGACACTGCCTCTGAAACCATAAAACACAGCTTCGTGAAAGATGCTAAATCCCTCAAACAACTAGTAAATGATTTTTTAACCAATACTTTGTAGACTCCGTCCAAGAACTACAGAGAAATATCCTTCCAATCTCAAAACATGATCCTCCACTTGGACAACGAGCAAAACAGACATTTTGGTTCCCAACCATAAAAGAATCAGAACTTCTCTCTGTAACACAATAAATCAAACCAAACAAAGAACCAGGTATTGATGGCATCAGACCAAGGATATCAAGCAACATGTAACTAGCCTAGGCACTACCCTACTAAAATTAATAAATAAAATATTTCAAACAAGACAAATACCAAGTATGTTGAAGAAGGCCATCATCACACCCATATAAAAACATGGAAAAAGAAATTTAATTAATAACTAGAGTACAATAACAACACGACCAATTATCAATCAAATTATGGAGTGGATCATACTAAGGAAATTTGCAACATGTACAGAGAACTTTCATATTATCCCCAAAGCACAATACAATTTTCAGAGAAATAAGGGAACATTTCTCTTGGTAGTCTTTATCGATTTGACTAAAGCATTTGACACACTTGCACATGAAACCTTATTAGAAAAGCTAAGACATGTTGGAATAGATGTACCTCAGCACAGGTGGTTTAGAAACTACCTTCAAAATAGAAACCAGATCACACGTATCATGTCAAACTGCAGTAGAGAGCTACTAGTAACCTGTGGAGAGCCACAGGAAGCTGTTCTCTCCCCAACACTATTTGACATTTATATGCACGATATTAACCAGCTACTTCTCAAAGGCAAGATCTTCCAGTATGCAGACAATACAGCTATAATATCCATTCATAATAAATGCAAGCATAGCCCAAACAAATATGCAGCATGACATAAATCAGCTCATTGACTGGCTCACCAAAAACTCCCATACACCTAAACTCTGGCAAGACAAAATTAATGATATATGCACGATATTAACCAGCTACTTCTCAAAGGCAAGATCTTCCAGTATGCAGACAATACAGCTATAATATCCATTCATAATAAATGCAAGCATAGCCCAAACAAATATGCAGCATGACATAAATCAGCTCATTGACTGGCTCACCAAAAACTCCCATACACCTAAACTCTGGCAAGACAAAATTAATGATATTCAGAAATCCACTGACTCAACCAGTTGATAATATATAAGGGTGGTTGAGCCGTGGAATGCATTGCCTGATGGAATGGTGGAAGCGAGAACAGTCAGTGAATTTAAAGAGTGGTATGTTTAAAGAGAGGGGGGGGGGCCTCCCCTCGATGAGTCTTGACAGACTTTATGTCTTAGGAAGGACCTCCCTCGATGAGTCTTTTGACTCCTTGGAGGCCTGAATAATAATAATAATAATAATCCACTCTCCAACATAAAAAACACACAGAATAGTAAAACCACTACCATCACTCATGTTGAAACAATATGATACCTTGGAATATGAACTGGAATAACCACATAAACCACCTACAAAACAAACTCCGAACAATAACTGGCAAACTCTATAGATTAAAAGACATCATTCAAACAGACATTATTAAAGACATCATTAAAAGACATATTTGTCTTGTTTGAAATATTTTATTCATTAATTTTAGTAGGGTAGTGCCTAGGCTAGTTACATGTTGCTTGATATCCTTGGTCTGATACCATCAATACCTGGTTCTTTGTTTGATTTATTGTGTTACAGAAAGAAGTTCCGATTCTTTTATGGTTGGGAACCAAAATGTCTGTTTTGCTCGTTGTCCACGTGGAGGATCATGTTTTGAGATTGGAAGGATATTTCTCTGTAGTTCTTGGATGGAGTCTACAAAGTATTGGTTAAAAAATTATATATATATATATAACCGTCCAACATCCACTCTCCAACATAAAAAACACACAGAATAGTAAAACCACTACCATCACTCATGTTGAAACAATATGATACCTTGGAATATGAACTGGAATAACCACATAAACCACCTACAAAACAAACTCCGAACAATAACTGGCAAACTCTATAGATTAAAAGACATCATTCCCATTCCTGAAAACACTAATATACAAAGCACTATTCCAAAATATACTAAGATATGCTATAACAACATAAGCATTCTGTGCACACTACAAACTAAATAGATTAATATCATTACACTACAAAATGATAAAATTTATCTTTTGGGAACAAAGAGAAAATACTGGCTTTATATACACCTCAAAGTCAGAATACAAAATACTAACAGCAAAACACTTAAGTCACTATGCAGCTATGCTAAAATATTATTTCGATGCCAAAAGCCAGAAATACATACCGTATAACAAGACCTCAGAGAACTAATTATATCATATATAAAAATAATAATCACTACGGAAAGACCAATCAAAGCTTCTACAACCCAGACATGTCAAATAAACTACCTTTTGAATACAGGAACCTTACAAACTTCAACAGCCTGAAAAGAGGCTTAAGGACATACTATGAATTTATGGAAGTTTTTTCACTTGGCTATGCTACTAATTATATAGTGGGTTTTATCCTTTATCTAAGTGTAAGCAAACAAAGTTTGCACCTTTCAGAACTGGGGAAACTCGTGGTAAAGGTGGTATAAGTTCTCATCACTTGCCTTAGTATCTCCCATAATGTAAAGCACATCTCCTTGTGGACATGTATAATGCTATGCATTAAGGGAAGGGCCAGTACCCAGACCGGTTTCGACCTTTATTGAAGTCTCATCAGTGGGAGCCAGATGCAGAGGTGGTGATATTAAGGTGGAAGTAATGGATAAAACCCACTATATAATTAGTAGCATAGCCAAGTGAAAAAACTTCCATAGGTAAATATGACTTCTCCATTACTTCCACCTTAGTATCGACACCTCTGGGTCTGGCTTCCGCTGACAAGACCCCTAAAGGTCAAAACCGGTTGGAAGCTTGGGTGATGGATGGCAATGCTATAGCCAATGAGGTTCTAACTGAGGCTCGGCTGTTGCTGTTACCCAGGTAGAAGGGTAATGAATGGCAATGCTATAGCTCATGAAGTTAACTGAGACACGGGTGTTGCTGTTATCCCACAGATGAAATATGAGCAGTTCTGCTTGGTGGTAGGGTGGGCCTGCCAGTAGGTAGAGCCAAATGGTGAAAGTTCTTCTCAGTGACAGGATGAGCCTGTTACTGAGGGGAAAGCTGAGTTTTGATCCTTCGGGTTGCTCATTGTTGGGTGATGATCTGGGGGATCTCATGAGTTTTTGGAGAGGTAATAACCCCACGCTTAATTCAGGGAAACCGGTCTGGATAGTGGCCTATCCCTTAATGCATAAAATTATACATATCCACAAGGAGATGTGCTTTGCATTATGGGAGATACTAAGGCAAGTGATGAGAACTTATACCACCTTTACCATGAGTAGCCCCAGTCCTGCAGGTGCAAACTTTGTTTTTGCTTACACTTGGATAAAGGATAAAACCCACTATATAATTAATAACATACTATGAACAAGAAATATGCACCCTACACACCTTATAAACTTAATGAAACACAATATATTAGTTCAGGCTTTCCAGTTCAGTGATGCATCATGACATTCCTAATTATTTTGTGTGTATGTGCATCACTGCATGTGCTTGTGAATGAATTTCTCATCCTACAGCAGTAGTGAATATCAGTCTATGTCCATCACAGTAATCAAACCAATAAACAATAATTAACTGGCATCATCCTCAGATAAGCTTACTAAAAAGCATAGAGAATGCAAGCTGAAACATTACATCTCAAACGAGATAAATACAAAGAAAAAAAATCCATTTATTACATTTAAGTGCTGGAGATATAGCACTTTAATACATTAAAGCAAAAATTGTAAATATATATAATTTATTGTTATTGTATAAGTACTGTGAAAATGTAATCTTATTCAACCAAAAAAATTTGTATGAATTTAATTTTAAAAAAACCAGAACAATATATTTTGCAAATGCATATATAATCATAAGTTTAATAATAAAAATTATTGAATTTTTTTTATAGAAATCTAATGTAGAAAATGAACCATAACCTGTAGCACTTAGTTGCAGTACTTCATAAAATAACATGTTAGAATGTCACTTAAGACGATTATTCCATATATGTAAATATTTTGAGATCAATAAAAGAAATGTTCAAAAAAAACACAAAAAAAAATCATTAAACCTCTACAGAATCAAAGATTCATTTTTGGAGGTATGCACTCTCATATAAAAGATCACTGAACTGGGCCTTAAACTCAACCACAGTTTCTGCACTGACTCACTACACTTTCAGGCAATTCACCAACATTCCCTATGCAAAGAATCTTCCCTTCAATCCCTTGCTCACATGCTCCATATACAGCTTCCAGGGATAGCCTCTTGTTCTATCCTTGTCTCCTTGAACTCTATGGAAACTTTTGTCCACATCGATCTGGTAACAACCCCCTCACCAATTTATAGGTCTTAATCATATCCCCTCTCCTTCTCCTATTTACAAGGCTTTGCAAGTTGCATTCCCTCAATCTGTCCTCATGTTTCACAGACCTGAAACTGACTTAGTGAAACTTCTCTGAACCCTCTCTAATATATCCTCATTCCCTTGAAAACTAGGTGATCAAATTTGTACAAAGTAGTCAATAAGCATCGTGATCAAAACCTTATACAAGGAAACCGTAATCTTTTTACTTCTACATGTCACCATCCGCGTTATTGCTACAATCCATTGTGATGTTCTTACAATAAGATCATCTTTAAGTCTATCATCATCGCTCTTAGATCTCTTACCTCTTCCACCTCCTTCAAAATTTCTCCATTAATTGTACACTCTGCATCCCAACCTTACTTATGAAATTTCAAGACCATGAACTTTACAACATTAAACTGATTGCTTCATTCACTTACCAACACATATAGTCTACTGAGATCCTCCTGCAAAGCCACAACAATTGCATATCCCCATTTAAGCCTTTCCAAATATCATTAACATACAAGTTAATAGTGGTCCCAAGACAGACACCTGCAGTACACCAGTAGCGAAATTTCTATTTCAGGATATCAGTCCCAGCTATACATTCTATCTAACAGCTAATCGAAAGAATGAATGACAGAGAAAATGTGGTGCAAGATTCAAAAGTTGAGTTGGTTAAGATGAGGCAAGAGAAGAAATGGATGCGGAATGAAGTTAAGAAAATACAGGAAATGTATGGGAGAGCAAAAATGATAAAAACAAATCATGTTGGTATAAAAGAGGTAACAAAAGATTTGGGAGTGGCATTGTATGGTGACTCAATTATTAAAGGTGTGCTGGATGAGAGGATGCACAAGATATGTTTTACTGGAGGTAGAATGAGTAGAGTGATAGTGGCATTGAATATGAGAAGGAAGCGAGCAAAAGAGTTGGTAGTTTTAATAGGTACAAATGACTTGACTGAGAATAAAGAGCACATTAGATTGGATATCAGGAAGTTTTTGATATGGATAAAAGAGAATAGCGTGATAGGAAAGGTAGTAAGCATGTTGCTTAGATATGACAGTGGTGAGATGAGGCAGAGAGCAAGGATTATGAATGATATGTTAGCTGAAATGTGGGAGGAGAAAGGAGTTTGTTAATGTGTGGAATGAGTTTGAAGGATGAAGTGAACTATATAAGAGCGATGGACTGCATTTGAGTGATTTTGGTGTGAATTGTGTGGAGAGACTGCTGTTGAAAGTTAGAGAAGTGAGTACAGAGAATGAATCTCATCAAGTGGGAAGCAATGTGGATGAGCAGAAGAGTAAGACAGGAGAGATTAAAGAGGTGATTATGAATGAGGATATGACTGGCATCAGTACAGAGAATGGGTGTGCAAGATGGACAGGGAAATGGTGAGGCTAAGGTGGACAGGGGAACAGAGCGTGAGAAAGGAGGATGCTCCAAGAGGATGTGAGAGCATGTATAGACAGGAAAGGAATGGGATCACCTGGGATCAAGAGGAAACAGTTGGATTTGAAGAGGCTTCTAAAATGAATAATCAGAAAGGGAAATGGCTTCAGTCCAGTAAGGAGAAATCACATCAAATGAGTGGTATCAGTGGAACTAATCGTAGATCCAGGAATGAGCTGCTGTGTTTGTATACAATTGCTAGAAGTGTAAGAATGGTTGCAAATTAAATGGTTGCATTAATTGAATCTGTTCACCCAAAAATTGTTGGAATAAGTGAGAAATGGCTGGATGAAGACGACATCATGACAGGAATAGAGATGGAAGGGTATGATTTGTTTCGGGAGAATAGAAAGGGTAAAAAAGGGAGTGGGAGTGCTATTGATGATATAGAAAGAATTACGTCCATACAAAGTAGGGATGCAAGAGGGAAATAGTGTCAGTGGTTTTGAGGCAGTATGGTGTGAGATAGAGGTGAATAGCATGAAATACTTGGTTGGATGTTTTTATAGACCTGGTAATGTGGATGGTAGTGATTACGAAATGTATAATCAAATTAGCCAATCAAATAAGAAAAGGGTGATCATTATGGGCGATTTTAATTATGCCAATATAGACTGGGTGCTGAGATAGCAACTGGAAGTAAAGAAAATGAGTTTGAGTTTATGAGGGACAACTACCTCAGACATTATGTAACAGAGGGCACACGAGGATTGAGGGTCTTGGAATTGATCATCTCATCAGAGGATGTAATTATAAATGAGGTGTCCAATCACCCACCAATAGGTGAGAGCGACCAAGAAGTGATTACCTGGGTGGTTGCCAGCAGTATGAAGACCTCTGCGAGAAAAGGGTATATGTGGAACTACAAGGGGAGTGATTATGAAGAGCTCAGGAGACAGCTTGCGGGTGTAGCATGGAATTAAGAGTTAGCTGGAAAAGAGATCAATGCAGTTTGGGAATTTTCAAGAACTATCTAGTAGATGCAATGTCTAAATGTATTCCAAGGGTCAGAAGGTTAAATAAGGTAGGTGTGAAATGGATGATAAGAATGATTAAGCATATGATACAGAGAAAAGGGGCATTATGGAGGCAGCATAAGAGAAGTGGAAATAACTGATTCCCTGAGGACCACAAAGACCAGGCAAGGCAGGTGACTTGGTTGGTAAGGGTAGAAAAGTGAGGTATGAACAGCAGTTAGCTAATGAAGCCAAGAAGAATCCTAAGGAGTTCTTTCAATATATAGCCAGCAAAAAAAAAGAATATGGAAGGATGACACTGATTGGAGAAAATGGAATAAAGAGAGCTGTTTACGGAAGATATAGTGAAGATACTTAACGAGCAGTTGATAAAGGTCTGTCAATCTTGTGAATGTGACTTCATGGAGGGATTGAGAGGTTGATGATGGGGAGGAGAGACTGACTGTAGGTGAGCAAGGAGTGTATGGGGAGTTGAGTAAACTAGATGATAATAAGGCTGTGGGACTTGATAATATATCACCATGCATTCTAAAGGAATGTGCCAGGGAGTTGATATTTTTTTAATATGAGTCTCACACTGGGTCAAATTCCTAAGGAGTGAAAGGAGGGCTAGATTGTACCACTTCATAAAGGAGGTGATCGAATTCAAGCATCAAACTATAGGCATATCTGTGTGTCACGTGTTGTGGTTAGGTTGTTGGAGAAGCTTGTGAGGATCCAGAATTGGGTTGACAACAATGGTATTATCTTTGATGGACAGCATGGATTTGCTAAAGGAAGGTCATGTTTTAGTAATTTACTTACTTTATTTCAATAAGGTGACTGCTTCCTTAGACAGAGGAGAGGGATACACAGTATTATACTTAGATTTTGCAAAGGCTTTTGATAGATTACCACATGATAAGTTGATAGTCAAACTAGAGCGAATGGGGTTGGATATTAGATTAGTGCATTGGATTTGAGACTGGCTAACTGATAGGTATCAGCAAGTTGTGTGTGTGTGTGGGGCGGGGTGCAATATACATGAAAAGGAAGGTCAGTATTGGTGTGGCCCCTGGGTCTATTTCAGGGCTATTACTGTTTAACTTGTATATAAATGATATTGGCAAAGATTTGAATGGATATATTCAGTTGTTTGCAGATGATGCAAAGTTGGGAAGAACTATGAAGAGTAGAGAAGATGTTGTGGCCCTACAAGGAAACTTGAATAAATGAAGTGACTATGCACAGGAAGGCACACATTGTCAAAACTGTGAGGATAATACAGCCTTCTGGGAATGATGCAGAGAGCACTGACTTGTAGAAGTAGGAGATTCTTGTTCTATTGTATAAGGCTTCGATTAGGCGACACATGGACTATTTTGCCCAGATTTGGTCACCTGGTTTTGAAAATGATGAAGAGATGTTAGAAAGGGTCCAGTGGTGACTGACTAAGGTAATTTCTGACCTCTGAAATGTCAAATATGAGGAAAAATGGAGAAGATGCAAATTACCAAGTCTAGTGGATATGAGGAAGAGTGGGGATATGATAGAGACCTACAAGTTAGTAAGGGGGGTTATAAGATTAATGTTGAGAGGTTTTACAGAAAATGGTTGGAGATCAGGTGAGAACCTGAGGTCATCAGTGGATGCTATATAAAGAGGGTGTAAGCAGGGGATTGAGAAGCAGGTTTTTTGAATGCAGAGTTGTGAATGACTGGAATGCCTTGCCTGAGAGTATGGTGTCTGCAGAGAATTTGAGTGTGTTTAAAGTGTGGTATGATGAGCTGTGTGTATGATAAAAGGACCTCCTAGATGAGACTTTGACTCCATGAGGTCTTGGGTAATTATTATAATTATTATTGTTATTATTCAGGCCTCCGTGGAGTCAAACGACTCATGGTGGGAGGTCCTGCCTAGAAAACACAGTCTATCATACCACTCCTTGAAAACATTAAATCCATGCACTTTTGTGTACATACACTGCAATTATTATAATATGACACATGCAAGGAGTCCAAGGACTCATCATGGGAGGGCACTCTACTCTACTAAACACACACAATAATAATAAACTCACTTGTCTCTTATCCAATTCCCCCCCCCCCCCCCCTTGTCATTCACATAGGATGTATAAGAGACTAGTGAGTTGTATTGATGATATTAATGAAAAAGCATGATCCCAATAAAAAAAAATTGTTTACAGATGCATCAAAGCCTTGATAGAAGGCTGTGCTTTTTTTTATATGCTGGAAGTATACTGTATATCCATCTATTCCAGTGGCATATGCTTTTCACATAAAGGAATTATATGAGAATATGGCTTTGTTCTTTAAATATATTATCTATGATAAACACAAGTGAAACAACATTTGTGATGGCTTAAATTTCTTTTAATGTGAATCTTACCTGAAAGCTACTTCAGAGCTCAAATAAGTGATGTTTTGGATTCACACCCATTAAATGTGAGCATTTTTAACAGCATGCAACCAAGCATTACAAAATATTGTTGTTGTTTTTTTTATTTAAGTTGGATTATTAAGTTAAAGTTACAATAATGAATAAAAATGCCAGTTCTTGTGAGTCCTTAAAAATCCCCCCCCCCCCCTCCCACACCAAAAAAAAGTTCTTTTGCCACTGCATGGTTTGATGAAGATTTTCATGTAAAGATATCTGGTGATAATTCCCAGTATTTAAAGACCAAGTTCTAAAGGAAAAGTTATGCACATAGAGCATTCTATTGCATTTTAGTGAAATAAGCCTGAAAATAGTTCAGGAGCAAACTTGTTTGCTTACACATCTTAAATTACACTGCCAGTTACTGGTTTTTTTGGATGCCTACGTCAAAAGTAGGCAGTTACAGAGAGAGAACATGCCACATGCCATTAAAGATCCACTTTCAACACACTTGAATTTTTTTCCCTCGTAACTTAGGAAAACAATTCTTTAAAGAGCTTTATTACACAAAATAACAATATTTGAGGAGCGGGAATACAGTACGTTTACTGATTTTTGCCATTTTCTAAAGAAACTATTCAGGCCAGCTATATAGAAAAAAACTTTTTAAACTGTAAGTACATTTGAATATGTATATATGCTGTACGTTCGTATGTCGTGCAATTAGTACATCAATGGATTACTGGATTTTCAATAGAGATGTGCGTTAGACATAATGGCTTCACGTGTCAGAGAAAACTAAATAGAATTTATTACTCCTATATATTTTGTTCAATATATCATGAATTTCATTCAGGGAGAAGGCAGAAAAAATAGTAACAACATTTAAATTATGAATAAAAGAATGAGTCATGTTGCATGCATATAATATCTTGCATATTATATATAATATAATTGCATATATAATATCTTGCATATATAAATTGCATATATAATATCTTGCATGAATATAATGTCTTGGTTGCAGCTGTACAATAGGAGGAAACACTATTCGAATTTGGATATGTGGGAATGCATATGATGTATAATTAATTAATTAATTCAAAAAAAAAATATAAACAATTAACAGCAATCACTTACCAAACTTAGAAATCAGACAATCAAATTTCATTGCCTATTTTTTTGAATGGTGTGAAGCCCTACACCACCATCCTAATCTTAATCAGACAGACCGTATGTCTATCTGTACGTTTTGAGAAGTGATTACTGTTAATTATTATTATTATCATTACACCTCCAGGGAGTTCAAAAACTCATCGAGGGAGGCACCTACTCTACAACTTCCCTTCTTCACCAACCGCAACTACCTTCATCATCTACCACCGACCACCACTACCAGTATTTTCCACAAATACTAGTAGTGCCATCCATGCCCATAGCAGGATCCAAATCCGAAGCCTTTTGATTGGAGAGCGGATATGCTAATCACTCGGCCAACCAGGTAGGCATTATTTATAATTTTTAAAATTATTTATAATATTTTAAAGTAATTAATTAATTATACATCTATACCCATGGCTCTGAACTCTAATAGTTGCTGGAAGTTTTTCTACTTGATTATACTATAAATTAAAGATACCAAGAAATTACACACTTGGTTTAATCCTATATCCAAGTGTAAGCAAACAAGCTTGCAGCTGAACTATTTTTCAGGACTTGGGAAACTCGTATATAGAAGATAATGACTTCACATCACATGCCTTAATATTCCATAATGCAGAGCACATCTCCTTGTGGACATGTATAATGCTATGCATTATGGGAAGGGTCACTACCCAGACCGATTTTTAACCTTAATTGAGGTCTCATCAGCGTGAGCCAGAAACAGAGGTAATACTAAGGTTGAAGTAATGCAGACGTCATATTTTCATTAGCTTCTTTATACGAGTTGCCCCAAGCCTGAAAATAGTTCAGGAGCAAACTTGTTTGCTTACAATTTGATAAAGGATTCAACCAAGTATATCATTTTTTGATATCTTTAATTTTTAGAATAACCAAGTGGAAAAACTGCCAACAACTTTCTCTAATCTAGAGTATTTTACTAATAAGATTTGACACCTTTTGGCTACTCAGATATAAAAATATGAATTCTCCATTACTTCAACCTTAGTATCACCTTTGGTCTGGCTGCCACTGATGAAGACCTCAATAAAGGTCAAAACCGGTCTGGGTAGTGACTCTTCCCATAAAGCATGTCCACAAGGAGATGTGCTTTGCATTAGGGGATACTAAGGCAAGTAATGTGAAGTTATTAATGTTATTATTATTCTGGCCTCCATGGAGTCAAAAGACTCGCTGTGGGAGGTCCTTTCTAAGAAACACAAGTCTATCAAGACTCATCGAGGGGAGGTGCCCCCTAGGAAACACAAAGTCTATCATACCACTCTTTAAACGCACTGACCGATCTCGCTCTCACCACTATATCAGGCAAAGCATTCCATGGTTCAACCACCCCCGATGCAAAGAAATCACTCCTCACCCTTTTCTCACAGTTTTCTTTCGTAACTTCCAGGGATGGCTCCTTGTCATCACTCCTTCCTGCTGTTCAACCAAGCTAAAGAACTCCCTAGTGTCAACCGTGCAACCACCTCTCAATAGTTTAAAAGTCTCAATCATATCACCTCTCCTTCTTCTATCCACCAAGCTCTGCAGTCCACACTCCATCAGCCGATCCTCATAAATAACACTGTACAGTCCTGACACCATCTTTGTTATCCGCGTTTGTACCCTTTCCACAGTTAATTTAATCCCTTCAAATGCTGGGGACCAGATCTGAGAACAACAGTCTAAGTGTGGTCTAATCAGAGTCTTATACAACGGACTGATAACCCTTTTATCTCTGCAAGTCAGCGTCCTTCTCATTATTGCAGCAATCCTCTGTGTTACCTTCACTACCTTTGCAATATGTCCCCTAGATTTTAGGTTTCTATCAATCATTGACCATAGATCTCGTCTCCCTTACTTCCTACAGTTTAACTCCTCGCATAGAGTATGCAGCATCCCATCGATGTGTCCGAAACCTCAAGAGCTTACATTTTGCTGCATTAAACTGACACCCTCCCCATTCATTTGCCCATCTATCTCGCTTATTCAAATCCTCTTGAAGGGCTACCACATCTGCACTATTACTAATAACCCTTCCCAGCTTCGCATCATCCGCAAACAATTGAATATCCCCTTGCAATCCACGGACAATGTCATTGATATAAAGGTTAAACATATAGGTCCCAGTGCTAAGTCCTGTGGAACCCCACTTGTAACCTTCAGCATCTTTGATATTGCTCCACCATACACAGCTCCCTGATACCTATCGGACAGCCAATCCTGAATCCAGTTGACCAATCTGACATCCAGGCCCATGTGCTGTAACTTGAATATCAGCTTCTCATGTGCCACCCTGTCAAATACCTTTACTAAGTCAAGGAAAATGGCAGTATATGACTTTCCCTCATCTAATGCTCTTGTAACTTTATTATAAAAGGCTAGCATATTGCTAAAACAAGAGCGCCCCTTCACAAATCCATGTTGACTCTCACAGATAACATTATTACCCTCATCTGCCCAATGCTGAATACGGTCCCTCACTGCTTTCTCCAAAATCTTACTAATTACTGATGACATACAAACTGGCCTATAATTAGACACTTCCAGTCTGCTACCACCCTCATGCAATGGCACTATCTTACCTTCCTTCCATTCCATGGGCACCTTTCCTGCAGCCAGACTTTCATTGAAAAGCCAGGTCAAAGGCACTGTCAGTTCCCTAGCACATTCTCTCAAAACTTATGGTGAAATACCATCCAGTCCCACAGTTTTACTGAAGTCCAGAGTACTCAGTATTTGGACACACTCTCCTCCTGCACCTCTAAACCTCAAACCTGCCCTATCATTCTAGTATTCAAATTGACTCCTTCAGGATGAAATACTCCAATAAAGTGTTCATTGAACAAATCCACTATGTCCTCTGCATCAGTCCCTTATCTTCTGTATACGAGTTGCCCCAGTCCTGAAAATAGTTCAGGCGCAAACTTGTTTGCAGGAAAAGGCAGAAAAACTGGTAACAACTTTTAAAATATGAATACAAGAATGAGTCATACAGCATGCATATAATATTATGTGTCTTGGTGCAAATTTGTTTGTTTACACTTGGATAAAGGATTAATCCAAGTGAGTAATTTCTTGGTATCTTTAATTTATGAACTCTAATAGTGTTTCCTCTTACTGTACAGTTGTGACCAAGACATATGATACCATATACATACTATATGACTCGTTCTTGTATTCATAATTATTATTATTATCTGACCTCCATGGAGTAAACGTTCATTGCAGGAGGTCTATACTTTCTCATGCCAAAAGATCAACAAACCATGTCTTGAACGTATTCACAGTTTCTGCACTTCAAATATTATTACCAGTTCTTCTGTCTTCTTCCTGAATGAAGCTCATGACCTATTGGGCAAAATATACAGGAGTAATAAATTCTATTTAGTTTTCTTTTACATGTGTGAAGTCGTTATTTCAAACATTATAGTATGTCAATGGATAATTTTAATTTCTGAAAGACTAGAGGAGCATTCTGGACAATTTTAAGCTCATATTCAAATTCAATACATCAAAAGTAAACTAGACTCTCTCTCATGGTGACAACATAAAAAATGAATAATTATGCCCTTAATTACATGCATTAAGAATGTATTTATTAATGCAATAATTCTAAAAGCCAAAATCAAACAAAGAATTTCGATAACCAATACACACAATTACATACCAGGTTGTCACAAAGTGTCTAAATCCATCATTAAATTCTTAGGTGAACATTTAAATCATGAGGAAAAGAATAAATTTGTAGTAATCGTTTAAGGTTTCAATCTCTGCAATTATAATTCACCCAGAATTCCCAAGGATATGCATCATAATTTGCTAGTGATATCTTTAGTTTAAAACAATGATATATTATCAAAGAAAGAAAAAAAAAAAGACAATTTGGAATGCAATAATTTCATACTCTTAAGCAATAATCAAAGTAAATCTGAAGTACCAGAAAATATATGTTAAAGTTCAAAATTTTGCATGCATACAATACAAAAATAACTTTATCGAAGTATAGCTTATATTTTTGGGGAAAAAAAAAAAGAAAAAATATTCAATATTATAAATTGAAAAAATACATAAAATAATTATTTTAATTTATTTAGTAGAATAATTAAAATTCAATAGAATAAATAACTTTTATTAAATAAACATGCATTTACTTTAAATTTATTTGATAGACACTGTTAATTATATAAAAAGTGCAAATATCAGTCTCATTTTTTAAAGATTACAGAATTTTTGATTCCTATTTACTGATTTGTTAATATCTAATTATTAAATATGTGATTACTACTCTATGAGGAATAAAGATAAAAATGTGCACATGGATGGCTTAATATATATATATATTTTTAAAACTATTTTCTATTATGGAAGCAGTAAATATTAGTTATTTATTAAAACTAAATCATGATTAAAGTTGTAATAAGTTGATATGACCTTCCTTAGGTCTGCGCGGGTAGGCTTTGCACTTCACAACCATATGCCTGGGGAAGGAGTGTCCTAGGTTCGATTCCCGTTGCCGACATGAGGAGCTTAAGGATCTTCCTCAGCCATAGCCAAGTAAGCCAGTCTTGGGCGTGGACAGCAGGATTTTTTCTGCCAGTTTATCTGGGGTTTTTCATCCAGCAAGCAGGCAAACCGGACCCATGAACACACAGGCTACAGTCATAATAAAAAAAATATGGTAAGGAAGGCAACAGGAAAACCACCTTGCGTCGCTATCTCCCTAGTAATCAGCTGCAACCCTCTCAAAGAGAGGAAGCCACAGGATTGGATCATACCTTCCTTTGAGCACAACCAGAATAAAACAACAATATGGTAAGAAGTGAAAGTAAGTATAGAAATAATTAGTAAGCTGTAGCAATAGAGAAATGTGGAGGAGGAATGTATATATATATATATATCATTGGATCCAAGTGGGAGGAACTAATAACAGGTATATTAATACTGATAATATGCTGATGTTTTTTTTATAGGAATAATGAGAGCTTTGGCATATTTCAATAGGATAGGGAGGGAAATGTTTCAGCAGAGAGTTATTTAAGATAAGTGATCAGTGTCGTTTACTTCCAAATTATCTACCCTTCTCAGGATAGAGAATTTGGAAATGGTGTTGATGACTTTACGAGGAAGACAGGACACGATATAGTGAGATGTTGCTATATGACAGGGAACATAAAAGAGGATAAACAGAAAATGCTTAGGCAAATTAGTTTGGCAAGTGTAAATGAGCAGTAAAATTATGGGAGATTTTGGCTATAGCAATATAAATTGGGCTGAGGAAACAGCACAATATAATAAGAGATTGAATTTCTGGAAAACTTGCAGGATATTGTCTTAGGCAGCATGTGGTGGAGAGCATATGATGAGCAAGAGTTTTGGATTTGGACCTAGCTTCAGAGGATCTGATCACGAATGAGATGTCATCCTTGTCCCCAGCTGGTGATAGTAATCATGTAGAGTTTGACCATTCTTTCTTGACTTGAAAAAATGAGTAGAAAGAAAGAGTTATCAAGAAGAAAGAGATTTATGTGGAATTATAAGGTAAGTGATTATAAAACTTAGAAACCAGTTGAGGGGCAGTTCCATGCATGGAAGAATTTGAAGAAAGAGTATAGGTAATAGTTAAGAAATATTTATTAGTAGCAATGGCAGATTGTATACCTCAATTGGAAAAGATAAACTAATGAAATGAAATGTCATGAACAGATGCATGAGGAATATAAAATGAGGGACAAATGTCTTCGGCAGCATGTAATAGAGGGAACAAGAGTTTTGGATTTGGTCATAGCATCAGAAGAGCTGATAACAAGTGAGATGACATCTCTCCCACCAGTTGCAAAGCATGACCATGTGGTTTTGACTTGGAAGATGAACAGACATGCAGGTGTATTAAAGAAAAGGAAACGTAGGTGGAATTATAAGGTGGGTGATTATAATAGTCTTAGGTATCAACTAGGAGCAGTTAAATGGAGGGCAGAATTGGAAGGCCAGGATATCATTAGTGCTTGGGAAATTGTGAAAGAATATTTGTTAGCAGCAATAGTAAGCTGTATTCCATGGGTGAAGAAGCGGACACAATTTGGTGTAAACTGGATGACAAACGATATCAAACAGGAACTGCAGTTGAAAAAGAGATTATGGAAGATATATAAGGAGAGGGGTGGAGGACAGCTACACGAAGAATATAAGACACAGGCCACAAATGTGACTAGTGTGGTAAGGAAGGCGAAACTGGAATATGAGAAGAGATTGGCACTAAGATCCAAAGAAAATCCTAGGGAATTTTTTATTAGCTATGTGGCCAGTAGGCGGAGAAACGATTGTGGAAGAATGACATTGCAGGATAAAAATGGGAATAGAGTGGCTGATGAAGAGGACATAGTGGAGTTGTTCAATGAGAACTTTATTGGAGTATTTAATATTGGAGGAGGTTTTAATACTAGAAGGATAGGGCAGGTTTCAAGGTTTAGAGGTGCAAGAGGAGAGTGTGTTCCAAATACTGAGCACTCTGGATACCAGTCAAGCTGTTGGACTGGATGGTAATTCACCACGGATTTTGAGAGAATGTGCTAAAGAACTGACAGTTCCGTTGACCTGGCTTTTCAATAATAGTCTGGCTGTGAGAAAGGTATGCAGGGAATGAAAGGAAGGTAAGATAGTGCCACTGCATAAGGGCAGTAGCAGACTGGAAGTGTCTAATTATAGGCCTGTTTGTTTGTCATCAGTAGTTGTTAAGGTCTTGGAGAAATTCGTGAGGGACTATATACAGCATTGGGCAGATGAGGATAATGTTATCTGTGAGAATCAACATGGATTTGTTAAGGGATGCTCTTGATTTAGTAATATGATTGCCTTTTATAATAAAGTGACAAGAGCAGTTCATGAGGGAAAGGCATATACTGCCATTTTTTTGGATTTTGTAAAGGCGTTTGACAGGGTGCCACATGATAAGCTGATATTTAAGTTGCAGCACATGGGTTTAAATGTCAGGTTAGTCAAAAGGATTCAGGATTGGCTGACTGATATGTATCAGAGAGTTGTCTATGGTGGGACAATATCAAGGAAGCAGAAGGTTACAAGTGGGGTTCTACAGGGATTAGTACTGGGACCTGTATTGTTCAGCCTTTATATCAATGATATTGTCAATGAATTGCAAAGGGAAATTCAGTTGTTTGCGGATGATATGAAGCTGGGAAGGCTTATCAGTAATAGTGCAGATGTGGCAGCCTTGCAAGAGGATTTGAATAAACTAGACAGAGGGGCAAATGAATGGGGGTTATTGGTTCAATGCAGCAAAATGTAAAGTCTTTAGGTTTGGGATCCATCGATGGGATGGATCCCAAATAATGCATACTCGATTGGAGGAGATATACTGGAGGAGCTAGGAGAGACAAGAGATCTAGGGGTGATGATTGATAGAAAACTGAAATTCAGGGAGCATATTGCAAAGGTGGTGAGGGTAACTCAGAGGATTGCTGCAATACTGAGAAGGACACTGACCTGCAGAGATAAAAGAGTTATCATTCTGTTCTATAAGACTCTGATCAGACCACACTTAGACTACTGTTCTCAGATTTCGTCCCCAGGATTTGAAGGGGATAAATTGACTATGGAAAGAGTACAGATGCGGAGAGCAAAGATGGTTTCAGGACTGTACAATATGAGTTATGAGGATCGACTGAGGGAATGTGGACTGCAGAGTTTGGTGGATAGAAGAAGGACAAGTGATATGATTGAGACTTTTAAACTGTTGAGAGGCAGTTACAGGGTAAACGTTGGAGAGTTCTTTCACTTGGTGAAACGGCGGGAAGGAGTGATGACAAGGGGCCATCCCTGGAAGTTACGAAAGGAGGCTGTGCGGAAGAGTGTCAGGAGTGGTTTCTTTGCATGGAGGGTGGTTGAACCATGGAATGCATTGCCTGAGAGAGAGGGGTTTGGAGCGGGAACAGTCAATGGGTTCAAGGAGTGGTATGATAAACTTTGTGTTTCCTAAAAACAATCTCCTGCAATGAGTCTTTTGACTCCATGGAGGCTTGGATAATAATAATAATAATAAAATAGAGGCCAGAAAGGTGAAAGAATAGTATAAAGAGAAAAAGTAGAATCAGAGTGGAGATTGGCCAGTCAGGTCAAAGATAATCCAAGGGAATTTTCTGCTATGTGGTAAGCAAGAAGAAGAATACTTATGAGAGAATAGCACTGGTGAATAGTTATGATAACAAAGTGACAATAGAAAAGAATGCAGTGGAGTTATTTAATGGGCCCTTTATCTGAATATCATGTTGGTGTTAATGATGTTATGGAGCATGCAGAAGGGTGGTAAAGATTAGAGATGGAGGTGTATCAAGTTTTACTTGGTTCAGATGTTAATAATGCCATGAGAATGGGTGGCATATCACTATGTATTTTTAAGGGTCAAAGATGCAAAAGAGTTATGCCATTGGCCTGATCATTTTAATGAAAGACTTGCAGGGAGAAAGTACCTAAGAAATTAAAAAAAAGCAAAATAATATCGCTCCACAAGCATGGTTCTAGGAAAGAAGTTTCTAATTATAAACCAATCTATAAATCTGCAGTTGTGGTCAAGATATTGTAGAAACTGGTTAGGAATAGGGACAAGATTGGGTTAATGGACACACAGGAGTCTCTATAATGTGTGTGTTGAGGCACACACATAAGTGCTGTGCAGAATTCATGTTGAAGGTTTAATGGAATAATTATCAGAACTGAGAAAGGATTAAAAATAATTTTAATACTTCCAATATTACGTCTCTGTCACAGAGACATCTTCAGGGATTACAAAATACTTTTTGTAACAACACAAACACAAAAGCAACAGTAGTGAGTGAAACTAAAGTCCTATCTAGGTGGTGTGCCCTCTATGGGCATTTGCAGGTGGCTTAGGATGTAAAGAGGGATCTCTAATAATTAATGTTTCCCAAATTTTGGGAAGTTTAATGCAACCATATTTGTTTAAATTAGGTTGATTCCTGAGTGCCAATGCAGATGATGCTGTAAACTTGCTACCCTTATCTGTTTCACCAAAGACCAACTCCCTCCTCCCTCAGTACCTGGAGTATATGGAGTACCTTGTGCCTGTAAACTGGCTTATTTCAGACAGACAGGCAGGTCAGCATCCATTCAGTTAGAAGAACACAGATCTTATATCTGCAATCACGATTATGGTTAATCTGGCCATGCAGACCATGTTTTGGATACTACCTACAGGATCTCCTGAAAAAAACGACCATGCACCACCATAATAAATTCAAAATAGAAAGCCTGTTTTTTGAATATGCATTGGCACTCAGGAATCAACCTAATTTAAACAAATACAGTTGCATTAAACTTCCCAAAATTTGGAAAACATTAATCATTAGAGATCCCTCTTTACATCCTAAGCCACCTGCAAATACCCATAGAGGACGCACCACCTAGATAGGACTTTAGTTTCACTCACTACTGTATTGCTTTTGTGTGTGTTGTTACAAAAAGTTTTTTGTAATCCCTGAAGATGTCTCTGTGACAGAGACGAAATATTGGAAGTATTAAAATTATTTTTAATCCTTTCTCAGTGCTGATAATTATTCCATTAAACCTGAAACATGGAGTCTCTATAATGGTTAGCAAGTGTTTGTGAAGGGCAGTTCTAGTTTAGCAATCTGTTTACATTTTATGATAATATGATGCTGGATGAGGGTGATTCATATACAGATATCAACGTGACTTTAAATTTTTCAAGAAATGACAATGTATACTAAAATTTTAATTAAAAAACTTTAATCAATATCTTCCAATATTTCGGCAATGTTACATTGCCATCTTCTGGGAACATAAAACTATAATATGTTCATGCAGGCACCTAACAACGAGCAAATGAGGCTGAAGAAGGCAACTGGCATTGGTGCTAGATTTCTAAAGGTGTCCCCCCTAGTGGGCTAAATTGGGTTGTCTTAGCTGTTGGGCTGATGTTCTAAGGATACAAGCTTCTCAAATTTGGGGCAGTCTCATACACCCAAATTGTTGAGATCTGGGAAGTTTTTTTAGAGCTGAGAGCTGATTCCAGGAACAATCTTTCATATTTATATTTGCTACGGTGTAGTATAATGGCTTTCTTCCAGCGTATTTTGTGGTGAGTGTCTAGTGCATGGTCTGCAAGTTCCTGAGTGGCTGTATTAGTGAAATTGAATAGTCTTTGTGTTCAGATATCCTGATATTAGCTGTCCTGCCTATTTGGCTGTAGTAGGACAGTTTGCAGCTGCAAGAACCTGGTATACTCCAGGTAGGTCTAGGGGAAGGCCTTTGATGGAGCAGATAAGGGATGCCAATTTTTTATGTGGTTTGTAACAGGTAATCAGGTCATATTTTTTAAAGATTTTTGTGAGCTTTTCAGACGTGCCCGGGATATATAGAATGGTGATAGATTTAGTGTAATATCTGTTAAGGGGGGGGTGGGGATTGTGGTTAACTGTTTTAATCTTTTCTGGATTTTTTTGGGGGGTTGTAGCCATTGGCTAAGAAGGTGTTAAGGATGTGGTTGAGTTCAGTAATTAGGGCATTGTCTGAACAGATTAATTTAGCCCTATTATATAAGGTTTTTAATCACATATTGTTGTGGGGGGGATGATTGCTGGTGAATGTATCTACCTGTATAGGTCTGTTTTCTGTAAACAGAGAAAAGCCAAGGACCCATCAGGCTGGCATGTTATCTGAGTGTCTAGAAAAGGGAGACTGTTGTTGTTTTCTTTTTCCAAGGTGAACTGGATTCTGGGGGTATTGATTGTTTAAGTGTGTTAAGTTGTGGAGTGTGTCTAAGCCATGTGACCAAATAGCGAACATATCATCATGTAGCGTACCAGACAGTAGGTTTTTGCGGGACTGAGTTTAAGGCTTTTTCTTCAAAAGTCTCCATAAAGAAGTTTGCCAGGGGTGGAGAGCCCATGGCTGTACCCTCTATCTGGAATTTTCCTTGCCAAACGAAATAGCCTGAGTTCATGGTGAACTGAAATAGGGATGAGATATCAGAAAGAAATTTGGCTTGGATGAGATCTAAGGTATCTTTGAGTATGATTACTCAAAGATACCTTACGACATTTGTGAATAAGAAGGAGACATTAAAACTGACCATTATTTCAGTGTGTTGGAGTGAGAGGTTCTCTATACTGGCTTTAAAGTGGGTTGAGTTTTTAATGTGATGCCAGTATATGTGAGCACTTTTGCTAAATGTTTGGCTAATTTTATATGTGGGGGAATCAATGCCATCCATAATGGGACTTAATGGTATATCCTGCTTATGGATTTTTGGTGGTCCATATATTTGGGGGGGGGGGGGTCTCGAGTTGAAAGGTTTTAGTCTGGTAGTCACTTCCTTAGGCCAAGAAGTCACCTTCTTAAGGAGCCTTTGTAGTGTTCTGATTTGGGAGCTGGTGGATCACATTCAATGGGGAGGTAGGTAGAATGATCTAACAGTAAAGTTGCAAGCTCACCTACAAGCTTACCTACAAGCTTATCTATAAGAATATACAGATATTGTTGGCCTCTGCAAAGGTATTTGGTAGATTAACACATGGTGAGTTGATGTATAAGCTGAAGAAGATGAGATGGATAACAGATTGGTTAGAATGATTGAAGATTGGCTTTCTCAACAATACCAGCAAGTTGTGTATGATGCAGCAGTATCTCAGAAAAAGAAGGTGACCAGTGGTGTGCCTCAGGGTTCTGTTCTTGGACCCTGTTTAACTTATTTGTTAATGATATTTCAATTGGACTGACCGGCAATCTTCAAACGTTTGAAGATGATAGAGTTAGCTAGCATTATCAGGCATATTGCTGATGTTCATTCTTTACGAGAAGATTTAAATAGACTTTTAGCTTGAACAAATAAGTGGGTTAGTAGTTTTAAAATTAATAAATGCAAGGTACTATACATTGGGATGCAGAGATATATGGCTGCATACTGTATTAGTGGAGCTGTATTTCAGAAAGAGGATGAGATTGTGGATTTTGGGATGATGATAGACAGTGAACTAAAGTTGTGAGGGCATATGGCATGTGTTACTGCTATGAGAAGAAGAAAACATGGATATTTAGGAATAAGGAGGTGTTCTGGTGCCTCTCTGTAATGCATTAGTCAGACCACACATGGACTACTGTGCTCGAATTTGGTTGTCAAGATTTCACTGTAATGTGGAAAACACCAGAGAGGATTCAAAGATCAATGACTAAAGTATCTGGACTCTAGGGTGTTGTTTATTCAGAGTAATTGAGGGAAAGCAGATACAGAGTTTGGAAGTAGAAGAAAAAGAGGTGATATGATAGAGATCTTCAAGCTGGTTAATAGTTTTTACCAGATTAATACAGAATTATAAAAAGAGTGAAGGGTAAATGGGAAGAACGAGAGGCCATTCTTGAAAGCTGTGTAAAGATGTTGTGAAGAAGGATGTGAGGAGATTTTTTACACAGAGAGTGGTTAGTGAGTGGAACACATAGCCAGAATGCATTGTGAATGTGGAGTGTCTACAGCTCTTCCATGAAAAGTCTACTGACTCCATGGAGGTTAGTGTAATAACAATAATAATAATAATTATTATTATCATTATTTTAAATTTTCTTTTTCTTATATCCATTTCATAAAAGGTTGGAACAAACCCACTGTTGTTTTTGGAGTTTAATTTCATTGGAGTATGTTATTACTGCTCTCATTCAGAGGGTATTTATTATCTCTAGATTTTCTGTTAGGCAGCTATAGGGATCAAGTTATAAGTGTAGCCAACAAAGATAAGGGGTTCTGTTTTTCTATTTCTTTTGTGAGAAATACGCTTGTGATGTTTGTTTAAATGTTATTATTATTATTTGTCATCAACAAATAATGCTACTAAGGTTGTTTTTTTTTTATCACAAATAGTTGTTGAATTCATAAGTAATATAATATCGCAAATACAATTATTGAAGGTTTTTTATGTAACTTCAACTCATGAAAGGAAGAATCTATAGTACATACTACCAAGTGAGTGCAATTTCTATTCTGTTATTATTATTATTATTACCCAAGACCCCCATAGAGCCAAAGACTCATCTAGGAGGTCCTTTCGTCATACATACAGCTCGTCATACTTTACCTTAAACACACTCAAATTCGCTGAAGACACCACTCTCTCAGACAAGGCATTCCAATCATTCACAACTCTGCATGCAAAAAGCCTGCTTCTCATTTCCCTGCTCACACCTTCCTTATACAGCTTTCACTGATGACCTCTGGTTCTCCCATGTTCTTCCACCATTTACTGTAAAACTTCTCCAACATTGTTCCTATAACAATCCCTTACTAACTTGTCTCTATCATATCTCCACTCTCCTGCTATCCACTAGACTCTGTAAATTGCATCTTCTCAACCTTTCCTCATATCCGACATTAGAAACTACCTTAGTCAGTCACCTTTGGACCACTTCCAACATCTCTTCATCCTTCTGAAAACCCGGTTACCAAATCTGGGTACAGAAGTCAATGTGTAGCCTCATCAAAACCTTACACAATGGAACAAGAATCTCCCTACTTATACAAGTCAGTAATCTCTGCATCATTTCCCAGAAGTCTTTGTGTTGTCCTCACAATTTTGGTAATGTGTCCCCTAAATTTCAGATCCTTATCCACTATGAACACAAGATCTCTTATTTCCTCCACCTTCAACAAAATAACCCCACCAAGCATAAATTCTACATCCAATCTTTGTTTCCCAAATTTTAAAACCTTAGATTTTGCAACATTGAACTCGCATTCTTATTCACCTGCTCATTCACTCAATTTATTGAAGTCTTCTTGTAAGGCCACAACATCGCTACCCTTCATAGTTCGTCTCAACTTTGCATCAGCTGCAAACAACTGAATATCTCCATCCAAATCTTCGACAATAACATTAACATACAAGTTAAACAGTAATGGCCCTAAAACAGACCCCTGAGTTACACCAATAGTGACTTCTCCTCTGGGATATTGCTCCCCCATACATAACTTGCTGATACCTATCAGATAACCAGTTTCCAATCAAATATCCAACCACATCTGCTCTAGTTTGATTTACAACTTATCATGCGGGTATCTATGAAAACCCTTTGCAAAATCAAAGTATATTACTGTGTAGATTACTAAAACATGACCTCCCTTTAGCAAATTCATGCTGCTCATCAGAGATAATACCATTGTTGTCAACCTAATTCTGGATTCTAGTTCTCACCAGCTTCTCTCAACTTAACCACAACACTTGACATAGAGATAGGCCAATAATTTGATGCCTGAGTTCAATCACCTCCCTCATGAAGGGGCACAATCTTGCCCTTCTTCCACTGCTTTGGAACTCAACCAGTGCAAGACCCATATGTTATGTTGGAAATGGTCCAAAGGCGACTGACTAAGGTAGTTTCTGACCTCTAGAATGTCGAGTATGAGAGGAAAGATTGAGAAGATGTAATTTGCAGAGTCTGGTGGACAGGAGGAAGAGGGGAGATATGATAGAGACCTACAAGTTGGTGAGGGGTTATTATAGGATCAATGGTGGAGAAGTTCTACAGAGAATAGTGGGAGATCAGGGGAGAACCAGAGGTCATCCCTGGAAACTGTATAAAGAGGGTGTGAGTAGGGAGTGAGAGGCAGGTTTTTTTCCTGCAGAGTTGTGAATGATTGGAATGCCTTGCCTGAGTGTGGTGTCTGCAAGGAGTTTGAGTGTGTTTAAGACACGGTATGATGAGATGTGTGTGTGTGTGTGTGTGTGTGTGTGTGAGATAAAAGGACCTCCCAGATGAGTCTTTTGACTCCTTGAAGTCTTATGGTAATAATAATAATAATAATATTAAAAGAAAAACACGTCAAGGCAGATGTCAACTCCCTAGCATATTCCTTCAGAATATGTGATAATATATTATCAAATCCCACAGCCTTATTAACATCAAGCCTGCTCAACTTCCCATACACCTCCTGCTCACTTACAGTCAGTCTCTCCTCCCCATCATCAATTGATCCCAATTTCTCCACGATGTGACATTGACAAGGATGAAAGACCTTCATGTTCTGCTCATTATGTATATCTCCACTATATCTTCCACAGCAGTTGTCCTTATACCATTTTCTCCAATCAATGTCATCACCAGTGGTGCTATTTCCCCTCTTGCTTCTGTACTTTGTATGGACATAACTCCTTCTCTATCATCAATAGCACTCCGCTCCCCTTTTTACCCTTTCTATTCTCATGAAACATATCATACCATTCCATCTCCGTTCCTGTCAAGATGTCGTTCTCATCCAACCATGTCTCACTTATTCCAACAATTTTTGGGTGAACAGACTCAATTAATGCAACCATTTCATTTGTCTTGTTTCTTACATTGTAGCATTTGGATGCAAACACAGCAGCTTATTCTTGGATCTATATCTAGTTCCACTGATATCACCTATTCGATGTGATTTCTCCATGCTCAACTAAAACCATTTCCTTTTCTCCTTATCTATCTTAGATCCTCTTCAAATCCAACTGTTTTCTTTTGATCCCTTCCCTTTTTGTCTACACATGCATTCACATCCTTTTGGAGCATCTACCTTTCTCATGCCGTGTTCCTCTGTCCACCCTGAATCTCCCCATTTTTCTGTCTGTCTTGCACACCTTTAATGTGCAAGACAGACAGAGAAAGCCTTTCTCTATACTAATGATGCTAACTTCTTCATCCATTACCACCTCTTCAAAGTCTCCTGTCTTACTCTTTCATTCTTCTACATTGCTTCCCAGTTGATCAGATTCATTCTCTGCACTCACTTCTCTACATTCTGGCAGCCGTTTCTCCAAGTGACTCACACTAAAACCACTGAAATGCAGTCCATTTCTCCTATACAGTTCACTTCATTCTTCAAACTCATTCCTCACATTAACAAACTACACTCCTTTCCCCTCACACATTTCCGCTAACATATCATTCATAATCCTTGCTCTCTGCCTCATCTCACCACTATCATACCTAGGCAACAAGCTTACCTTTCTAATCACACTATTCTCTTTTATTCATCTCAACAACCTCTCGATATCCAATCTGATGTATTCTTTGTTCACAGTGAAGTCATTTGTCCCTATTACAACTACTATCTCTTTTGCTCACTTACTTCTCATATCTAATACCTCAATCACTCTACCTCCAGTAAAACATACTTTGTGTATCTTCTTGTCCAGCACACCTTTAATAATTTAATCACCATACAAAACCACTCACAGGTCTTTTATTATCTCTTTTATACCAACACTCTTCCTTAGATATCTTGAATTCTCTTAACTTCATTCCACATCCATTTCATCTCTTGCCTCATCTTAGCATATTCAACTTTCAAATCTTGCATCACATTTTCGCTGTCATTCATTCTTTTGAATTTTTGAACTTTCAAACCTTGTATCACACTTTCGCTCTCATTCATCCTCTGAATTTTGTTGCCAGCAATACATGCTTGTTCGCAGTCAACGGCACGTTCCACCTTAACTTTAACTGCACTTTGTTTTTAACTTCTGCCACATTCGCATCACTTTCATCTTTCTTAAAATTGAAACCATATGCTAAGTGATGAGTATCTCTACTTTTGCAACAAGAGAAGATTTGAAATCCCACTGTGCTTGAGTGCATCCAGAATAAATAGCATTGTTAAAAGCCTTTATAACCCTGTACATGACTAGACTACAACCTCATGACAGTTCATTATTGGCAACCTAAAAGGGTATGAAAATGATTATGTTTAGACTTTACATGGATTACTCTTCTAATATTTTATTAGTATTATTATTGACATCAAATCTCCATTCAGTTAATGACTCATCGAGGAAAGTCTACAAGTTCACACTAAAAGATCCCAGAACCAACTTTTCCTGCTGATGGAACCAACTTTAGTCTTCTTTGGCACTGAACAACTGGCTTCTGTCCACTGTTTTGACTGCTGTTTGGATTCTGGTGTGTAATGGTGAATCCAAGTCTCATCCATAATAATAAATTGATGCACAATATCAGTTTTATTCTTGTTAAGATGCTCCAAGCACTGTTAAGAGATTTCCATGTGAGTGTGTTTTTGATCTGCTGTGAGCTAGCACAGCCAGCATCTTACGCAAAGCCTTTCCATTTGCAATTCTTCATGCAAAATATATTCTACGCATCCTTTGGAAATGCCAGAGTCTTAGCAATTTCACGCACTTTGACTAGCCAGTCATCAAATACCATACCTTGCACTTGATCAACGATTTCTGGTGTTGTTACACTTTTTGGACGTCCTTCACGTGGATCATCTTCAAGGCTGATATGGCCATGTTTAAACTCGTCAGCCCATTTCTTAATTGCCAAAAACAAAGGAGAAGAGTGCCCATAAACTTTTATTAACTTCAAATGAATATCTTTTGTCATTAAACCTTCTTTTACAAAGAATTTTATAACAGCACAATATTCAATTTTATCCATTTCAAGGGATACAGACAATACTTTTGCTTCAGACAGCTGTATAAAACAAACTACATGATAGAATGACTTGAAATTTCACATGGATGCTTATGACAGATATACCAACTTAGAAAAAAAAAATCTTGCCAATAGTGTTGACATCTTTGGTTGAGGCCAAGAACGTTTCAGATCACCCTCATACTTTATCAAAGAAGTGAATCAGAGATGTGGGAGTTGTGCAAAAACCTGGATGCAAACAGATTATTATTATTATTACCACTCCAAAATCTCATGGAGTCAAAGACTCATCTGGGAGGTTCTTTTATCACACACACACACACAGTTCATCATACCGTGTTTTAAACACATTCAAACTCTTTGCAGACACCACATTCTCAGGCAAGTCATTCCAATCATTCACAACTCTGCACGAAAAAAACCTGCCTCTGACTCCCCTACTTACACCCTCTTTATACAGTTTCCAGGGATGACCTCTGGTTCTCCCCTGATCTCCCACTATTCTCTGTAAAACTTACTTACCAACTTGTAGGTCTCTATCATATCTCCCCTCTTCCTCCTGTCCACCAGACTCTGCAAATTACATCATCTCAATCTTCCTCATACTCGACATTCCAGAGGTCAGAAACTATCTTAGCCAGTCTCCTTTGGACCATTTCCAACATCTCTCCATCCTTCTGAAAACCCGGTTACCAAATCTGGGCACAATAGTCCATGTGTGGCCTAATCAAAGCCTTATACAACGGAACAAGAATCTCCCTACTTCTACACATCAGTGTCTTCCGCATCATTCCCAGAAGCCTTTGTGTTGTCGTCACAATTTTGGTGATGTGTCCCCTAAATTTTAGATCCTTATCCACTATCACCCCCAGATCTCTTATTTCCTCTACCTCCAACAATATATTCTCACCAAGCATAAATTCTGCATCCCACCTCTGATTTCCAAATTTTAAAACCTTACATTTTGCAACATTGAACTCACATCCCCATATGGGGAGTTTGCTTGCCCAATCACTCAATTTATTCAAGTCTTCTTGCAGGGCCACAACATCTTCACTACTCTTTATGGTTCGTCCCAACTTTGTATCATCTGCAAACAACTGAATATCTCCATCCAAATCTTCGCCAATATCATTAATATACAAGTTAAACAGCAATGGACCTAAAACAGACCCCTGAGGCACTCCACTAGTGACTTTCCTTTTCCTGGATATCGCACACCCATACACAACTTGTTAATACCTATCAGATAGCCAGTTTCCAATCCAATTCACTAATCTAATATCCAACCCCATCTGCTCTAGTTTGACTGTCAACTTATTATGAGGTACTCTATCAAAAGCCTTTGCGAAATCCAAGTATATTACTGTGTATCCTTTTCCTCTATCCAAGGAAGTAGTCACTTTATTGTAATAAGTAAGTAGATTACTAAAACATGACCTCCCTTTAGAAAATCCATGCTGTCCATCAAAGATAATACCATTGTTATCAACCCAACTCTGGATCCTAGTTCTCACAAGCTTCTCAATCAACTTAACCACAACACCTGACACACAGATAGGCCTATAGTTTCATGCTTGAGTTCGATCACTTCCTTTATGAAGTTGCACAATCTTGCCCTCCTTCCACACTTTAGGAACTTGACCAAGTGCAAGACTCGTATTAAAAAAATATGTCAAGGCAGGTGTCAATTCCCTGGCACATTCTTTCAGAATACATGGTGATATATTATAAAGTCCCACAGCCTTATTAACATCTAGTTTACTCAACTCACCATACACCCCTTGCTCACCTACAGTTAGTCTCTCCTCCCCATCATCAACCTCTCAATCCCTCCATGAAGTCACATTCACAAAATTGAAAGATCTTTATGAACTGCTCATTAAGTATCTCCACCACACATTCTGCATCAGCTGTCTTTATACCATTTTCTCCAATCAATGTCATACTTCCATAATTATTCTTTCTTTTGCTGGCTACATATCGAAAGAACTCCTTAGGATTCTTTTTGGCTTCATTTGCCAACTGCTGTTCATACCTTTCTTTAGCTGCTCTCACCAACCAAGTCACCCTCCTTGTCTGGTCTTTGCAGACCTCATGAAATTGGTTATTTCCACTTCTCTTATGCTGCCTCCACAATGCCCTTTTTCTCTGTATCGCATGCTTAATCTCTTTATTCATCCATCTCACACCCACCTTATTTAACCTTCTCACCCTGGGAATACATTTAGACATTGCATCTACTAAACAGTTTTTGAAAATCCCCCAAGCTGCATTGATCTCTTTGCCAGCTAACTCATCATTCCATGCTACACCTGCAAGCTGTCTCCTGAGCTCTTCATAATCACCCCCCATCCTTGTAGTTCCACATATACCCTTTTCTCACAGAGGTCCTTGCACTGCTGGCAACCACCCAGGTAATCACCTCATGGTCACTCTCACCAATTGGTGGATGATTTGATACCTCATATATAATTACATCCTCTGATGAGATGACCAAATCCAAGACCCTCAATCCTGTGCCCTCTGTTACATACTGTCTGAGGTGGTTATCCCTCAAAAACTCAAGAAACTCATTTTCTTTACTTCCAGTTGCTATCTCATCATTCCAGTCTATATTGTCATAATTAAAATCACCCATAATGATCAACCTTTTCTTATTTACTTGGCTAATTTGATTACATTTCATTATCACCACCATCCACATTACCTGGTCTATAACAACATCCCACCAAATATTTGATTCCATTCACCTCTATCTCACACCATACTGCCTGAAAACCACTGGCACTATTTCCCCTCTTGCTTCTCTACTTTATATGAAAATAACTCTTTCTCTATCATCAATAGCACTCCCCCTCCCTTTTTATCCCTTCTGTCTCACGAAACACATCATACCCTTCCATCTCTATTCCTGTCAGGATGTCATCCTCTTCCAACCATGTCTCACTTATTCCGACAATCTTTGGGTGAACAGACAGATATGAGCTGTTGTATACAAATACAACAGCTCATTTCTGGATCTACAGCTAGTTCCGCTGATACCACTCACTCGATGTGATCTCTCCATGCTCAACTGGGGGCCATTTCCCTTTCTGCTTCTTCATTTTAAAACCTTTTTCAATTCCAACTGTTTCCTCTTGATCCCTGGTCATCCCATTGGCTGATGCCAACAGATGGTATCAGTTGGCAGAATTATATTATAAATGCCGGCCTGGTTGGCAAAGTGGTTAGTGTGTCCGCTCTCCAGCCAAAAGGCCGTGGGTCCGAATCCCGCGTGGGCATGAATGTTTGTAATTATCTGTGAAAATACTAGTAGTGGTAGTGGGCAGTAGATGGTGCTGGTGTAGATGAGGTAGTTCATAGTAGTTATTGGATTGAGTGGTGGAAATGGAGAATTGTAGAGTAGATGTCCTCCCTTGATGAGTCTTTGGAGGTGTCACGTAATAATAATAATAAATGAAGATATTAGGAAAGAACTTGACATTAACAGCATTTAACAAAGTGTGACCAGAGCTAATTTAAGATGGTATGATCACTTAAACAGAATGGCCATGAAAAGGTTAACAAAAGAGGCGTTTGATGCCAAGATGACAGGAAAAAAAGACACAGAGAAAGACCAAGATATTGGTGGATTGATGCAGTCCAAAGTGCTCTAGAACAGTGCTTCCCAAACTTCTGGATGTCAGGGCCCCCCTTTGGAAAAATTAAAATATTTCACAGCTCCCTCGAAACAAAATCATAACACAGACATATATTATTATAATATATAACATAATATAATATATATATAATATTTATTGTATTTATATTCAGTACAAAACATACAAAGCGAATATTGCAAAAATCAAATGTAAATATTACATTTTTAGCATCCATCTTATATACACATTTGACATGGCACATTATCTCATTTTATATAGATAGATATATTGTTATTGTACATTTGCAGGACAAGCACATGAAACGTAAAACGATTAGTAATAAAGAAAGAATTAAAAACATAAAAGAAGTTTAATAACAATTTAATGTGATGTACGTGTTTCAATACTACTACACCAATATCAGGTGAAATATTTGAAACTGTAATTCTTAGATTTCTGCTTTGAAATGAAACTTATATGAATAAGCATATATTTACTTATATTCATTAAGCGGCGTATGCAGGAAGCAAAATTTGTGAACCTGCACCAATGTGTGATTTTTTTCCATTAAAATATAAAAAATAACAAAAAAGAAATAATAAATAATATAAATTAAATATGTTTCTTTTAAGATAAAAAAAACTACTTAGTTTTAAAATATTTTAAATTTGTTTTCATTATTTCACGCCCCACCCCCCTCAAAAAAACCTATTGCCCACAGTTTGGGAAGTGCTGCTCTAGAAGACAGAAATAGAATACCGGATAATATTGGGATGCTGATAACTGATCAACTAACATGGAGGAAAATGGTTGATTGACAGGAGATTAATAATAATGGATAGTTAATCATATAGTACTGGCATAGCACCTGTACATGCCTTGAGGATACATATCAGGAAATTGATGATGATGATATCATCAGTAGAAGGCTGCCATTGTCGATCCACTGCTGGATGAAGGCCTTTCCAAGATTACTCAAAAACTGTCTATAAATGGCTCTCCTTTCCCATTCACTCCTGCAAATCTGATGATATCATCAATCCACTGTGATTTAGGTGGGCATTTTTCCTCTCGTGGAATCCAATCCAGTACTTCTTTTGTCCATCATTGATCTTGTCTTCGAGCAATATGCCCAGCCCATTGCCACTTCAGGTGTTTCACTCTTCCTATGATGTCAGAGACTTTGGTTTGAGTTCTTATTCACATATTCCTTTTGTGATCCAGTCTTGTAATACCAAACATAGTAAATTGTGTTGTTCTTAATTTTTGAATTTCCTTTGCATTTAGTGTCCATGTTTCACAGCCATATGTCAATATAGGAAGAATATATTGGTTAAAAACTTTTATTTTCACGCATAATGGTAGTTGGCTTTTGGATATAATTTTCCAAATGCTTTTCACCCAAGCATCATGCATCTTTTAATTTCGTATTATTATCCCAATATTATCTGATATTACTTGTTGGTTTCGTAATGCTTTAAGTATTGTACAAGTTTTTACTGAATCAAAGGCTTTCTCATAATCAATAAAACCAAGACATAATGATATATGATGGTATGTGTGTGTGTGTATATATATATATATATATATTAAAGGGATATAAGTAAAATTATAAAGCAGGTGATTATGAAACATTCCATCATCAACTACCATTAATACTATGAAACAACGGGATATGGTGAAAAGTCATTGAGAGAATGGGAACTGATTAGGATCACACAAGCAGTGTACAAATGTATACCAAAAGTCAGGCGAGTACATAGAGTAGGGTTGAAATGGATGGACAGCGAAATCAGGCAAGCATTCTGTGGAAACATATAGAGTAGAAAAGTGGCACACATCATGAAAAAAATGCAATATAAAAGGAAATGGCCAGTCAGTGCAAAGAAAATTCAAGGGAATTCTTCTACTATATGACAACAGGACAATTATTATGATTATTATTGCATCCTCTGTAGAGTCAGCAGACTCATTGTGGATATACTCCTCACACCCCCTATTCACATCACTCTTACATAACTTCAGGGATGACCTCTGATTTTATCCCTCATGCCTTCTACTCTTTTTACAATCTCATCTGGATTAATACAATAAAATAAGATTTTAGCACAATAGTCCAAATGACCAGTGCTTTATACAGTGGCAAAATCACTTCCTTATCCCTACATGTAAAAGCACAACGATTTGCAGCTTTTGCAACACTAGTAATATGCCCTCTAAACTTCAGTCTATGTCAACCATCATCTCCAATTCCTAATCTTATCCACTTCCCTTCCTGCAGTACAGCACTGTCGATGTAGTACACAGCCTTATATTTCTGCACTTCAAAATGCAACTCCTTGCACTTAATGATATTAAAACTACAACCCCACTCCTTTGTCCAAGTAATCAGTCAATTCAAATCTTCCTGTAGGGAATTAACATCAGAAAACAGAACATCCTCATCAATCCACAAAATATATCATTTACAAACAAGTTAAACAGTAGGATCCAAGAATAGAACCCTGGGGCACACCACTGATTACCCTCTTTTTTTTTTTTTTTTGAGACACTGCTTCATTATGTACAATTTGCTAGTATCATTCGGAGAGCTAACCTCCAATCCATCTAACCACCAGTATACTATCTATTTCCAACCTCTGTAGCTTGTACACTAACTTATCATGTGGTAATCTATCAAACGCTTTTGCAAAATCCAAGAATATCCTTATATATGATTCTTCCTTATCTAACACACTCGTTACCTTATCATAAAATGCAAGTAAATCGCTAAAACAGGACCTACCCTTTACAAATCTATACTGACTATAATAAAGAATGCTATGACCATCAACCCAATGCTGTATTCTATTCTTAACCAATACCTTGACCACAACTGAAGTTATACAGACTGGACTATAATAACTGAAAACTTCTGTCCTAGAACCATACTTATGGAGTGGCACTATTTTGCCTTCTTTCCACTCCTTAGGAATCCTACCCACTGCACGACGCTCATTAAATAACAGCGCAAGGGCATACTCAATTGTGATGCATATTCCTTTATAATACGTGGTGATATGTTATCCATTCCCACAGCCTTATTAATATCTAACCCAAGTAACACCTGATACACCTCTGATTCTTTCACTTCCAGTTCTTCTAATACTTGCTCCCTTCTATACATTGCACTGTATAGTCTGCTGCTATAACTATCCACCAGTGTCAACCTTCATAAATATTCTTTCTCTTGCTTGCCATGTAGCAGAAAAATTCTCTCTAATGAGTGGCAGCAAACCATACCTAGTTTGTATTTCAGGTGGGATGTTTGGAAGACAAAGATAGATAAAACACAAAACTGAATTGACAAGACTAAGAATCTTCCAGTGCTAGTATATTTCTTAAAGGATGGTCTTGTTTGTTTCACTAATTTCATTACATTCGTTGCATTTTCAGTAGGGTGAGTGCTGTATTGAATGGAGAAAATACATATAAGTAATTCTTCTAAATTTTACAGAGATGTTTAAAGATAGACTGCCACATGACAGCTTGCGCATGTAGCATGGAACGAGGAGTTAGCTGGAAAAGAGATTAATGCAGCTTGGGGAGATTTTCAAAAACTATTTAGTAGATGCAATGTCTAAATGTATTCCAAGGGTGAGAAGGTTAAATAAGGTAGGTGTGAGATGGATGAATACAGAGATTAAGCATGCGATACAGAGAAAAAGCATTGTGGAGGCAGCATAAGAGAAGTGGAAGTAACCAATTTCATGAGGTCTACAAAGACCAGGCAAGGAGGGTGACTTGGTTGGTGAGAGTAGCTAAAGAGAGGTATGAACATCAGTTAGCTAATAAAGCCAAAGAGAATCCTAGGAAGTTCTTTCGATATGCAGCCAACAAAAGAAAGCATGATTATGGAAGGATGACAATGATTGGAGAAAATGGAATAAAGACAGCTGATGCAGAATGTGTGGTGGAGATACTTAATGAGCAGTTCATAAAGATCTTTCAATTTTGTGAATGTGACTTCATGGAGGGATTGAGAGGTTGATGATGGGGAGTAGAGACTGACTGTAAGTGAGCAAGAGGTGTTTGTGGAGTTGAGCAAACTAGATGTAAATAAGGCTGTGGGACTTGATAATATATCACCATGTATTCTGAAGGAATGTGCCAGAGAGTTGACACCTGCCTTGACATATTTTTTTAATACAAGTCTTGGACTTGGTCAAGTTCCTAAAGAGTGGAAGGAGGGCAAGATTGTGAAACTTCATAAAGGAGGTGATCGAACTCAAGCATCAAACTATAGGCCTATCCCTGTGTCAGGTGTTGTGGTTAAGTTGTTGAAGAAGCTTGTGAGAACTAGGATCCAGTGTTGGGTTGACAACAATGGTATAATCTTTGATGGACAGCATGGATTTGCTAAAGGGAGGTCATGTTTTAGTAATCTACTTACTTATTACAATAAAGTTATTGCTTCCTTGGACAGAGGAGAAGGATACACAATAATATACTTGGATTTCGCAAAGGCTTTTGATAGAGTACCTCATAATAAGTTGACAGTCAAACTAGAGCAGATGGGGTTGGATATTAGATTAGTGCATTGAATTGGAAACTGGCTATCTGATAGGTATTAACAAGTTGTGTATGGGTGTGCGATATCCAGGAAAAGGAAAGTCACTAGTGGAGTGCCTCAGGGGTCTGTTTTAGGGTCATTACTATTTAACTTGTATATTAATGATATTGGCGAAGATTTGGATGGAGATATTCAGTTGTTTGCAGATGATGCAAAGTTGGGACGAATCACAAAGAGTAGTGAAGATGTTGTGGCCTTACAAAGACTTGAATAAATTGAGTGATTTGGCATAGAAATGGGGATGCGAGTTGAATATTGCAAAACGTGAGGTTTTAAAATTTGGAAAACAAAGATGGGTTGCAGAATTTATGCGTGGTGAGGATATATTGTTGGTGGTGGAGGAAATAAGAGATCTGGGGGTGATAGTGGATAAGGATCCAAAATTTAGGGGACACATTGCCAAAATTGTGAAGACAACACAAAGACTTCTGGGAATGATGCAGAGAGCACTGACTTGTAGTAGTAAGATTCTTGTTCCATTGTATAGGGCTTTGATTAGGCCATACATGGACTATTGTGCCCAGATTTGGTAACCGGGTTTTTAGAAGGATGAAGAGATGTTGGAACGGGTCCAAAGGTGACTGACTAAGGTAGTTTCTGACCTCTGGAATGTTGAGTATGAGGAAAGATTGAGAAGATGTAATTTGCAGAGTCTGGTGGAGAGAAGGAAGAGGGGAGATATGATAGAGACCTACAAGTTGGTAAGGGGTTGTTATAAGATCAATGGTGGAGAAGTTCTACAGAGAACAGTGGGAGATCAGGGAAGAACCAGAGGTCATCCCTGGAAACTGTATAAAGAGGGTCTGAGTAGGGGAGTGAGAGGCAGGTTTTTTTCGTGCAGAGTTGTGAATGATTGGAATGCCTTGCCTGAGAGTATGGTGTCTGCAAGGAGTTAGAGTGTGTTTAAGACACGGTATGATGAGATGTGTGTGTGATAAAAGTACCTCCCAGATGAATCTTTGACTCCATGAGGTCTTGGGAAATAATAATAATAATAATAATGGTTAACTGACAAATACTTGTAAGCAGTGTAAGAAGAGCAATGTTTTGGAAGAGACAATAAAAGGATATTAAACAACAGCAGTCCACTCTGTGACAGCTGTTTCTTATTTTATAATTATTATTTATTACTAGTGGTGGTGGTGGGCAGTAGATGACATTGGTGTAGTTGGAGAACTGAGTGAAGACAGTTGTAGAGTAGGTGCCCTCCCTCGATGAGTCTTTGTACTCCCTGGAGGTGTCACATATTAATAATAATAATAATTATTATTATTTTGTGACACCTTGAAGGAGTACAAAGACTCACCAAGGGAGGGTACCTGCTCTTCAACTCTTTGTCTCCATCATTTACACCAATGCCATCTACTGCTTACCACCATTATTATTTTTTGTCTGTAAATTGTGTGTGTCCTAATGGCTAATTTGTCTGTATGAGAGATGAAAAACTCAAGTTTCTGTGAGAAAAACTCTGCTTCCTCCATATGAGATCGGCTAACTCACCTTCAATTAAAAAAAAAAAAAACCACATAAAAATTCCTCCTGTCATGAAGAGAATTGAACTTAGGCCTTTTCCAATCGAAGGGCAAAATGTACTGTTGATCTTCCAGATTGACCTTTGATTGCTATTTTATAATTTTTGATATAATATAATAGATCTTTAACAATAGATCTTGTTTGAGAGAAATGAGGATGAGAAATCAGTTTGTAACTTGGATACAGGGAAAATTAATTGATGATTACCTGTTAGCAGTGTAAGGAAAGCAAATGTCTTGGAAGAGACAACAAAGGGATATTAAACAACAGCAGTCTCAGCATTTTACTCTGGGATAGCTGTTGCTTATTTTATAATTACTGATAATTAAAGTTTGAAAGGGGAATAGTCAGCTGTTTGTAAATGATGGTAATTTGAGGTAGGTAATGGCAGAGAAATCTTATCAAGTGTTGCTGCAAGAAGATTTACATAGGTTGATACTATGAACAGGAGTATGGTAATATTGGTTTGATGTTTTTATGTGTATAATTATGAGTTGTTGCCATAGGAGATGAAATGAAATGATTGTATTAATTAAAGTGCATTCCATGAGGTAGAAGAGACAATACTTGAGAGGCTGATAGTGAATAAGGAGTTGAAGTTTATGACTTTTGTAAACATCACTCAGAGAAATTGCAATAATGAGAAAGATACTGACAAGGAAGTAGATGTTATTGTGAGATATACTGATCAAGTGACAATTTGCATTTCTGTACATAGACCTGGATATCTTGGAATATTGGAAAAGTAAAAGGTCTAGAAATAAATGAATAGAATATTTTGAAACAGTGGAATGTGGACTATGGAAATAGATTAAAGAACATGATTTTGTACAGCTTGGATAATAGGAGATGAGAGAGAGGTAATATGACTGGAATTTATATTAATGAGAAGAGCCTATCAGACAGATATAATATGCACAAAGCAGTAGGTGCACACTGTTGCTGAATGTATTTAACACAAGGTTTAGTCTGCAATAGTGTAATATGTGCAATATGCATAATATTGTATGTGTAATAACATCATGCGATAGGGTTTTTGACTCCACAGATTCTTAGAATAATACTAACATTCATGCTCAAATATAAACTGGGAGCTATCTATAAATATTCCCGGTATTTGTTTGTACGGTTTCTCTGTGGATGACACACAGGCATCAGATTTTTCCAAACATGATTTTCTTCTACTGGCTATGGCTTCTCACCAGATGAACTGAGATTCCTTGTCAATGACAATACTAGAAAAGTAATGGGGGGAAAAACCCTGCAATAACCAGCAGCTTTGACCAGGTGTGTACAAGCTTACCTAGACATGGCAGCACCTATTACTAAACTGAATAGAACCATCAGCACATTAATCAAGCTTCCAAAGTATGCTTACAGATGAAGCAGTAATCCCCTAAGGTATCCTAGGGATTACTGGTTCATCACTGCACTGGATCAAAGTTCAGATTAAAATTCCAGACCCATACCAGATTTGAAGAAATTGTTTCTAAATAGTGCATTACAGCCAGAAATATAAGTTACATTATACAATCATCAAGCACATCCAAAGTTTGGAATATTATAATTCACACGGAACATGTTGATTGATTTTGAAGGTATATATATTAGAATACAGACTGATAAGTAAATAATTAATTTATTGATTTATTGCTGATATTTTGCTGGTATTCTCACCAGCATCTCCAGAGCACAAAAAACAGTTTGTGACAATGCTTGAGACAACAACAATCTGGTGTACAATGGGACAATTAGAACAATTGCAGCTACAACACAAAGACTAAAGTCTTAATTAATGCACTCTATGTAAAAAAAAACAACAAAACATGAGAGATAATAGGTATTAGTTATTATTATTATTATTTAGACCTCCAAGGAGTCAAAAGAATCATCAGCTTGAATATCAGCTCATCATGCAGCACCCTTGTCAAATGCTTTTCAAAAATCTAAAAAAATGGCAGTATATGCCTTTCCCTCATCAACTGCTCTTGTCACTTTATTATAAAAGGCAATCATATTACTAAATCAAGAGCATCCTTTAACAAATCCATGTTGATTTTTACAAATAACATTACCCTCATCTGCCAAACACTGTATATAATCCCTCACTAATTTCTCCAAGACCTTAACAACTACTTATGACACACAAACTGGCCTATAATTAGACACTTCCAGTCTGCTACCACCCTTATGCAATGGCACTATCTTACCTTCCTTCCATTCCCTGGGTACCATTCCTTCAGCCAAATTTTATTGAAAAGCCAGGTCAACGGAGCTGTCAGTTCTTTAGCACATTCTCTCAAATCCTGTGGTGAAATACCATCCAGTCCAACAGCTTTACTGGTATCCAGAGTACTCAGTATTTGGAATACACTCTCCTCTTGCACCTCTAAACCTTGATCCTGCCCTATCTCTCTCTAGTATTAAAACCTCATCCAGGATGAAATACTCCAATAAAGTGCTCATTGAACAACTCCACTATGTTCTCTGCATCAGTCACTCTATTCCCATTTTTATCCCACAATGTCATTCTTCCACAATCGTTTCTCCACCTACTGGCTACATAGCTAAAAAATTCCCTTAGGATTTTCTTTGGATCTTAGTGCCAATCTCTTCTCATATTCCAGTTTTGCCTTCCTCCCATTCTGGTCACTCTCCTGGCCTGCATCTTATATTCTTCGTGTATCTGTCTTCCACTGCTCTCCTTGTATATCTTCCATAATCTCTTTTTCAACTGCAGTTCCTGTTTGATATCGTTTGTCATCCACTTTACAACAAATTGTGTCTGCTTCTTCACCCATGGAATACAGCTTACGATTGCTGCTAACAAATATTCTTTCACAATTTCCCAAGCACTAATGATATCCTGGCCTTCCAATTCTCTCCTCCATGGAACTGCCCCTAGGTGATACCTGAGACTACTATAATCACCCACCTTATAATTCCACATACATTCCTTTTTCTTTGATACACCTGCATGTCTGTTCATCTTCCATCAATTGATCAATATCAATTAATTTTGATAATTATAATTTATTATCATTATCTCACCTTCATATAACAAATAGTTGATTTTCAAAAAGTACACAATACTGATGTTTGATCTGAACACATTCTTCATATTGCTGCCAAGATTTGACTTGAAAACTAATATATTAACTCCACTTCCCATTTCATCAACACCCACTTAGATGATCATCCATGCCTGTGCATTTACTGCTGTGCCAAGGCAAAACAAAATCTTCTTTCATTGGCAAGTTTGCATTGTACTTGATTTCCTTCAAATAACTTCGAAAAATGTTATGAATAGGTGAATATAAAACATACTCTATGTGTGTGTGTGTGAGTGTGTGTGAGCGTGTGTGTAAATATGTAGATAGAATTTAAGTTTTTCACTTTTAGGTAGAGAACTTTTACTTTTTTTTTTTTTTTTACTAAATATCATGCTAAGCATATGTTAAGCTTACATCTAATAGTAAAAATTGGTCTGCTATTTCTTAAGTATCATTTAAGTCACTGAATTAAATAATTCATTGGTAGCCTGAATATTTGATTATAATATACACTGTGATTAATATTTTAGTCATGATATATAATCGATAAGAGACTTCAAAATTTTTCTTTCTAAATAAACTATATTCTAACTGTTAATTAAATCTTATATTATAAACTAATAACCTCTTCACCAAAAAGTTTTTAAATAATTGGGATCTTTCATTAGATATTTATTTTAAATGGAGAAAAATATTAATAATTTATTATTTACTTTTTAAAGAACATATTAAAATCGATCTTTATCTTTCTTTAATATTTTTTTCACAAATACAGTCATCCATAGTGCACTAATTAAAGCTATGGCAAACATATTTCAAAATATGTTAAGATATCAATGAGAACACTGCTTTATAAGTCATTTAGAATTTTGACTTATGACTAATGTAATTTAAAAAAACAAAAAAAAGTTTCATGAATTTTTTTTAATAAAGTAAACTATAAAATAATGCATTTCAGAGATAGGAATGACAATGGCATTTAAATTCGATGGTTCTATCATTAAAAAGAGAAAATTAGATGAATTAGTCATAATTTATTATAGTAAATCACAGGATATTTGACCATTAATTAGCAAGTTGATATTTGGCTTGTATTCCAAATCAGTCATCTCTGTGATTGGTTACACTTAAGATGAGCTGCCATGGAGTATAGTTGAATACTGATTGCTAATGAGTGTCTAGGTATCGTGTGGTTTACAGTACATGCATGATTGAATAGTTAAAAAATAGAAAAAATTAAACATATAATTTAAAATTACAAAAATAAATAAAATAATAATATAATGCATGCTCATTCCAAACAGGCTTAAGATTATTTTTATGTCCTCATAGAGTTAGATTATGGTCTGATCACCTCATAGAGGTAATCATAAGTTATTTAGAATGATATAAATGATTGACTGACTGATAGTTGCAAAGTCTGCACTCCTCATGCAGGCTTTTTCACCTATAGATCATGAAACTGGAGCTTGCTGTAGGTGCAATTCCCTCACTCGTACCGCGGGTCCTCAGCTGGGTTGAGCGGCTGTTTGTCAATGTTCCAGACGACTGTCATTGGCTGGTCTCCTGTAGCATCACACTGCATTCTCACAGCTTCACCCTTGCGTACCGTCTCGCTTCTGAACTTGGTGTCAAAACGTGGCGGGACTTAATGTGAATATATACCACACACACCATATAGCAGTAAACTGCAACTGCAAATTGTCAGCACATCGAATATCAGCTGTAAATGCTGTTTAAATTACAGGTGGATGTTAACTGCATTCCCCAGAAAGGCAACTGTGGCATATTTGTGGTAACAGTTACAGAAAGGACATTTTAAAAAACAATGGGCCACAAATTTTTTTTATTCCTTATTAGATTAGTATGATAACCACTCCTAATATTTCTAAATTTAATAAACTATTACTACATATATCACATAATGTAATAATTCTACAAAATTATACTGTGAAATTTTGTCTGTTACTCTACACCAAAAGTAGCAAATGCAAAAACTGCATTCATTGGGAGTTAAATTATTACTTCTGACAAGAAAGTGGTGTGTGTGTGTGTGTGTGTGTGTGTGTGTGTGTGTATATATATATATATATATAATTTATGAGAGAGATATAATATAAAATAATAAACTAAAATTGCTAATCTTAATGTTTCTCAGCATTATTCTTATGCAATAATTTTTTGGATAAGGAAGTAATTACATAAGATATTCATATTGAGATTTAAAAGTTAAGAATTTTATTTATTGTGTAAAATTTATTTTACATATAACTGTGTAATTTTATTTATTATACATATATACTGTAAAATACATGTTTATAATATTTATTCTAATACATCATTAATATATATAATCTATATAGTATATATCACAATGGATAAGCCAAGGTGATAGAAGAGAGAGAGTTACTGATATACATGATCAGTATAAGCATGTTGAACTGTACATTTGTACAGAGACTTAATTTTTATCATATTACTATGATGATTTATTGGATGTATACAGCACAAAAAGTAAAGATATAAACACTGTTAAAACCAATACATTGCCTACAGTTATTGAGGCATTCTCAAAGTTAAGTAATCCTAATTTGATTTGGAGAAGATCAATAGTAAAAAGTAATGAAATTTTAACCCTTAGCTCAACCACTGCATTAAAATGCTCATAGGTTTGCAATCTTTCATGAGAGGAATTAACATTTAAAAAAATGGGTGTAAAATATATGAATTCTCGAAAACAGAAAGAGAGACTACCTTGCATTTTAGTGGATTTAGTATTTGGATGATGACTAAAGTAAGTGTGCACAAACACACAAAAGGAAAGGCTATCCCTAAAGAGAATATTTTTCAATGCATACACAAGTTATGTTATCTGACACTAATTCAACACTACTCAACTTGCTTCACAGTGAATAACAAGCTTGAAATATTCTTTTGAATATTTCAACTGCTTCAATACAAGATTTTTTTCCAAGTAATAAACTGTCATTTATAGAAAATTTCTAACCTTTCTAAATATTCTCCAATCAGTTACCAGCTGAACAAATCATAATCAACCTTCTGCCCAGTTAAAAAAAAAAAAGTGAATATGGATATGAAAGAGTGACAAACCAAGGTTCATAAAAGAAAGGATGTGAAATAATAAGAAAGTAGGCATATGGACGAGAGACTGACCATGATTAGGACAGAGCAAAAAAATGTAAATGTAAACTGGATGGAGTGGATGAGTGAAGGAGGAAAAAAATGCGGTGTATAGCAATAGAGAATGCAGCATACAGAAACAGAGAGAAAGAGGGTGTGAGTGGAATGATCTCAAAACAGAGTAGGATGAATTATAGCTGAAGAATTAAATATTGATAAGGAAGAGAAGGTTGGTGAGGTCATGCACTGATAAGGCAACACAATCTCAGCTTATGGATCTTTAAATGACAGGTATATCCGTTTACTAATTCACAAAATATTGGAAATAAGGATGATGAGATTGTAGTAGTGAATATTGGCATATCAAAACATGGATTACCAGGAAACGTGGTTAAAGGATAACTACAGTAATAGGATGGAAGGGATCCAGCAACTTCTGGGAGAACAAGAAAAATAAAAGAGAAAAGAGAGGAACTGTTAATGGTAGTTCTAAAGAGAGAACACAGATGCTGTATGCACATACTACTCAAAGTTATTTGAGTAAGTGAGTATTTCATTTCTATTAATATAAGCCTTTATCCCTACTAATGGTAGGAGAGGAGTTATGTTCATTCAAGACTGGTGGACAGGAGAAAAAAAAAAGTGATATAATAGAGATATTTAACTTAATGAGGAGATTTTAATGGATTAATACATAGAGGATTATAAAAAGATTAGGAGAACAAGATTCCTGGAAGTTGAGTAAGGATGTAGTGAAAAAGGATGTAAATTGTGAATGAAACACATTACCAGAATGTGCTGTGAATGCAGGATGTGCTACAGATTTCAAGAACCTTGAAATCTGTAGCACATATGATAAATAGGTTGTTGGTCAAGACTCTCACAAAAGAGTGGAGGTTAGTGAGATAATAAAAGATGGCAGTAAAAGAAACAATACACATAATGGCTTTGAGGCTCTTTGGAAAGTGCTTTAAAAGGGAGGTGGGAGTCGATAAAGAGGATAATGATGCTGTTATTAAATAAGATTGCAGAGGACAAAAATCTTAAAGCTTAAATAAATTGGTTCTAAAAAAAAAAAAGAGCCCATAATTATTAATGACATATTTTAATTAAAGAATATGGACTGGAAGAGAGGATTAGCATCCAGAAGAAACAAACTATGAATTGCTGGAATTCTTATAAGATAAATAACTTAACCAATGGGATGTATGCAACATGAGGGTTTAGAATGTTAGATTTGGTCAGAGAATTCTCGAAGTACTAATTTGAGAGACAGTCAGGACAGGTTTAATTCAGAAAAGAGATACATTTGAAAAAAATATAGGATGGATGATTAGAGAAAGCTTCACTCAGTTTATATCAATACAACAGAATAATGAATTGCTGAAATTATTATTATGGGTTACTCCATGGAGTCCATAGACTCATCAAGGGAAGCCCTAAACATCAAGCCAAGCACTATCCAACTTTCATGCTGTATCTATCATACTTTGCTTTGAACTTATTCACAGTCATGGCACCCACAACAGACTCAGGCAACCTATTGCCCTCATTCACCACTCTCCAAGCAACAAATCCAGTCCTGATACCCCTGCTAACTTTGTTTTTTATCTTGCCCGCAAAAGGTCAATTGCAAATCTGCAGTACATTTTGTTACTGTGGGCAGGCTAGAGATTTTTCCCCCTTTTTTATTCAATCATATATATACATATTTTTGTATTTTACATTTCTTTTTTTACATAGTCTGGAAACCTTGCTATACGGGACCAAACATGGAACTTTTATAAGCCACTTCAGGCCTTCAATAAGCACGGTAGTGGTCTCACACCAGGCAAGGATATTCATCTTTCACCTAAAGAAGATCACAAACATCCATGTCCACGGTGGAACTCACAGCTTGTTGGTTGGAGAGTAGGTACACTAACCATTCAGCCAACCAGGCCGGCTAAATCTACTACACTCTTGATCAGTTTCAAGAATGGCACATAGTTTTTCAGTCTCCTCTGGATCCTTTCCAACAACTTTTCGTTCTTTTGAAAACCAGGTGACCAAATCTGTGCACAGTAGTCCATGTGTGGCCTAATCAAAGCATTATGCAATGGAATAAGTATCTCCCTTGTTCTACTAGTCAGTGTCCTCTGCATCATTCCCAGAAGTCTATGTGTTGTCCTCACAATTTTGGCAATGTGTCACCTAAATTTCAGATCCTTATCCATTATAACCCCAATATCTCTTATTTCCTCTGCCTCTGACAATATATCCCGACCAAGCATAGATTCTGCATCCCATCTTTCTTTCCTAAATTTTAAAACCTTACATTTTACAACATTGAACTTGTATCCCCATTCACTCAATTTATTCAAGTCTTCTTGTAAAGGCCACAACATCTTCTCTCTCTTCATAGTTCACAACTTTGCATTATCCGCAAACAACTGAATATCTCCATCCTAATCTTCACCAATATCATTAACATACAAGTTAAACAGTAATGGCCCTAAAACAGACCCCTGAGGTACACTACTAGTGACTTTCCACTTCCAGGATATTGCTCCCCCATACACAACTTGCTGATACCTATCAGATAGCCAGTCTCCAATCCAATGCACTAATCTAATATCCAACTCCATCTGCTCTAGTTTGACTATCAACTTATCATGCAGTAATCAATCAAAAGCCTTTGCAAAATCTAAGTATACTGCTGTGTACCCCTCTCCTCTGTCCAATGAAGCCATCACCTTATTGTAATAAGTAAATGCATTACTAAAACATGATCTCCCTCTAGCAAATCCATACTGTCCATCAAAAATAATACCATTGTTGTCAACCCAATCCTAGTTCTCACAAGCTTTTCCACAACTTAACCACAACCTGACACACAGAAGGCCTATATTTGGATGCTTCGCCTCCCTTATGAAGCGCCACAATCCTGCCCTCCTTCTACTCCTTTGGAACTTGACCCAGTTTGAAAACTCATATTTAACAAACTGCACTCCTTTCTCCTCACACATTTCTGCTAACAGCTAAATTAAACAGTAGTGGCCAAAGAACAAAGCCCTGCAGTACATTGCTAGTTACAGACCTTCTACTGGACTGTACTCCTGAATAAATTCCTCTCTGATATCTTTCCATCTCTGCACGAAAAAAACCTACCTCTCACTCCCCTACTCACACCCTCTTTATACAGTTTCCAGGTATGACCTCTGGTTCTCCCCTGATCTCCCACTATTCTCTGTAGAACTTCTCCACCATTGATCCTATAACAACCCCTTACCAACTTGTAGGTCTCTATCATATCTCCCCTCTTCCTTCTCTCCACTAGACTCTGCAAATTACATCTTTTCAATCTTTCCTCATACTCAACATTCCAGAGGTCAGAAACTACCTTAGTCAGTCGCCTTTGGACCCTTTCCAACATCTCTTCATCCTTCTGAAAACCAGGTGACCAAATCTGGGCACAATAGTCCATGTGTGGCCTAATCAAAGCCTTATACAATGGAACAAGAATCTCCCTACTTCTACACGTCAGTGTCCTCCTCATCATTCCCAGAAGTCTTTGTGTTGTCTTCACAATTTTGGCGATGTGTCCCCTAAATTTTAGATCCTTATCCACTATCACTCCCAGATCTCTTATTTCCTCTACTTCCAACAATATATTCTCACCAAGCATAAATTCTGCATCCCATCTTTGTTTTCCAAATTTTAAAACCTTACATTTTGCAACATTGAACTCACATCCCCATTTGCTTGCCCAATCACTCAATTTATTCAAGTCTTCTTGCAAGGCCACAACATCTTCACTACTCTTTATGGTTCGTCCCAACTTTGCATCATCTGCAAACAACTGAATATCTCCATCCAAATCTTCGCCAATATCATTAATATACAAATTAAATAGTAATGGCCCTAAAACAGATCCCTGAGGTACTCCACTAGTGACTTTCCTTTTCCTGGATATTGCACCCCCATACACAACTTGTTGATACCTATCAGATAGCCAGTCTCCAATCCAATGCACTAATCTAATATCCAACCCCATCTGCTCTAGTTTGACTGTCAACATATCATGAGGTACTCTATCAAAAGCTTTTGCAAAATCCAAGTATATTACTGCGTATCCTTCTCCTCTGTCCAAGGAAGCAGTCACTTTATTGTAATAAGTAAGTAGATAATAAGTAAGTAGATAATAATGGTGGTCAACCATTTAACTCCCACTTGATTTATTCTCCTGACTCTAGCAAGTAGAAAGGCTTATGTGTTGGCAAAACTTGTTAGTTTATTTAAATGGTATTGATTACTATTCAAAATTATTAGAAAAAAATTCATATTTATTAACTTATTAGCTGATATTTTACTGGTATCATATCCAGCATCTTCAGAGAACGAACAGTTTGTCATCAAAGTACACAAAATAACAACAGTTTGGTATAACAGTGGGACTAGTTTTTAAAAAAATGCAACAGACAAAACAAGGAACTAAAGATCTAATTGGTGCCATCTATGTTTGGATTATGTGCTTAAAGCTGCTGTTGATTCAAAAAACAATCTCTCAGACTTATAATTTCTGTGTAGCAATTTTGTATTCTTCCATTTGATCCTGTGTGAAGGGGTGTCAAGCATAGGACAGACCCAACTTGCCATAAAAATTGTGCTGAATGCATTTTATATGTTCATCAAGAGAGATGTCAACAGATGGCAACAAAGGTAAAATACCCCTCCACTGATTACCACACAAGACTACAGCAAAACTATTACCATCCCATACATTCAAGACACATCTGAAATTATATCTAGAGTGATGAAGAGCCAAGAGGCTATTTTTCTGGCAACATAAATTAAGTTAAGGGGGATAGTAAATCCCATATTATTTTACAGTCGGGTACGAAACTCGGATATTGAAATCTTAAGAGTTTCATGCCGAAGAACAATCGGCGAGTCGAAGCGTAAGTCATCATTTGGGTAGTACAACACTAGGGCAACTTGGAGTAAAGGTGAAGCAAGCTCCGTCACTATCCTTAATATTTTCTCATAATGTAAAATGCAGCTCCTAGGAAATGTATTACTGTTTTACATTATGAGGAGAGGTCACTACCGAGACCGGTTTCGACCCTTATTGAGGTCTCATCAGTAAGTAGGTAGATCTGGAATATCAAGGTTTAAGTGAACTGAACTTACATATACCCCTACTAACGAATTGCCAGACCGGTGTACACATATATTATTATTATATGAGTACACCTCTCCTCACTATTACTAATAATCCTTCCCAGCTTCGCATCATCCACAAACAATTGAATATCCCCCTGCAATCCACTGGCTATGTCATTGATATAAAGGTTAAACAATATAGGTCCTAGTACTGAGCCCTGTGGGACCCCACTTGTAACCCTCTGCCTCCTGGAAACTGCTCCACCATACACAACTCTCTCATACCTATCAGACAGCCAATCCTGAATCCAGTTGACCAATCTGACATCCAGACCCATGTGCTGCAACTTAAATATCAGCTTATCATGCGGCACCCTGTCAAATGCCTTCGCCAAGTCTAAGAAAATTGCAGTATATGCCTTTCCCTCATCTAATGTTCTTGTAACTTTATTATAAGAGGCTAGCATATTGCTAAAACAAGAGCGTCCTTTCACAAATCCTGGCCTATAATTAGACACTTCCAGTCTGTTACCACCCTTATGCAATGGCACTATCTTACCTTCCTTCCATTTCCTGGGCACCTTTGCCAAAGCCAGACTTTCATTGAAAAGCCACGTTAACGGTACTGTCAATTCCCTAGCACATTCTCTCAAAACTCGTGCAGAAATACCATCCAGTCCCACAGCTTTACTGACATCCAGAGTACTCAGTATCTGAAACGCACTCTCCTCCTGTACCTCCACACTTCGAACCAATCCTATCCCTCTAGCATTGAAACTGACTCCTCTAGGATGAAATACTCCAATAAAGTGTTCATTGAACAATTCCACTATGTCCTCTGCATCAGTCACTCTATTCCCATTTTTATCCCACAATATCATTCTTCCACAGTCATTTCTCCTCCTACTGGCCACATAGCTAAAAAATTCCCTAAGATTTTCTTTGGATCTTAGGGCCAATCTCCTCTCATATTCCAGTTTCGCTTTCCTTACCACACTAGTCACTCTTCTGGCCTGTGTCTTATATTCCTCATGCATCTCTTCACCTGTCTCCTTATATCTCTTCCATAGACTCTTTTTCGCATGCAATTCCTGTTTAATATTGTTTGTCATCCACTTTACTCAAAATTGCGTCCTCTTCTTCACTCGTGGTATACAACTTACCATTGCTGATAACAAATATTCTTTCACAATTTCCCACGCACCGGTGATATCCCGGCCTTCCAATTCCTCCCTCCATGAAACTTCCCGAAGTTGACGTCTAAGACTATTATAATCACCTGCCTTATAATTCCACATAAGTTCCCGTCTCTTTGATACTCCTGCATGTCTATTCATTTTCCAAGTCAACACCATATGGTCCCTCTCTCCAACTGGTGGGAGAGACGTCAACTCAGTTATTATCAACTCTTCTGATGCTATAACCAAATCCAAAACTTTTGAACCTCTTGTTCCCTCTGTTACATGTTGCCTAAGACATTTGTCCCTCAAGAATTCTAGAAATTCCATTCCCCTATTGCTACATGCATCTTCCTCTCTCCAATTTATACTACTGAAGTTAAAATCTCCCATAAAAATCATTCTTCTTGCACTTGCCAAACTTAGCTGTCTAAACATCTCCTGATCCCCATCCTCTGTGCTCCTGGGTCTGTAGCAACACCCCACTAAATATCCTGTCTTGCCTACCTCTACCTCACACCATACGCTCTTAAAATCATTTGTCTCACTTCCTTCCAAATTCTCCACTCTTAGAGGACATAGGTCATCACTTATCATGAGCGGCACCCCACCACCACGCTTTCCCCTCCTATCCTGACGAAAAATGCTATACCCAGTGACTTCTATTCCTGTTGTTATATCCCCTTCTGTCAACCACATCTCAGTGATCGCAATAATTTTTGGCCCGGCTGATGCCACCAATTTCTCTCCCTTATTCCGGATACTCCTGGCATTAGTATAAAGCATATAAATGCCATTGTTTCTATACCCAGCATTATCCCTTTTAGACTCCACTGGGCTCAGTGTTACCTGACATTGTCTCCCTTCTCCCAAGTATCCATTCCCACAAGAGGCCACCCCTGCTATCATCCTCCCTGGGATACACTGACTCGTTCAGAACAGCAATCTCTCCAGATGCCTACGTCCTTCCTCATTCAAATGTAAATGGTCTCTCGCATACAACTCCTCTCTTTCCTCAAACGCACTCCAAGCATCCACATATACCAGTCCTCTCTTGTCACACATTCTCGCTATTATGCCATTCAATATCACCGCTCTTCTGCTCAGCTCATCATTATCATACCTAGGCAACACGCACACTATTTTTCCTCTCTCTGTCTTCTTCCATACAGTCTCAAGCAAAAATCTCATATCTCTCGCTGCCCGACTTACATTACCACTCAAGTCATTTGTTCCTACCATCACAATCATCTCATCCACCATTTCACCTCTCTTAATTGCCATAGCCACCCTTTCTATTGTTCCTCCTGGCAAACACTCCTCACGCATCCTATCTTGAACACCACGGATCATTGAGTCGCCATACATTATACCTCTTACCATTCCCTCGCTCCTATTGTTTCCATTCTCTCCTCTTCTTTCATTCCCATACCTCTCTCTTCTACTGTTTCCATTCTCTCCTCTTCTAGCACTCCCATACATCTCTCTCATTCCTTCTCTCCTACTGTTTCCATTTTCTCCACTTCTAGCACTTCCATATCCCTCTCTCATTCTGTCTCTCCTACTACTGTTTCCATCCGCTCGTCTTCTAGCATTCCCATACCTCTCTCTCATTCGATCTCTCCTACCGTTTCCATTCTCTCCTCTTCTAGCACCCCCATACCTCTCACTCATACTCCCTAAATTCTCTCTCTCTCCTACTCTGATTCACCTTGCATTTATCTCTTCCATTCTCCTAATCATATCTTTCATACTTCTGCTCTCATTCACAAGACATTCCACCTCCTCTATCTCCCTCTGCAGGTCAGTCACTCTTAATCTAAATTAACTCTCCCAAACAAAACCATCTCCTAAACTTCCACAGTCACTCACACCTTCCACACTATCAACTATATATAAAATATAAAATTTAATTTAGATAACAAAATAACAATAATACAATCTTCCTTATATATATGAAAATAAGACTTTTATTAACTTAGTATACAATTTACTAACATTGTCAATGTGAAGGGTGTACTTCATGACTCTTGACAAGATTAGCAATGTTGGGTTCAAAATTAGTAAGTTTTAGCCTTAAATCGCCATGGAATTCTATATATCTAGCTTATTTCTTTGTTTTATTAAAATGGAATTAACATGGCTGAAACCAGCTTCAACCATATACGAGCTTGGAAATGCAAGTAAAAAGAGGAGTACCACTTCAGAAAGTTTTGGATATTTTTCTGCAACATTTATATTCGTCAAAAAGTAACTTAAAGTCCTATTTTTAAAAAGCGTCTTAGCTTCAAGATCAACTGACAATTCAATAAGTTCATCTTGTAAGTTACATTCGATATTTTGAATATCTGCAGAAAATGGCGGGATAACCCAATCTAAAATGTGTATGTTTTCAAAACCTGCAAAGCGCAATTTAAAATCATCGCTCAAATTTTGAAGATGTTTTGTGTATATTTCTAAGTCTTCATCTTTCACTTCCAATTGCCATAGATTTGAAAAGTACTGAAAATCATTTTGTAACAATAATTTAAATAAGGCTAATTTAGCTTGGAAGCCTAAAAGAATAGTCCGAGCTTGAATAATCATGACATTTTTACCTTGTAGACGGGTCTGTACGTTATTAAAATTTGAAAATAAGCCCACCAAGTAGAAAATATGATTCTTATTTCTCTTCAGTTCATCACTCAATAACAAATTAACATCTGTAAGAAACTCTAGGGTTGAGTCGAACAACTCAACAAATCTTTGTAGACTTGCACCTCTAGACAACCATCTTACTTCAGTATGCAAGAGTAATTGGTTTGATACTTCATTTTTTGGCAAACAATCACGATTTAAGAGGATGAGCTCTAATTTGATTAATAGATTTAATACACACTCTTAGAATATTATGCAGTTCGTCACTGAGAGTTTTTGCCACCAAATGATTTCGGTGCAACACAGTGAATAGTACGTACACTTTGAACTTTTTCTTTCAGAAAGGCAGCAAAACCTTGATAACCGCCCACCATTGCAGGTGCACCATCTGTGGCTACTGCTGTTATATAAGTAAATGGAATATCATACTTATTTAAATATTCCTCCAATCGCTGAAAAATTGTCAACCCCGTTCCATCCCTTTCAAGATATTTTGCAAATAAAAATTCGTCAATAATTTGATGTTTGGTTTTACTATAATATCTTACATAAGACATAAGAATAGAAGAACTATCGAATGTAGATTCATCAAGTTGGATGGAGAACTTACTATTTTTGAGTTCTGATACTACAGTTTTTTCTACATCTTCAGGCATTTCACCAATACGTCTTTTCACAGTATTCACACTCAATGGTAAGCATTTTAAAACAGGGCCAGAATCTTTTTTTCATTATGGTTTCAATTACTTCTTTGATTGCAGGTATAACAATGTCCTCTGCAATTGTATATGGTTTTCCTTTTTTTGCTATATTAAAATAAATATTGTAGGAGGCTGTTAATCCTTGTTTATTGTCAGCTTTGGCAGGCGCTTTCATAAATGATTTTATAGTTGGTCGATGTGTGTATTTATCTTTCAGTTCTTTAAAAAAGTCAAGATCTTTATCTTTCTTATTGGGACGAAGTCTTTGAAGATGATCATTCATTTTTGCTGGTTTCACTGCATCGTTACTAAAAGTTTTTTCACAAAGAAGACACATAGACCTCATTTCGTTTCTTAATGAAGCAATAAACCCAAGTTTCAAATATTCTAACGAATATTGTCTGCATTTCTTTTTAGAAGTCGAAGCTGCCATTGTGGTTACTGGAGTTGTAACAAAATAATTAAAATTGAAGTCAGTAAGTAAAAGTAATAAGTCTAAATGATATACCTACTCACGTATTTCTATAGGATGTACAAAACCATCAGCCCTGCTCAACTCTTCAACATAGAGAAGCTTAGTTCGTGAATGAATAACGATTGAATTATAATATGTATGTTGATGAATTTGAGAACATTAACGCTCACTTGTATGTCGATGCACAAAAATGAGACTGGGATCAAATACGTGCAAGTATAAGTAAATAAGCAACTGTGCACGTGTTGCAATCTCGCTCCCGCCGCGCTGGCTGGGTGGGAACCACCGACATCTGTTTATTGGTAAATACGTCATTTTGGCCTACTTGATTGGCCTCCGTAACTATTTTCATGACCTTGCTCCATCTTACAGGTCCTATTAATGTCACTGTTCCCACGATTCACTCTTAATTGCATTGTCATTCAGGATAGAGGTAATCCAAGTTAACCGAATTAAATATTACTCGTACAATGATGTCTTGTATTTTTCTATCGACTCCTAACAATGTTATGGGTCGATATCGACCACTGGTCTAACCCATCAATGCAAGTAAGCCATCTACCCTCTTACTCACCATCTCCATTAACCTCCAAAATGACTACTTCTCCTTGCTCCTTCCCATTGTTCTACTATATGAAAGCCTTTCTAAGTCTCAATCCTGTAACCAGTAAAATATCTTATTTAAATCACCTCTCCTTTATCTATGGTTGGCCTAGTTGGCCAAGTGGTTAGCATATCTACCCTCCAGCCAAGAGCCTGCAGATTCAAATGCTGCAAAGGGCATGGATGTTTGTGATTGCCTTAATAACTGTTTATCATATGTATTACTGTAACCTGTGTCCTGGCACAGAGTGACATTTGATGTCTTGTGCCATAAAAAAAAAAAAAATGAAATCAAATTGTTTACCTACAAACATTGTACAGACCTGATATCATTTTTGTTATTCACCTTTTTTTTTTGTTATTCACCAAGGTTATTCTCATCAAATTCTGGTGTCAAATCTGAGCACAATAATCCAAATGTCAAGGCTTTATAGAATGTAGTCAGTACTTTTCTATCTCTTCTTCTCAGCATCCTTCTCAATCTCTGAGTTAACTTCACCAATTTCCTTTGCAGAATGTCCACTAAACTTCAAGTTTCTGTCAATAATCACCCCATGGTCCCTTGCATCTTCCACTTCCTCTAGGTACAGTTACTTCAACAGAGTATGCATGCTCTCAATGATGGATTCCAAATTCAAGACCTTGCATTTAGTTTCATTAAACTGACACCTCATTCATTTGCCTATCTGTGGAGCTTATTCAAATCCTCCTGAAGGGCTACCACATTAGCACTATTACTAATAACCATCCCTAGTTTCACATCATCTATAAACAGCTGAATATCTACCTGTAATCCGCTGACAGTTCACTGATATAAAGATTAAACAATGGTCCCAGTACTGAGCCCTGTAGAACTCCACTTGTATCAGACCACCGTTTCCCTATTTTATTCACTTACTTTATTATTCTGTCAGAGTGTCAACCTTAGCACTCTGTCAAATGCTTTGGTAAAATTCAAAAAAAAAAAAAAAATTACAGTGCATGCCTTTCCTTCTTCAACTGATCTTGTTTCCTTATTATTATAGGCGACTCCAAGGAGTACTTAGACACTTCGAGGAAGGCCCTAAACATCATGTCAAGAACTATCCAACATTCGCGCAGTATCTCTCATACTTTGCTTTGAACTCATCACAGTCATGGCACCCACAACAGACTCTATCAATCTATTCCACTCATTCGTTGCTCTCCAAGCAAAAAACCTAGTTCTAACACCCTTGATAACTAAACTCTTACTTAGTTTCCATGGATGGCCTAGTTCTCCCACAACACACCTGTTCTGAAAGATTTCTCTCTGAATTAATCTTGTAAAAACTCCTCAGTAATTTGATGTCTCAATCATATCACCCCTTTTCTGCCTATCAAACAGTTTCTGTAAATTTTCAACCTGTTCTCATAAGGTTCATTCCATAGAACTGCTACCATCTTGGTCACTTGTCTCTGGATCTCCTCCTCATCACCAAGAAACCTTATGCCCAGACCTACATGCACTAGTCAAAATGGGGTCTTATCAAGGCTCAATAAAAATAATAACCTGCTTGTCTCTGCTCATCAAAGTATTCTTCAGTAACCAAGTGATATGATGAGCTGCTTTAGCCACTTTTGCTATGTACCCCCTAAACTTTAACTCCCTATCCACTGATAGTCCCAAGTCTCTAGCTTCGTTAATTTCCTGAAGTACAGTTCCACCAATGTGGTATACAGTTGGTAATCCTTTCAGCCCAAAATGTAAAACCTTACAAGGCAATCAACTAAAACAAGAGTTTCCTTTAACAAATTCATGCTAACCCTCAGAGATAACATTACCCTTGTCTATCAAATGTGGTATATGTTATCTCAATAATTTCTTCAAAACCTTAGCAACTACTGAAGAAATACAAACTTGTCTATAACTGACACATCAATTCTACCATCAGCCTTATGAATAGTACTTTTACTGCTCTTCCACTCTTTGGGCACCATTCCCATGTGAAAATTTTGTGTGTGTGATTTTCCCACTTGAAAATCCAAGTCAACAGAACTGTCAGTTCATAAGCCAATTTTTTTAAAACGCCTGGTAAAATTTCATTCAGTCTCATTGCCTTATTGGCATCTGCAGTACAGCACAGCATTTGAAACACACTGTTGCACTTCCCAACTTTGAACCCTCCCCATCTCTCTCTCTAGTAATAAAACCTTTTCCAGGATGAAATATGCCAATGAACTGATCAATAAACAACTACGCTATGTCATTGGCTTCAGTCACTCTACTCTTCTTTTTTGTCTGACAACATCATTCTTCCACAATCATTTCTCCTCCTCCTACTGGTCATCACAAAATAATTCTTTTGGATTTTCCTTGGATGTCTCATATCTCTTCTCAAATTCAAGTTTTGCATTTCTTATCTTTCAGGTGAAATCCTCTATTGTTTTTCCAGCATTATATTTTATATCCTACAAATCATTGAATCATGCTTCTCACTGTTCCATTCATTTCTTGCTCACCTGCATCCCTCACTGTCTCTCTCTCTCTCTCAAAATTTTCAAATTTCACTTGTTGTTCCTCTTCTTCTTCTTCTCTCAGTTTTTCTATCTCTCTGTCTCCTACTCTTACTTGACATTCACCCAAGTAATCGTTATCATTGTATAAATTGACTACAATCTCTCACTCATTCAATATCGATTTCCACATGACACTCACCTTCCTCACCGTCAAACATGCTACTCATCTCGCTCTGCTGGAGTTCCCTCATTTCTGACACACTGCTACTATAGTCACCTAAATTGCTACTATCTATGTCACTGAGCTCTTCCCATTATCTCCGTTTAATATACACATGCACTTCTCAGTCTCATACTACAACATTTCTCACTGCTAGGGTATGTATAACTGAAAGTGCTGCATGCTATAAAATCTTTCAGTGTACAGTGTGAAATGTAGCCTGGAATGGTGGCAGGCTAGGTAATAACAAATCGACAAAAAAAAATCTCCCCAGTGTCAACACAGTAAATACCTCTCAACAGGTTAAATTTCTCAATCATATCATTCATTTACCAATCTGCAGTTGCATATCCACAGTCTCCACTCATAAGCAAAACTGGAAAAACATTATATGAACATTATATAGTCTTGATATCATTTTTGTTATCATCCTCTGTATCCTCAACAAGGTTTCTTTTATATTTCTGAAATCTCGATGCTCAGATCTGAGCACAATTACCATATGATCTCATCAGGACTTTATATAATGGAACTACTACCCTTTTACTTCTACTGGTTGACATACTTCAAATTTCTATTGAATTCCATTAATCCAAGATCCCTTGCTTCCCACTTCACTTCCTCCAATATAGGTCACCAATAAATATACAGCTTCTCATTAGCGGATCCTAGATTTCAAAACCTTACATTCCGTTGTATTAATCTGCCATCCCCATTTATAAGCTTATGATTTCAGCATATTCAAATTCTCCCCAAGAGCCATCAGAACTATTTTTAATAACCTTCCCAAGCTTCATCATCTGAATATCTCCCTGTAATTTGGTGATAGTATAACTTGACATGAAGGTTAAACAGTACTCAGAATAGAAAGTCCTGGAACTCCACTTGCTAACTTATGTTTTCCCTATATGTGACTCCCGTGTAAATACGACAGCCAATTTCCAATTCAATTCACTCACCTAATATCTAACTCCATACAATGCAACTTAAATAACAACTTATGTGGCATCCTGTCACATGTATTTGAAAAATCCAAAGTTGGTATATGCTTTTCTCTGGTTGATCATCTCGTTACTTTGAATAAAGGATTAAACTAAATTTATTATAGTCTAACCAAGTGAAAAATAAACTTTCAACATCTTTCTTTAAATCCAGAGTAATTTAATAAAAAGGTGGCACACCCATTTGGCAACTCCTATAGGTAGAGATGACCTTGCTAATGCTTCTGCCTGGTATCTCCACTTGGGCCTGGCTCCCACTGAAGAGACCTCAATAAAGGTCAAAACTAGTCAGAGTAGTGGCTCTTCCCTTAATGCATAACATTATACATATCCGCAAGGAGATGTGTTTTGCATTATAGGAGATACTGAGATAGGAGTGATATTAGCTTGCTCAACCTTTGCAATGAGTTGCCCATTGTTGTACTACTTTACCCCAGTCCTGAAGATACTTTCAGGCACAAACTTTGTTTGCACACTTGGATAAAGGATTAAACTAAATTTTTTATTATCTTGTTACTTTATTATAACAGGCAAACAAATACTGAAAAAATATGAATCCCGCTACCCCTCATGGATAATATTATCAATATCTGTCAAATTGTGTATATGAAATGAGGTGTCAAATCATTCACCAATTGGTGAGAGTGACCATGAGGTGATTACCTGGGTGGTTGCCAGTAGTGTGAGGACCTCTGTGAGAAAAGGTTATATGTGGAACCACAGGGGGGGGGAGCGATTATGAAGAACTCAGGAGACAGCTTGCGGGTGTAGCATGGAATGAGGAGTTGGAAAAGAGATCAATGCAGCTCGGGGGATTTTCAAGAACTATCTAGTAGAAGCAATGTCTAAATGTATTCCAAGGGTCAGAAGGTTAAATAAGGTAAGTGTGAAATGGATGATTAGAGAGATTAAGCATATGATACAGAGAAAAAGGGTATTATGGAGGCAGCATAAGAGAAGTGGAAATAACCTATTCTCTAAGGACCACAAAGACTAGGCAAAGCAGGTGACTTGGTTGGTGAGGGTAGCTAAAGAGAGGTATGAACAGCAGTTAGCTAATGAAGCCAAAAAGAAGTTCTCTCGATATGTAGCCAGCAAAAGAAAGAATGATTATGGAACGATGACACTGATAAGAAAAAATGGTATAAAGACAGCTGTTGCAGAATGTGTGGTGGAGATACTTATTGAGCAATTCATAAAGGTCTTTCAATCTTGTGAATATGACTTCATGGAGAGATTGAGAGCAGTAGATGATGGGGAGAAGAGACTGACTGTAAGTGAGCAAGAGGTGTATGGGGAGTTGAGTAAACTAGATGTTAATAAGGCTGTGGGACTTGATAATATATCAGCATGTATTCTGAAGGAATGTGCCAGAGAGTTGACACCTGTCTTGACATATTTTTTTAATACGAGTCTCTTACACTCGGTCAAGTCCCTAAGAAGTGGAAGGAGGGCAAGACTGTGCCACTTCATAAAGGAGGTGATCGAACTCAAGCATCAAACTATAGGGCTATCTGTGTGTCAGGCGTGTGGTTAAGTTATTGGAGATGCTTGTGAGAACTAGGATTCAGAGTTGGGTTGACAACAATAGTATTATCTTTAATGGACAGCATGGATTTGCTAAAGGGAGGTCATGTTTTAGTAATCTACTTACTTATTACAATAAAGTGACTGTTTCCTTGGACAGAGGAGAAGGATACACAATAATATACTTAGATTTCACAAAAGCTTTTGATAGAGTACCTCATGTAGAAAGTTTTTTTCCTTGGGTATAATAGGGTATTTTTAGAGTACCTCATGATAAATTGATAGTCAAACTAGAGCAGTTGGGGTTGGATATTAGATTAGTGCATTGGATTGGAGACTAGCTATCTGATAGGTATCAACAAGTTGTGTATGGGGGGGAGTGATATCCAGGAAAAGTAAAGTCACTAGTGGAGTGCCTCAGAGGTCTGAATTGGGGTCATTACTGTTTAACTTGTATATTAACGATATAGGTGAAGATATGGATGGAGATATTCAGTTGTTTGCAGATGATGCAAAGTTGGGACGAACCATGAAGAGTAGTGAAGATGTTGTGGCCTTACAAGAAGACTTGAATAAATTGAGTGATTGGGCACGGAAATGGAGATGTGAGTTCAATGTTGCAAAATGTAAGGTTTTAAAATATGGAAAACAAAGATGGGATGCACTTCTTTATGCTTGGTGAAGATATATTGTTGGAGGTGGAAGGAATAAGAGATCTGGGGGTGATAGTGGATAAGGATCCAAAATTTAGGGGACACACAGCCAAAATTGTGAAGACAACACAAAGGCTTCTGGGAATGATGCGGAGGACACTGACGTGTAGAAGTAGGGAGATTCTTGTTCCGTTATATAAGGTTTTGATTAGGCCACACATGGACTACTGTGTCCAGATTTGGTCACTTGGTTTTCAGAAGGATGAAGAGATGTTGTAAAGGGTCCAGAGGCGACTAACTAAGGTAGTTTCTGACCTCTGGAATGTGAAGTATGAGGAAAGATTGAGAAGATGTAATTTGCAGAGTCTGGTGGACAGGAGGAAGAGGGAAGATATGTTAGAGACCTACAAGGTGGTAAGGGATTGTTATAGGGTCAATGCTGGAAAAGTTCTACAGAAAATAATGGGAGATCAGGGGAGAACCAGAGGTCATCCCTGGAAACTGTATAAAGAGGGTGTGAGTAGAGGAGTGAGTGGCATGTTTTTTTCATGCAGAGTTGTGACTGATTGGAATTCCTTGCCTGAGAGTGTGGTGTCTGCAAGGAGTTTGAATGTGTTCAAGGCATGGTATGATGAGCTGTGTGTGTGATAAAAGGACCTCCCAGATGAGTCTTTTACTCCATGAGGTCTTGGGGTAATAATAATAATAATCTGTTACTTATGTCTCCAAACCCTTAACACAGAAATAAAAAAGCAGGACTGCATTCATTCTACCACTACCATTATGTACAATCCACTCTTTAACGACTTTTCCAATAGCTAGACTTTTATTAAAAAACCGGTCACTGCAGCTGTTATTACTCTAGCACTGACAGCTGCAGTAAGATCAGCGCTCTTAAAGCACATGACAAAATCCAATTCCACTGACTTAGTATTCGAAATCCATTCTCCTCACACTTCTAAACCTTCAAATCTCCTCATCCAGCTAGGGATAAAAAATGCTTTTCCAGGATGAAATACCCCAAATAGATTTAACATTAAATAACTGTAGTATGTTATCTGCATTGATCATTTGAACCCTCTAATCTAACTAAGTCATTCATCCATAATCATTTCTCCTCCTCCTGTCCACATAATACAAGAATTCCTTAGGATTTTCCATAGATCACAAATGCTTTCCACCTCTTTTATATTTTTTCCATAATCATTTTTTTATCTACAGTTCCTGTTTGATTTTAGTAAGCATCCACTTTATCCCAAATCATGTTATCTTATCTTTTTTCATGAGGTATGTATTTTGCTGCTAATAAATGACTTAACTATTTTGCATGAACTGGTGATATTTCTTCCTTTAAATTCTTCCATCTATGGGACCAACCTTAGCTAATCTCTATAAATATCATAATCACTTTTCTTATAATTCCACACAAATTCCTTTCTCCTTAATACTTTATACTTATTCATCCTCCATGGGCACTTTCACCAAATGGGAGAAGCATAACATCTCAGGTATAATTGAATCCTTCGGTACTAGGAACATATTCAAAACTTGTAATCCTTGTGATTCCTTCTACCACATGTTACAAGAGATATTTGTCCCTCAGTAATTGCAGAAATTCACTTTCCTAATTAGCATATGCTGTTTCTTCTCCCCAATTTATATTGCTATAGTTAAAATATGCAATAAAAATTGCTCACTTCGTATTTGCCAAACTAATCTGTCTAAACATTTCCTAGTTATCACCTTTTCAGGTAAGAGTACATAGCATATAGTAACATCCCACACCAAATATCTTGTCTTCTTCACTTCCGCCTCACACCATACACTCTCAAAAAATCATCAGTGCCATTTCCTTCCAAATTCTCTAGCCAGAGAGAACACAACTCATTGCTTATCATAAGTAACATATTCCACTACCCTGTTTAATCTCTTTATTCTGTTAAAATATGCTACATCCTTCAATTCTTCTCCGGATTGTCATCTGTTAAACACATCACTGATTCCAACAGTATTTTGATAAGCTGAGTTTATCCATGTCAATTTATTTCCTTTATTGCTTATATTCTCGGAATTTGTATAGAGAAATATAAGTGCATTATCAGTATTCCAGTACCTACTATTATATCTCCTAAATTTGATTCAGCAGCATACCATATATTCATCTATCAAGCATCTATCCCCACAAATGGGCCACCCCCTACAATCATCCACCTTGGCAACTCTTAGCCCCCCCCCGCCCAATCTTCATAGCACTCACTTACCCAGAGAAGAATGACCACTTCAAATCTCTGTATCCTTCCATGTTGAAAGGTAATCCATCTCTTGCACACAGTTCCCTTCTATCATCAAATACACTCGATGCATCCATGCAATCCAATCCTCTCTTTCAACACATTCTTGCTATCATATTATTACTGCTCGTCTCCTCAACTCTGCATTATCATATCTAGGCCATACATTCACTCCTCCATCTGACACGTTTTGCTGCTCAGCATCTTACATCAACTTCTGATTTCTTGCCAACCCATTCACACTGCCTGTGAAGTCATTCATATGAGCCATCACTATCATCTCATTCACATTCTCACCACACCTCACCTGCCTTAGTTACTCCTTTTCATTTCAGACAAATTATTGAGACTACAACCATGTTAGAAATAATTATTTTAATTTCCCAATTATCACCTAGCCAAGAAACTAGTGTGAACACTCAAGGAGTTGGTAGGTCATTCTCCTTCCTATATTAAAAATAACTCTTTGTAAACAAAATCAAAGAAATCACACTGGAAAATGATGATTTATGAGTTCAGACGTCTCTGCCCTCTTCACAAACCCAATCAATGACACAATCCTTCTATTACAAGACAAATTCCCTCCCTATACCATGCTCTTTGCACATGTACTACGTTCTGGCTATTTGTGTGGCAAAACACTTTCTACCTACAAAAAGAAGGCACAGCCATGGGCTCGCCATTATTTCCCCCTATTGCTAACTTTTATATGGAACATTTTGAGCAACATGCTTTAGATTTCTCTCCTTTAAAACCCAAAGTCTGGCTTAGATATGTTGACGATGTTTTTGCGATCTGGTCCCATGGCTCCCAGACACTAGACACATTCCTTAGCCATCTAAACAAACAACACAAATGCATACAGTTCACAATTGAGATTGAAAAAGAGAACACACTTCCGTTTTTAGATACACTTGTCACACGTCTTTCTTCTGGCAATCTTTCCTTCAGCGAAAACTGACACATACCGGCCAATATATACACAAACTCCAACCATAATCCAACACAAAAACTAGTGTCATTAGCATACTAAAAAAAACAGGGCTTTGAATTTGCTCCAATGAAGAAGCACTTAAAGATGAATTAAAAGTTATCAGCAATACCTTCCTAAAAAATGGCTCCCTCAAAATACTATCAACAAAATTCTTCAAGACCTCACTTAAAAGCAAAAATAAACTAGACTACAATAAAACTGTAACCATTCCACACATTAAAGGGATATCAGATAAAATAAACAGAATACTACAGAAATAGAACCTTAAAGCCACCTTTAAACCTCCTGCAAAATTAAAGAACTTACTCGACTCATTCAAGGATCCACTTCCTTCACTGTCCCACCCTGGAGTATACCATATTCATTGCACCTGTAATTTGCCCTATATAGGGGAAACAGGATGCACGATTCCTAACAGAAAAAAAGGAACATAAATGGCACATTAAATTTAATAACTACGTTAAGTTGGCCTTTCTGATCATGCCCTAAATACTTTACATAGAATTGACTAGAAAAGCATCTGTTGTTTACACCACACCAAAATGTGGTATGAACGTAAATTTAAGGAGGCCTGTGAAATTCTTATCAACCACCCTAATATTAACAATAAAGATGGTCTAAAAACTCCCAAAATCCCGGCACATATTCTACCTGCATAACCTTTCTCTTGAAGAGTTAATTATAAATAGGACTATAGGTAATCCAGGATCTTAAATCTAATATAACAATTCTTGTGTTAAATTAGGACATCACTTTTGCTGTAATAAAACTATCTATGGAAAAAATATTTTTCTCTGATATTGTCATAAACAGAATATAGCTTTAATATAGTAATTTTATTTCATTTATTTATTTAATTTTATTTTTTTCACTAGAGGTCAGGCCAGTATATAACCGTTGATCAAATCATTGTCTCTTTAGCATACTACTATGTGAAATGTAATACAGCTTGTCTCTGTGTATATATATATATCTGTGTGTGTATACTCCAGATGATGATGACCTTAATATGAAAGTCGAAACGTCAGGAAATTAATTTGTCTGAAATGAATGCTGATAACTGTGTAACATTAAAGGAAAGGACACTTCTTCTTTTGTTCCTTCAGAAAAGGACTAACATCATCCTATTCTGCACACAACAACAAATCATTGAGTCGTCATCGTTAACTTCTCAGTGCTCACCCACATCCTCCCCCTCTCTCTCGTCTCCCCTCAAACACTCTCCTTCCTTGTTGTCTCATTCATCTACCTTTCTTTCCCTCTCTCTTCTCTCAAACACTCTCCCTCCTTGTTCTCTCACTCATCCACCTTTCTTTCGCTCCCTCCCACTCTCTCTCTCTCTTTTTACCCATTGCTTCTGTACTCTCTCAGTTTGCTTTATTTCTTCTCTTTCCCTGATTCTCTCACCTTCTTTCTCTCATTTCTACTATTGCTTGTCTCACATCATTTAGCCTTACAAATCTTCTAATCTTTCTCTCTATATTCACCAAAACATCACATTCAAGAACATTCATCAGAACTGCTACATCTCCAGTCACACTATCTAAAATTAAATCCATCACCACCTCAGGCTCACTTTCCTTACCCTCTATCACACTACTCATATCTCTCTCTCTCTCTGCAAAACAGGAACATCCAACCCGAGGAATCTTACTAAAGTAAGATTGTTCTTAATAATTTTCAAATAAGTATCAATCCTTTTTGCTACTTTTTGTATCTAAATATAAACTGTTGCTTCTATTGGGTTAATCAAAAAAAGACTTGTGAAATTGTAAGTAATTCTAATATTTATATTTAGATTTAGGAAATTTAAATAATATTTAATAATTATGTTTCCTTATAAAAAATAAATCAAATGCACCTATTCTCTCTCTCTCTCTTGCTCACTCACCTCTTATATCTAGTACTTTTTGTTTTTTTTAACCTCATTATAATATTAGTAAACATAGCCAACAAGTAAAAACAGGTTGCTTACTCATTATCCAATAATCACCACAATATATATATATATATATATATTTTTTTTTAAAGATTTGAATGACTAGAACCAAGATTTAAGATAAAAGGTTAAAATATTAATATTAAAAAAAAAGGTTTTAATATTAATACTACTAGTTTTGGCTTGTAACAGCCTTCATCAGGTGACATTATAAAAGAAAGAAAAAAAGAAAAAACACTAAAACACTGAAGCTTTAAACTATGAACATCATAGAGAGTCTCTATATATAACTGACATTGAAACATTGTGGTTGTATTTAAAGCTGCTCTTTCGTTCGTTGTATTGTTGGAAAAGTACGTGCTAGTAGCATTTCATGAACGCCAGTACATGATTACAGCTGAATGACTATCTAGGAGGTTGTAGCTTAAGTTATTATTTATATGAACAGGATTGAAGATGATTTCTCTAGATTCTATGATTTTTCTCTCTAGTTCATCATTGCAACGGAAGATGTTAGTAGATTTTTCCCAGCAGACTTTGTGACTTTAGCCGAGAAAAGGATTACACACACACACACACACACACACATATATATATAAAATGTTGGTTTTATATATATATAAAATGAACAAACAAGTTGACATGCTCTTTTGAGCATCAGTTCAGGTGTAAATGGGGATTCATAGTGATTTTGTTAGAATTTAGTCCTACTTAAACTTTAAATACACACAACAAATCACTGAGTCAGCATCATTACACTTCTCAGTGCTCATCCACATCCCCCCCCCCCTCTCTCTCTCTCTCTCTTAAATGCAAGGATGGCCAAGTGGTTCTAAGGTGCCAGACTTAAGATCTGGTCCTCGTAAGAGGATGTGAGTTCGAACCCCACTCCTTTTCTACCTAACATACACTGAGTTAGCTTTGTATTAGGAACACCCCCCCCCACCTTCCCCAGATTTACACATTTGACCTGGCAAAAAGAATAATTTTTGCTGGTCTGGTTGGCCGAGTGGTTAGCATATCTGCTCTTCAGCCCAAAGGCTGCAGGTTCGAATCACACCATGGGCATGGATGTTTGTAATTGTCTGTGAAAATACTAGTGGAGGTGGTGGGCAGTAGATGGCATTGGAGTAGATGATGATTGTAGTTGGAGAATTGGGTAGAGACAGAATTGTAGAGTAGTTGCCCTCCCTCAATGAGTCTTTGGACTCCCTGGATGTGTCACGTAATCATAGTAAAAATAAATGTGGCACTCATATGACATAAAAATATTGTCATTAAATCAAATATAGCATCTTGAGAGCTTTAATTATTTCCGAAAAATATATATAATGTACTGAATTGCACAGTGCATCTGTGTATGGTGGTGCATACATGCTAAGCAAGCTGGCATGCATATACAATTATAGTACAGTTTTCCAAGGCTCAACACTTTCATTTATCCTTTTCCTCCTATACATGAATGACCTTCTCTTACTATCCAAAAATTTATCTATCATTTTGCTAAAAATAGTATACATCATTTCCCTCTTCATTTGACAAACTGTTCAATCTCAAATCATCCTAGCTTTAAGATATTTTACAATCAATACCCCAAATACTGATCAATTCGTATTTCTCTTTCTTGCTGGACCATTTTTGATACTACCAAAATAACTAAGCTCTGTCTTCTTCCCCGCCTACCCCCAACAATATATATATATACAGGGTGTTCGGGATAAATTTGACATATTTATAATTAATTATATTTTTCCGTAAGTTACATGTATTAACACACACTTCTCTTCATTTAAAAGTTTGGACCCTTCTTCATTCATATACAAGATGTCAGAAAGGATGGATAGCTGGAACCCACCTGAATCATGGAAGAGAATAACTGGTATCATGATGATTCGTGCCCGCCATCAAAATAAGGATATTACGACTGCTGCCCAATGCTCCCTGAATACAGTAAAAACAATCAGGCATGAACTAGAGACTTGCAATGGTGACTACGAGGATGTAGCAAGAAGAAAGATCCCTAGCAGATGATCTGATTGCGTTCGTACAGCAGAATTCCTCGCAAATCTGCAGGAACAGGTGTTGAAGAACCCTGGCATTGGAATTCGGGCTTTGTTCGTGGAGTTGCTAACTGTAGTCAAGCCCTGGATAACAAGGGTAGCCAATGGTAGGCCGTATGTATGGCAGCAGGATTCGGCCCCTTGCCACACCTCTGGGAAAAGTCAAAAATGGTTGTCTGAAAATTTCTACGACTTCACCAGTCCAAATGTTTGGCCTCCAAACTCCCCAGACCTTAACCCCATGGATTATTTTGTATGGGGTGCAGTTGAAAAAGACACCAATCGCACTTCCAGTAATACAAAAGCCCAGTTAATGGATAAAATTAAAACCGTTTTTGCGGCCCTTCCCAGGGAGACTGTAGCATCAGCTTGTTCGAGGTTCCGAAGCAGAATTGAAGCTGTGATCGATGCTAATGGTGGTTATTTTGAGTAAATCTTGTTGATAGTATTGTAATTAACTCTGCCTGTAATGTTTTTTTGTCAATTCATTAAATTTAATAGATACAAAGAAGATTTTCTTTTTCCTTACGAAACTGTCAAATTTATCCCGAACACCCTGTATATATTTCACTTCCCCCTTAAATTCAGTAATACTCAAATTATCAGAAAAGATGAGAACTCTGTCTCTCACTTCTTAAGAGAAGCTTCTCACTTCTCTCTCCTCTAGCCTTTTCTGGCATAAATACTCCATAATCTCCTCAGCAGTCTATGGAGTATCTCATCATCCCTAAAATTTGGTCTCCTTTTCTACCTAACATACACTGAGTTAGCTTTGTATTAGGAACACCCCCTTCCCCAGATTTACACATTTGACGTGATAAAAAAGTACCATGTGATATCAATATCACATGCAGCTACTATAAATGGGCACACCAATCCTCTGTACATAATCAGTAACCATTTGCCAGTAAGGGAAATGTGGCAATGTAAGACAATTTGACTGTGGGCAGATGGTTAGGGCTCAGAGGGAGGGCAGGCAACAATATTTCAGAAACAGCCACACTTGTTGCTGCTCCCATACTACTGTATCAAGGGTGTACCAGGACTGGATTAATCATAAACAGGCATCTAGCAGAAGGGATCACATTGGTCAGCCATGAGTGGTGAATCCTATAAGTGAGTTAGGTACCCTCAACAGATGGAAGAAGGTCATCTGGAGTGATGAGTCCCATTTTCTGCTACACCTTGCTGATGACCATATTCGCATTTGGTGTAAACATCATGAAGCCTTATCCCTGTGGGTTCAACAAGCCAGTGGAGGTAGTATTATGGTCTGGGGAGATTTTTCCTGGCAAGCTAGGTCCATTGGTAATCATCTCACAAACACTGAATGGTGAATACTACAGGGACCTGTTAGACAACCATCTCCATCCATATCTGCAGGAGGTCTACCCTGACCACCATGTCATCTTTTAACAGGACCACATACATTGTCAGTGGACTGGCTACTAAGTGTTTGGAAGAACACAACAGCAAATTTGCCACATTGCCTTGGCCCCCAAACTCCCCCTGACTGTAACCCAATTGAACATGAGTGGGATATACTGGAACAGAGTGTGAAAACTGCTGATCCTCTTCCATGGAATGAGGAGGATCAGCAGTTTTCTCATCATCCAAGTGAACTGATGGAGTTGCTGCAGCAGACATAGGTCAAATTCAACACCTTGTGGAATTTGCTCCTAGGCATCTGCGAGCCATGATTGCACAGAAAGGCAAACCAATGAATTATTCATGGTCAGCTAGACTTCAGTAGCCTTAGTTATGGTGGCAGATTATTTCTTATGTTCTTCTAGGCAGATGTTACTAGATCATCCAGTCTGGCCATAATATGACAAGCTGCAAGAACACAGAGCCTTGTAAACATCTGGAACAGAGAGAAGATGGAGAGGATCTTGAGGGCAGCCAGTTTCAGATGAGGTTTGAATGAGTACAGAGATTATATATTTTTAGAGTTCTGGCTATTTTTTTTCAGTAATAAAAGGAACAATGATGGAATTACTATGGTCTGCATGTTGAGAGGTATGCAAGGAGATAGGAGGAGCAATTAAGTTGTTGATGTTTTTGGCATTATAATTATAGGGGAGTTCAGCTGTAAGGGAAGTATGGGTAGAATAGGGGTTGGAGGCTCATAAATATCTTTATGAACTGCTTATTTAATATCTTAACTATATCCTTTACAGCAGTTATCCTTTTACCATTTTCTTGAACCAATGTCATCCTTAAATAATCTCTTTTTTTCTGCGGGCTATATATCAAAAAATTCTCTAGGTTTTTTTTTTTTTTGCTTCATTAGCAAACCTCTGCTCATACCAAGTCACTTTCTTTGTACCAGGGTGTACCAGAACTGGATTTCCACTCCTCATGGAACTGATAACTACCACTTATCTTGCCTCCATAATGCATTCTTCCTTGTATACCTAATCACTGCATTCATTCATCCATCCATTTCACACTGACCTTATTTCACCTTAAACAACAAATTACACAATAACCAGAGTAATTAACTTTAATGAAAGTACAGATATTTAGTACTGAAAATAACAGTACAGTGTGTAGAAATAAGCAAATCAAATAAATGGGAATACAAGGTACATACAATAATTGGTGGTTTACCAATTAAAAACTGCTACCCCATGCTAGAAATTAATATTAATAAATAATATTAGTAAAAACTATTTTTGATGGTTACATAAAATGAGAATCTCCCAAACTTTTGGGAGAGAGAGAGACAACTGTTCCAATTCAGATTTGGCTGATGTAAAAAGGCTTCATGACTTTATTTGAAAAGACGTTCGTATTTAAAACTGCTTATATGGAGAAGACAAGCTTTATCCCACTGGATACTGTGTTTAGTGTCAATACTATGTTGTGCCAGACCAGACTTTTGAGGTTTCATGTATTCAATATAATATTGATGTTCAGTAATTTTTTTTTTTTCACAGAACAGCCTGTCTGCCTATAGCATGTCAGATTACATTCACAAGGTATCTGGAAAATGCAAGCCAATGATAGAGGTGACAGTTTGTCTTTTGTAGATGACAAATTTTGTTGATAGGAAAATATGTGGGAATAAGGTGATACTTCTTCAAAATTCTACCAATTGGTTCAGAGATACCAGAAATATAAGGGATTAGAGGTCTGTTGAGAATCCTGAGGTGTTGGAACATAGGAGTCAATTATCTGCTGGATTTGATTATGGTTGTAATCATTAAATTCCATTAAATGTTTGATAGTGAGAAGTTCTTGTTGTAAGCTTGAGGGAGAGGAGCACACATTATGTGCTCTACTAATTATTATTATTATTATTATTCTTGACACCTCCAAGGAGTCCGAAGACTCATTGCGGGAGGACACCCACTGTACAACTCTCCATCTCCACCACTACCAATCAACTACATCAGAGCCATCTACCGTCCACCACCACAACAAGCATTTTTTGTTTGTAAATTGCGTGTATTCTGAAGGGCCGATCTGTCTGTATGCAGGATGAAAAACCCGAGTTTCTGGGAGAAAAAACCCTGCTACCTCCGGATGAGATCGGCTAACTTACATTCAATTGAAAAAGTCAATATAAAGATTCCTCCCGTCACAACGGGAATTGAACTCAGGCCTTTTCCAATCAAAGGGTGCTCATACCATCGTTCTTCCAATTGCACTACGGAGGTGCTTGATAAATTAAAGACTTGATAACACCACTTTTTTGAGAGGTGTGATGAGCAGACTTTTGATGAATGTATCTGCCAGTAAAGGTAGGTTTCAATAAACTCTGGTTAAAAAATTTCTGGAGGATGTGTGTGTAAGAAGGATGTCCAAGAATGATAAACTACCAGCATTTTCTTTTTCCATGGTGAACTGAATGTGCAGATGAAGGCTATTGATTCATTGTAGGAATGTGGCAAGTTCATTTTCAGAATGACCTTAAATTTTCAGAATGGCTGTCTGTGGAAAAAAGAATTAATGAACATCAATATTAAATTGAATACATGAAGCTTCAAAAGTCTGGTCTAGCACAACACAGTATCCAGTGAGATAAAGCTTGTCTTCTCCATAGAAGCAGTTTTAAATATGAATGCCTTTTCAAAGAAAGTTGCAAAGCCCTTTTACATTGACCAAATCTGAATTGGAACAATTGTCTCACTCCCCAAAAGTTTGGGAGATTCTCGTTTTATGTAACTATCAAAAAAAGTTTTTAATATTATTATTTATTATTATTAATTTCTAGCATACGGAACAGTTTTTTAATTGGTAAACCACCGATTGTTCTATGTACCCTGTATTCCCGTTTCTTTGATTTGCTTGTTTCTATGCATTGATAATGTATTGTTATTTTCAGTACAAAATATATGTACTTTCATTTCATTAAAGTTAATTACTGTGGTTATCGTGTAATTTGTTTATAGTCATGCCACAGGTACCTTTAAAGATTAGACTTATTAACCTTCTGGCCTTCTGAGTACATTTAGACATTGCTTCTATTAAATAATTCTTGAATATCACCCAACCAGCATTGATCTCCTTTCAACTCATCTCCTTATTCCATGCAACAGCTGTCAACTGAGCTTTCATAATCACCTGCCATCCTTTCCTCACAGAAGACCTCACATTGCTGGCATTGACTCAGGTAATCACTTCATGGTCACTGTCAACTGGAGAGAGAGAGATTTGACACCTCACTTATAATGACATCCTCTGATGAGATGATGAAATCCAAGACACTTGATTCTCGCATATCCTTTGTTACATACTGCATAAGGTAGTTGTCCCTCAAAAACTTGAGAAATTAATTTTTGTTACTTGCAGATGCTATCTCATCATCCCAATTTGTATGGCCATAATTAAGATTACCCATAATGATCATCCATTTCCTATTTACTTATTCCTTTCATGGTCAATACCCTCCACATTACCAGGTCTATAACATCATACTGCCTCAAAATCACTGCTACTGTTTCTCCCTTGCATCTCTACCTTCCATGGGCAAAACTCCTTTTCTATCACCAACAGCACTCCACCTAATTTTTTACTTTTTCTATCTTCATGAAAAATATTACCCTTTTACCTCTATTCCTGTCAGAATGTTTTCTTCATCTAACCACATCCCACATATTACAACAACTTTTTGGTTGAATGAACTCAATTTCTGGATATATGATAAGTTTCACTATTACTACTTATTAGATACGACTTCTTCAAGCCATTCTTCTCTCTTATCAACCATCCCAGTATCCTCTTCAAATCCAAACGTTCCTTCTACATTCAATACCATCCCATTCCTTTCTTGTCTACTTGCACTTTCATTTCCACTCTGAGCATTGACCTACTGAATGCTGTGTTTCCCCTGTCTATCTCATTCTATACATACCACATCTCCATTCAATAAGTGTCTCTTCAAATGCTTCTCCCTTGCTCTTCTGCTCTTTCACATTGCATGGCATTGCCTACAATCATCAGCAGCACTACTAGCTCTTTTCTTCCCATTCCTATCTTCATAAACACATCATATCTCTCCATTTCTATTCCTGTCAAAATGTCATTCTCATCCAACCATGTTTCACTTATTCCAAATGTTTTCAGGCACATAAACTGAATCAATGCAGCAATTTCATCTCCCTTATTTCTGACACTCCTGGCATTTGTAAATAACCATAATGATCCATTTCTTAGTCTACAGCCAGTTTTACTCATGCATGAGTAAAACTGGCTATAGACTAAGAAATTCCATAGACCATAGAAATGGCTATAGACCAAGAAATGGTTCTTTAGTGAATATGTTATGTAGTTAATATATAATGCATACACTAAATTGTATCGCTAAATAAATAATAACAGAAAGAGTTTTTTTATTAAATGAAGTAATTTCTAGACTACCACTTCACCCATACTATCCAGGGATGCTATCTACTGCATTTGGGAACAAATTCCATTGCTCCTCGATAATAATATTACATATTTATTTAAAATTATCATGAAACAATTTTTACGTCTTTAGATCTACGAGGAGCAATGGAATGTGTGCCTAAATGTGGCAGAAAGCATTTAAGCACTTATTCAATAAAACTTTATCTTTAGACAAATAAAATTTAACCCACATAATAATTATGTAGAATGAAATGAGAAAATATGCTAATGAAAATGTAATTGTTAATAAAATCTTAACATTTTTATTCTTATTAGGAGGAATCAACTGAGATCAGAACACCTTGTGTTCAGCTACATATTCATTCATCTTATGAATCTTTGGCAGTCTGCTGCTTGCTTGACTACTGAGCAAATGATGTGGAAGGCTGAGGATCATCGATAGTAGAAGCTTTGTCGACTTTTTTTTAAAAAACACTGTTATTGGAAGCTGTTGTTTTTGTCTCTTCAATTCAGTAAACAGATTCTGTAAAGATTCCACAGCTTCTGTTATTGTGTGAGTAATTTTTATGCTGCGCTCCGTCATTGAATCATAATCCATTATCTGTTCCTTTAATGTTTGAGCCGTTCGAAATATCATGGCAAATTTTCCAAGTATCCATACTGGGAGGTTCTTGTTCACTTTCATCCTCATTGTTATCTTCTTCTGTAAAAGATTTGGCAAGATCTTTCAACTCCTCATTAGTGAGCACCTCACGAGTAATCATTCAATTCTTCTTCTGTCATATCATCAAATCCCTCTCCACCTATTTTCTGTGCTGTATTAATTTGTGAGTTAATATCTGTGAGTTAATATCAGAGGCGTCTTGGGAATTATGAACGGCATCACTCCACAAATTATTCCAGGATGCGGTTACTGTTTCCGGTTTCAATTCGTCCATTGCTCCCTTGATGAATACAATTGTCAGTTTACTGCAAAGTGAATGTGAATGATTTCCAGCATTCCATAACTCCAACATCAGTAGAATCCTCAACCACTGCACAAATCATATCGAAAACCTGCCGAGCATATGAGGCTTTGAAGCATCTAATGACACCTTGATTGAGTGGCTGAAGCAATGAGGTTGTATTAGGTGGGAAGAAAAACCACTTGAACATTTTCATCTTCGGTGACTAGTGACTCAGGGTGCCCTGGAGCATTGTCTATTATCAATAAAACTTTAAATGGTAATCCTTTCCACTTCAAGTATTTTTTTCACCTCCAGAATAAAATGTTGATGGAACCATTCCACAAGTAACATGGCCATGATCCACGCTTTTGGATTTGATTGCCAAAAAACAGGCAGACAACTTTTGTTTTTGTTTTTAAGGGTACGTGGATTCTGCGCTTGGTAAACAAGGCCAGGTTTAATTATATGACCAGCTGCATTGCCACAAAGCCAGCGTCAATCTGTCCTTAAACGCTTTAAAGCCTGGTGCTTGCTTCACAGTTTTATGGATGTAGGTCTTTTATGGATCTTGGGGCATTTTCTTCCCAACGAGGCCGGTTTCATCACAATTAAAAACTTGCTTAGGACGATAACCTTTCTCTGCAATAACATTTTTAATTCTGCTGGGAACAATGAAGCAGCTTTCTCATCAGCCAATGCAGATTCTCCTATAATTTTTAGATTAAATCTAGTTTTGAATCTATGCAACCAGCCCGCCCTTGCTTACTGTAAATGACTTTTCTTCCTCTTCTGTTTCGTCTTGCGGACGCATGTCTTCATATATGATCAATACTTTTTGTCGTAACATGTTACCGTCAATAGGAATCCTTTTTCTTGTCATGTCTTCCACCCACAAATTCAAAGCTTTCTCTACCTTGAGTAACGCCTTATCATGCACTGTACCCATAACATTTGCAGATTTGGGCGCAATGGAAAAACTGGCACAAATTTTTTCTTTGTTCTTCAACACTTCATTCGTTTTTATTATAGATCTTGGCAAACAGTTGCAATTGACTTTTTTTTTTTCTACTTCAATCAAATTGATACTCTTCGATTTTTCACTAATACTGAGCACTTCATGTCTTCTCTTCGGTTTTGATGACATTTTTAAATTTTTCATAATATATTTGCTTGAATTTCTATGCAATTATTCATTGCAATGACAGACAATTGACTGCATTCTTCAACAATTCGAGTAAAACTAAACATTAACAAACACGCACGTTTAAGTCCACGTAGCTAGCACAAAACAAACATGTTTCGACAAGTTTTCAGCCTGAGTGTATGCATGTTTCAACTGGTGCAGCGCTCGACCATTTTGCATGCTTTTTTTGAACCGCAGATGCGGGGGGGGGCCCTACTGTTTATATATATATTATGTTTCCATTTCCCTCATCCAATAGAGCTGTCACCTTATTGTAATAAGTATGTTGATTACTAAAACATGATCTCCTTTTAGCAAATCCATGCTGTTCATCAAAGATAATACCACTGTTCTCAACTCAATTTTGGATTCTGGTTTTCGCTAGCCTCCCAAACACTTTAACCAGAACACGTAGCACACAGAGTGGTCTACAATTTGATGCTTAAGAGCTGACAAATTCTTTAAAAAGTGGTTAAATCTTCCCTATCTTCCATTCCTTTGGAAAACTTGACCCAATATGAAACTCATATTAAACAGATATGTCAAAGAAGATATCAACTCCCTGGCACATTCATTCAAAATATTATTATTATTAGGATTCAGGCCTCCATGGAGTCAAAAGATTCATCTTGCAAGGTCCTTCCCAAAAAACACAAAGTCTATCATACCACCATTCCTTGAACTCACTGACCATTCTTGCTTTCAGCACTCTATCAGATCATGCATTCCATGGTTCAATCACCATCCATGCAACGAAATCATTCTTCACCCTCTTGCTCACAGCTTCTTTTCATAACTTCCAAGGATGGCCCTTTGTCCTTGCTCCTTTCCCCTTTTCCACCAAGTAAAAGAACTTCCGAGTGTCAATCCTGTAACTACCTCTGAACAATTTGAAAGTCTCAATCATATCACCTCTCCTTCTATCTAACAAACTCAGCAGTCCATATATCCCCAGCCAATCTTCATAAGCTACACTGTATAGCCATGAAAGCATCTTTGTTATCCTCTGTACCCTTTCCACAGTTAATTTATCCCCTTCAAATCCTGGAGACCAAATTTGAGAACAATAGCTGAAGTGTGGTCTGACAACTCCTTTATCTCTGCAGGTCAGTGTCCTTCTCAGTACTGCAACAATCCTCAGGGTAACTTACACCACCTCTGCAATATGTTTCCTTAATTTCAGGTTTATGATCAATCATCATCCCCATATCTCTTGTATCCCTTACTTCCTCCAGTATAGCTGTTCCAACAGAGTATGCTGGCTTCGATCGATTTCTCCCAAACTTCAAAGCTTTACATTCTGCTACATTAAACTCATAACCCCATTCATTTGCCTATCTGTCCAGTTTCTTCAAATCCTCCTGCAGGGCTGTCACATCTGCACTATTATTAATAACCCTTTCTGTCTTCACATCATCTGCAAACAAATGAATATCACACAGCAATCCACTGACAATGTCATTGATATAAAGTTAAACAATACAGGTCCAGTACTGAGCCCTGTGAGATCCCACTTTTAACCTTCTCCTTCCTTCATATTGCCCACCATAAACAACTCTCTGATACATATCAGATAGCCAATCCTGAATCCAGTTAACTAACCTGACATCTAAACTCATGTGCTGTAACTTAAAAATCAGCTTCTCATGTGGCAGTCTGTCAAATGCCTGTGAAAAATCCCCCAAAAATGGCAGAATATACCTTTCCCTCATCAACCGCTCTTGTCATGTTATTATAAAAGGCAATCATATTACTAAAGCAAGAGCGCACCTTAAAAAACACATGTTGACTCTCACAGATAATATTACCCTTATCTGCCCAATGGTGTATATGGTCCTTCAAATTACTCCAAGGTGTTAACAACTACTGATGAAACACCAACTTGTCTATAATTTGACACTTCCAATCTGCTACCACCCTTATGCAATAGCACTATCTTACCTTCCTTCCATTCTTCAGGTACCTTTCCTGTAGCAAGACTTTCATTAAAAAGCCAGGTCAATTCAGCTGTCAGTTCTTTAGCTCATTCTCTCAAAACCCATGGAGAAATTCCATCTAGTCATACTGCTTTATTGACATCCAGAGCACTCAGTATTTGAAATATACTCTCCTCTTGCACTTCTAAACTTCAAACCTGCCATCTCCCTCTAGTATTAAAACCTACTTCTCCAAGATGATATACTCCAAGTTCACTGAACAACTCCATTATATCCTCTGCATCAGTTACTCTATTCCCATTTTCATCCCACAATATCATTCTTCCATAATCATTTCTATTCCTACTGGCCACATAACTAAAAAATTCCCTAGGAATTTCTTTGGATCTTAGGGCCAATCTCTTCTCATATTCCAGTTTTGTCTTCCTTACCATACTAGTCATTCTCCTAGTCTGAGTCTTATATTCTTCATGCATCTGTTCTACACCTCTCTCCTTATATCTCTTTCATAACCTCTTTTTAACCTGCAGTTCCTGCTTGATATTGTTTATCATCCACTTTATACCAAATTGTGTCCTCTTCTTCACTCGTGGAATACAGCTTACTATTGCTGCTAACAAATATTCCTTCACAATTTCCCAAGCACTAACGATATCCTGGCCTTCCAATTCTGCCCTCCATGGAAGTGCCCCAAGTTGATATCTAAGACCATTATAATCACCTGCCTATAATTCCACATATGTTCCCTTTTTTTTGATACTCTTGCATATCTATTCATTTTCCAAGTCAAAACCACATTGTCACTCTCTCCAACTGGGGAAAGGGATGTCATCTCTGTTATAATCAGCTCTTTGATGTTATGACTAAATCCAAAACTGTTGAACCTCGTGTTCCTTCCATGCTGCCTAAGACATTTGACCCTCAAGAATTCTAGAAATTCCATTCCCTTATTACTACATACATTTTCCTCTTCCCCATTCATACTTCTATAATAAAAATCTCCCATAACAATCATTCTTCTTGCACTTGCCAAGCTCAACTGCCTAACCATCTCCTACTTCTCACCCTATGTGCTCCTTGCTTTGTAGCAACACCCCACTAAATATCCTGTCTTTCCAACCTCTGCCTTACACCATATGCTTCCAAAGCCCCCACTCTAAGAGGACATATTTCATCACTTATCACAAGCAGTACTTCACCACCATGTTTTCCCCTCTTATCCTGCCAAAAAATGCTGTACCCTGCTACTTCTATTCCTGTTATTATATCATCTTCTGTCAACCATCTCAGTGATCCCAATAATCTTTGGCCAGCCTGACACTATTAGCACCTACAATTCATCTCTTTTATTCCAGATACTTCTGGCATTAGTATAAAGCATAAAAATGTCACTGTTTCTATACCTATCCTTATCCCCTCCTGACTTCACTGGACTCAGTGTTACCTGATGTCCTCCCCCCTTCTCCCAAGCACCTATTACTACAAGATTTCACCCTTGTTACCATCCACTCTGGTAATTCTAGGTTCCCTGCATTGACACATCAACTTGTTCAGAGGACATCAATCTCTCCAGATGAATACATCCTTCCTCATTCAAATGCAAATTGTCTCTTGCATACAGTTCCTTTCTGTTTTCAAATGCCCTCCAAGCAGCCATGTATTCCAAGCCGCTCTTCTGACACATTTTAGCTATCACGTTATTCATTATTAATGCTCTTCTACTCAGCTCTTCATTATCATACCTGGGAAACACATAGATACACTATCGTCCCTCTCTGAGTTTTCTTCTGCACAACCTCAAGCATGAATCTCAGATCTCTTGCCACCCACCCAATTTACACTGCCTCTCAAGTCATTAATGCCTACAATCACAATCATCTCTTCCACTCTGCTAAATTACCATAGCTACACAATCTATCATTCTCCAGGCAAACACTCCTCTGGCATCCTATCTTGCATGCCACTGATCATCGAGTCTCCACACATCACACCTCTTACCACTCTGTTCCATGATTGCTCACCTGCATCCCTCACTCCTTCTCCTCTCACACTTTCTCTCCATGCTCCCCTACTTACTTGCCATCTTGGCATCTTTCTATTCCTGGTTCCAGCACTTCCTTGCATTCTTCTCATTCTCTCCACTTGTATCATTCCCATAATGCTCCCTCACGCCTACTCTGATTCCCCTTGCATTCATCTCTTCCATTCACTTAATCTCATCATTCACCCTTCATTCACACTTGCTCCATTCATCCTCCCAATTAAGATCATCTCTGAAAACTTCACAATTGTTCAAACTTTCTACATTCCCCACTCTTTTTTCATTTATATTTTGCTTGTTATTCCCCCCTCTATCACACTACTCATCTCTCTAGGTTGATAGTATCCCACCTCTGAAGCAACAATGCTGAGGTTGGTTATGGTAATTTCTAACTCACAAAGTTCTTCCCATTTCCTACATAAAATATGTAGTCGTATATCATCAAGTTCAACAGTCTAATTAAGAAAATTTTATGCCACTTGCTTGTTCACAGTCGGTCTTTCGTCTGCTCTGAAATCCACTGCTCTGAAACTTTCCATGATGTCACATTCACAAGGATGAAAGACCTTCATGAACTGGTCATTAAGTATCTCAACTATATCATCCGTAGCAGGTGTGCTCTCTATACCCTCCTCAGGTCATTTCTTTTTCTTCTTACCTATTCCAGAAACTTCTTCAAATTCAACTGTTCTCCCTACATCTCAAGCCATCCCATTCTCTTCTTGTCTAGACACACATTCATCTTCTCTTTGAGCATCAAACTTGCATTGTGTTTGCCTGTTCACTCTGAGTTTCCCTATTTTTCTTGTGCACCTGTTCTCTTTCTCTAGACTCATGCTAGCACCTCTCCATTCATAAGAAAAACTTCAATTGCATCTTCCTTACTTTACCACTCTTTCATATTGCTTCTTATTTGCTGAGATCCATTCTTCGCACTCATTACTTTCCATTCTAGCAACAATATCTCCAAATGACTCATTTGGAGATATTGTTGCAGTCTAACACTGAATTCATCCTTCAAACTCATTCCACATATTAATAAACTGCACACCTTTCTCTTCACACATTTCTGCTAACATATCATTCTTGCTCTCCATCTCATCTCTCATACCTGGGCAACACACTGACTACCTTTCCTATCACACTATTATCTTTCATCCTTCTAAACAACCTCCTGATCTCCTTATTCCAGGCAAGTTGTTTATTCCAACCATCTCTTTTCCTTGCTTCCTCCTCATATCCAATGCCTCATTCATGCTATTCACTTAACGTCCTGGAAAACAAACAAATATTGTGCATTAAATCCTCACTCACAAGTCTTTTGTTACCTCTTTCATACCAACAATATTTCTTTCTGTCTTCTTCACCTACCTTAACCTATTTATAACTCTCTTCATTTCACTCCACATCTGCTTCCTCTCTTGTCTTATTTTCACCAACTCAGCCTTTAAACCTTTTTTTTTTTTGTATCATTAACTCTATGTTATTGTTAGAAGCTTGTTTCTTTCAACCCTTTGCCATCTTATACTCTGTTAGTTGCATTTGTTTTTCAAAATCATTATTGCACACTTTATTATTAATCGAATTCTTTTATTTGCTATCACTTCCACACACTTTCTGAACATTCTCACAATCTTTCTCAACTACTGTTTCAGATATGACACCATGTTCCCTACTCATGTTTAAACATGTCTCATGGTCAATCAGAATATCGCACTTCTCTACCTTCAGCAGTCAATAGTCATTCTGGTTTTTACTCATATGTAATGAGAACTCTTTGGATTTTTTCTGACCTCCTTGGTCAGTTTCCTCTCATAATTTGAGAGGAGGAATCATTCTTCTTGCAGTAGGCAAGGACAAGAAGAATCATTATTATGGGAGATTTTAACTACAGCAGTATAAGATGGGAAGAGGAAAATGCATGTAGTAATAAGGGAATTGAATTTCTGGAATTCTTGAAGGATCCTTCGGATCCTTCAAGATGTCTTAGGCAACACGTAATAGAGAAAACAACAGGTTCAAAAGTTTTGGATTTGGTCAGAGCATCAGGAGAACTGATAATAACAGAGATAACATCCCCCCCCCCCACACACCAAATTGGAGAGAATGGCAAATGTGGTTCTGACTTGGAAGATGAATAAACATGTAGGAGTATCAAAGAGATGGTAACATATGTGGAAGTCCAGGATATCATCAGTCCATGGGATATTTTGAAGGAATATTTGTTTTGCAGTAACAGTAAGCTGTATTCCACAAGTGAAGAAGTGGACACAATTTGGTGTAAAGTGGATGACAAACAATATCAAACAGGAACTGCAGGTGAAAAAGAGGTTATGGAGGAGATATAAGGAGAGGGACTGGAGAGCAGATGCTCAGGCCAGGAGAGTGACCAATATGGTAAGGAAGGCAAAACTGGAATAAGAGAAGAGACTGGCACTAAAATCCAAAGATAATCCAAGGGAATTTTTTAGCTATGTGGCCAGTAAGAGGAGAAATGATCGTGGAAGAATGACACTGTGGGATAAAAATGGATTAGAGTGACTGATGCAGAGGACATAGTGGAATTGTTCAATGAACACTTATTGGAATATTTCATCCTGGAGAAGTACGTTTTAATACTAGAGGGATAGGGCAGGTTCAAGGTTTAAATGTGCAAGAGGAGAGTGTGTTCCAAATACTGAGTACCCTGTATGTCACTAAAGCTGTGGGACTGGATGGTATTTCACCATGGGTTTTGAAGAATGTGCTGAAGAACTGACAGCTCCATTGACCTGGCTTTTCCATGAAAGTCTGGCTATGGGAAGGTTACCCAAGGAAGAGAAGGATAGTAAGATAGTGCCATTGCATAAGAGTGGTAGCAGACTTGATGCTTCTAACTATAGGCCAGTTTGTGTTTTATCAGTAGATGTACAGATCTTGGAGAAATTAGTGAGGGACCATATAAACTGTTGGGCAGATGAGGGTGATGCTATCTGTGAGCGTCAACATGGATTTGTTAAGAGGCACTCTTGCTTTAGTAATATTATTATTATTATTACATAACACCTCCAGGGAGTGTAAAGACTCATCAAGGGAGGGTACCTATTCTATAATTCTCCATCTCCACTAACTGCAACTACCTTCATCATCTACACCAACACCATCTAGCACCGACCACTACCACTAGTATTTTCACAGACAATCACGAACATCCATGACCATGTTGAGATTTGAACCCGCAGCCTTTTGGCTGGAGAGCAGATATGCTAACCACTCGGCCAACCAGGCCGGCCTTTTATAATAAAATATATGATTGCCTTTTATAATAAAGTGACAAGAGCAGTTGATGAGGGAAAGGCATATACTGTGTTTTTTTTTTTTTTTTATTTTGCAGAGGCATTTGACAGGATTCCACATGATAAGCTGATATTTAAGTAGCAGCACATGAGTTTAGATGTCGGATTAGTCAACTGGATTCAGGATTGACTGTCAGAGATAGGTATCAGAGAGTTGTGTATGGTGGAGTACAGTATCACGAAGGCAGAAGGTTACAAGCAGTGTCCCACAGGGTTCAGTACTGGGACCTGTATTATTTAACCTTTATATCAATGACATTGTCAATGGATTGCAGGGGGATATTCAGTTGTTTGCAGATGATGTGAAGCTGGGAAGGGTTATTAATAATAGTGCAGATGCAGCAGCCCTGCAAGAAGATTTGAATCAACTAGACAGATGGGCAAATGAATGGGGGATATCTGTTTAATGCAGCAAAATGTAAAGTCTTGACGTTTGGGATATATATATATATATATATCAATGGGAGGCTGCATACTCGATTGGAGGAGCTGTACTGGAGGAAGTAGAGTAGACAAAAGATCTGGGGATGATGATTGATAGAAAACTGAAATTCAGGGAACATATTGCAAAGGTGGTGAAGGTAACCCAGAGGATTGCTGCAATACTGAGAAGGACGCTGATCTGCAGAGAGAAAAGAGTTATCGTTCCATTGTATAAAGCCCTGATCAGACCACACTTAGACTATTGTTCTAAAATTTGGTCTCCAGGATTTGAAGGGGATAAATTAACAGAGAAAGGGTTTAGAGGCAGATAACAAATATGGTTTCAGGACTGTACAATCTTTAAAGGTACCTGTGGAATAACTATAAATAATAATGCAGTATCACATGATAACCACAGTAAGTAACTTAAATGAAATATATCGAAATGACTGTCTCTCTCTTCCAAAAGCTTGGGAAATTCTTATCTTATGTACCATCAAAGAAACAGTTTTTAAGAATTATTTAATATTATTTTATTAATATTAATTTCTAGTATGCAGCAACAATTTTTAATCAGTAATCCACTGACTGTTACGTACTTTGTATTCCGTTCCTTTGAACTGTTTGTTCTACACTGATGATGTACTGTTAATTTCAGTACGAAATATTTGTACCTTTATTTTATTAAAGTTAATTACTGTGGTTATCGTGTAATTTATTATTTATAGGACTGTACAATTTTAATTATGAGGATCGGCTGAGGGAATGTGGACCGCAGAGTTTGGTAGATAGAAGAAGTAGTGGTGATATGATTGAGGCTTTTTAACTGTAGAGAGATAGTTGCAGGGCTCACACGGGGGAAGTTCTTTCGCTTGGTGGAACAGCGGGAAGGAGTGATGACAAGAGGCCATCCCTAGAAGTTGCGAAAGGAAGCTGTGAGCATGAGGGAGATGAGTGGCTTTTTTTGCATGGAGGGTTGTTGAACCATGGAATGCATTGCCTGATAGAGTGGTGAGACCAAGAATAGTCAATGAGTTCAAGGAGTAGTATGATAGAACTTGTGTTCTTAGGATGGACCTCCCACGATCACTCTTCTGACTCTATGGAGGCCAGAATAGTAATAATAATGAAATAATAACAATTTAATTTCTCCTTACTTACGATATCACTTCATCCTTCTTGCCTGTATTTTGTATTGATCATGAGTTTGCTGATCTCATTTCTCTTTATATACTCTTTACATTTTTCTTTTTTATACCTCCTGCTAAATGATACTACTTCTCTCTTATTTATACTCCTGATCTTGGCCTTACATTCTGATGGCACTACTTCATGCTTCCTCTTCAGCTTGTCATAATCACCTGTTTTGAATTTCTGCATATACCATCTTTTAACAGAAAATTCCACGTTTGGCAACTCTTCTGCAAAACTTCTTAATCACTCTCCCCAATCAGGGGCAATGTGGCTAACTAATACAATCATTAACTCTCAGTACGTGTGTAAATTATGTTCCCTTCCCACCACATGATTTTACCTCCTAGCAATCTATGTTCTTGTGGTTGAAGTGTGCATGATAATTGCTTGCCCTACACTCAACTGTGTTAATTTTCCGATAGCACAACCAGCAATATTATTTTGACCTGTTGGCCTTTGTATCATATCAGACAGCATGAAATGCACTGCCTTCTACATTTCTTCCCTTCATTTTTCTTTTACCTTTGTATTGAACTCCTACTTTTTCTGGCTTCAGTTGTTTTCTGCTGTCATTAACAAAACCCCTTTCCACATCCTATTCACTGATACTACTTCATCTTGTATTCTTATATATCATCGTCTATCGACCAACACTCATTGTAAGAAATTTCGCATTGAGGAACTACATTCAGAATTTTTTAATCATTCTTTCACTCACTTGCATGAAGGATGTCTACACACACATTGCATATTAACATTTGACCTCCATGAAGTCAGAGATTCATTGCGGAAGGTACTCACTATTGCACATCCAACTGCGTATTAAACTGCTTCAGTGTGTCCACATCCACAACACACTCAGGCAATACATTCCAATCACCAACCACACTCCATGCAGAGAACCTTCTTCTCACTCTTTTGCTCACACCCAACTTATATAGTTTCCAGCAATGGTCTCTTGTTCTACTCCCCTCTCCCATTCTATGAAAAATCTCTTCCATGTCTACCTGATAACAACCCCTGACCAGCTTATATGTCTCAATCATATCTCCCTCCCTCCTCCTATTTACGAGACTCTGCAACTTACATTCTCTCAATCGATATTATTATTATAATTATTACCCAAGACCCCATCGAGTCAAAGCCTCATCTAGGAGTTGAAAGTTTATTTTTCACTTGGTTAGAGTATAATAAATTTAGTTTAATCCTTTATCCAAGTGTGAGCAAACAAAGTTTGTGCCTGAAAGTATCTTCAGGACTGGGGTAAGGTGGTACAACACCAGGGTAACTCGTTGCAAAGGTGGAGCAAGTTACCAACACTCCTGTCTCAGTATCTCCTATAATGCAAAACGCATCTCCTTGCGGATATATCTAATGTTATGCATTAAGGGAAGGGCCACTACCCAGACTAGTTTCGACCTTTATTGAGATCTCTTCAGTGGGAGCCAGGCCCAAGCTGAGATACCAGGCTCACACTTGGATAAAGGATTAAACTAAATTTATTATACTCTAACCAAGTGAAAAATAAACTTTCAACATCTTTCTCTAAATCCAGAGTAATTTATTAAAAAAGGGTGGCACACCATTTGGCAACTCCTATAGGTAGAGATGACCTGCAAATGCTTCTGCCTGGTATCTCAGCTTGGGCCTGGCTCCCACTGAAGAGACCTCAATAAAGGTCGAAACTAGCCTGGGTAGTGGCCCTTCCCTTAATGCATAACATTAGACATATCCGCAAGGAGATGCGTTTTGCATTATAGGATATACTGAGACAGTAATGTTGGTAGCTTGCTCCACCTTTGCAACGAGTTGCCCTGGTGTAGTACCACCTTACCCCAGTCCTGAAGATACTTCCAGGCACAAACTTTGTTTGCTCACTTGGATAAAGGATTGAACTAAATTTATTATACTCATCTAGGAGGTCCTTTTATCATACACACAGTTCATCATACCATGCTATAAACACACTCAAATTCTCTGCAGACACCACACTCTCAGACAAGGCATTCCAATCGTTCACAACTCTGTATGCAAAAAACCTGCTTCTCACTCCACTGCTCACACTCTCTTTATACAGTTTCCAGGAATGACCTCTGGTTCTCCAATGATCTCCTACTGTTTTCTGTAGAACCTCTCCAACACTGATCCTATAACAACAATTTACTAACTAGTAGGTCTCTATCATATCGCCCCTCTTTCTCCTATCCACCAGACTCTGTAAATTGCATCTTTTCAATCTTTCCTCATATTTGACATTCCAGAGGTCAGAAACTACCTTAGTTAGTCTCCTCTGGACCCTTTACAACATCTCTTCGTCCTTCTGAAAACTAAGTGATCAAATCTGGGCACAATAGTCTATGTGTGGCCTAATTAAAGCCTTATAGAATGGAACAAGAATCTCCCTACTTCTACACGTCAGTGTCCTCCGCATCATTCCCAGAAGTCTTGGTGTTGTCTTCGCAATTTTGGCGATGTGTCCCCTAAATTTTAGATCCTTATCAACTATCACCCCCAGATCTCTTATTTCCTCTACTTCCAACAATATATTCTCACCAAGCATAAATTCTGCATCCCATCTTTGTTTTCCAAATTTTAAAACCTTACATTTTGCAACATTGAACTTGCATCCCCATTTGCTTGCCCAATCACTCAATTTATTCAAGTCTTCTTGCAAGGCCACAACATCTTCACTACTCTTTATGGTTCATCCCAACTTTGCATCATCTGCAAACAACTGAATATCTCCATCCAAATCTTCTCAAATATCATTAATATATAAGTTAACCAGCAATGGCCCTAAAACAGACCCCTGAGGCACACCACTAGTAACTTTCCTTTTTCTGAATATCGCTCCCCCCATACACAGCTTGTTCATACCTATCAGATAGCCAGTCTCCAATCCAATACACCAATCTAATATCTAACTCCATCTGCTCTAGTTTGACTAGAGCGTATGGGGTTGGATATGGCACAATTAATCTCTTTATTCATCCATTTCACACCTACCTTATTTAACCTTCTCAACCTTGGAATACATTTATCATGCGGTAATCTATCAAAAGCCTTTGCGAAATCTAAGTATATTACTGTGTATCCTTCTCCTCTGACCATGGAAGCAGTCACCTTATTGTAATAAGTAAGTAGATTACTAAAACATGATCTCCCTTTAGCAAATCCATTGTTGTCAACCCAATTCTGGATCCTAGTTCTCACAAGCTTCTCCACCAGCTTAACTACAACAACCCCAGACACACAGATAAGCCTATAGTGTGATGCCTGAGTTCTATCACCTTCTTTATGAAATGGCACAATCTTGCCCTCCTTCCACTCCTTATGAATGTGACCCAGTGCAAGACTCATATTAAAAAAATATGTCAAGGCAGTGTCAACTCCCACGCACATTCAATCTTTCTAATTTTTGAACTCTCGACTCCTGCTTCACACTTTCACTCTCATTCATCCTTTTGAGTTTCCATACTTTCAGTCCATGCGTCCAACTTTCGCTTTCATTCATTCTTTCCATTTTTACACTTTCGAACCTTGCATCACACTATTTCCGGATTCATTCATTCTTTTAATTTTTCCAACTTTCGAATCTTTCGTCACGCTATTTCTGGTTTATTTCGTTCTCTCAATTTCATTGCCTTCCACCACATTCACCTCACTTTTGTTCTTTTTACCATCCATTACGATTTTCAAATCACTCGTTTACTTTTTCAATGATTTTTTAACAATTTTTTGCATTTCTTTCACACCATGCTTCTCTTTCTAACAAGCACATGAGTGCTAATATGAAATTCATATTAGCACTCATCAAATCCTCGTTTAGCTCATACTTCACATATACCCTCCTTCCAACAGCCCTAAATATCCACAAATCATCTATGTAATCAAACCAATACATGTAGCACACTTCACGAAACGACTGAAGTCTAACTTAAAGTCATGCACTGACAAATCCGCCGCCATCTTTCCTCTGCTGGTTACTACTCTAAGGTCTAATAATAATAATGAATTTGTAATAAAGTTTAAGCAAAATATCTCACACACTAAAAATACTATAGCGCACAACTTTTATATCAGCTCTTACTCAAACAATCACTCATATACAATTAATTATTTCAAGAATAACTTATCTGAATCCGGAGTTCTTTACACACTGCCGCTACTGTTGTATCACGAGCGCCCTCCATATGTCTCTCAAACCTCTAGTTTCCTGACTCTGCACTTTGAAAAACTCTTATTGAACACTTTCTCCAAAGACCTAATTCTAAATCTAAAAGACCTAAATCTAAATTAAGTGGAGTTGATCTGTCATAAATAAGTTCTTCCCTTCATAAAATTAACTCTACACACATACACACACTACAAACTGAATGACATTCATTTGTGATCATGGCCCTTCTTCTCAGCTCACCTCTGTCACATTGTGGCAGCAGACTTATCATCTCTTTCTCTCTGTCCTTCACTCACTTTATTTTTTTGCTTGTTCAGTAACTCTTTCTATCCTTATCACACTAAACCACATTTGTCAACTGCCAAATCATTCATACCTACCAAAAAAATTATTGCGATTTCTTGCCCTTTCGTCATCCGGACAGCCTGTGTAACACTCTTAATCTTAACATCATGGAAACATGATTTCATCATGTTCTCATTAAGCACTTCTCTTACACAGAATCACCATACTAAATTCTTTTCTTCCTTTCCTCTTTTTTTTTTCCCCACTTTCATATTTTTGTGATCTATGATTGCTTTTTGTTCTTTCATATCTGTGCAACACCACTTATGGAAGCGTGCAATCCCTCTCTCTCTTTTCTTATTGCTTTGTGCTGCTCATCTTCCCCCTTTCTTTCCTGTCATCAGACGTTGTTCACTTTCACTCCCTTCCATCATTGTACTTGTACCTGCAATCACGCTGAAACATTTCTCCACATTTAGCATTCATTGAGTAAGTGTGGAGCAATATTTTGAAAGTAGTGCAAGAAGTGTTGTGAGAATAAGAACTTTCTGTGTTTCTTATTCTCACAACATTTTTTGCGCTCCTTTCAAAATATTGCTCCACACCTACTCATTAGCTCACTTCCCTTCCACAGATCCCTTCATAACAAATACCTCTCTCTCTCTTACACAAACGCACACAAAGTGAACAAAATCCCTCATTTTAAATTCATCTGTCAATGATTGTTCTGCTATGTGTGCCATATTGATCAGTATAAATAAATAGCTTTTTTCTGAAGACTACATAAGAAGACTACATAAGCAAACACTCAAAAACAATAGAAATACATTTGCAATTATTAATTATTTTTGAAATATAATTTATCTTTCAGCTCTGTGACATAATATTTATATTCTTCTCATCAAATTTCACTCCCACAATATGAGAGATATGTGATATCACCATAAGACAGATATGCTACTTGAGTGAAGAGTTAACAAACTTGATGAAGGTCGATTTTAATAACAATAATAAATGATAACGGATGCTAGTTTAGTGTTTTTCTAAATGTAAAGTTACGTATTTTGAAATGAAGAAATTTTTTAGGACATATTATAATTGATGGGCAATTTTCCTTCAAGGAAGAACTGATGAGGATATGAATCATGGAATGATTGTGCACAAGTGAAATTCACATTGCCAAGGTGTAAGAATTTCAGTGATGCTAAGAAGGATGCCGATTTTAAGAATAAGAAAGTTATGACTCTTTTTATTCTTCTACTATGCCCTAATCTAATCTCTAGAACTCTAAGCAGATGAAAATGCTGTGTTCCAGTACCTTTATACAACACATACATTGGTAATCAATACAATTTCAGGACTGTAGAACCTTCAGTATGAGGAGAGATTAAGGCAATGTAGAAACTTGGGTGAGTAAATGGGAAAACTATAAAATAGATTCATATAAACTTGCAGAAGAATTTGATAGGATAACTGGGCGTGAACTCCTTCATGGACACTGACTAGATACATGGTTAGATAGGCTGTGAGTGCTAAATTCTTCTTTCAGCAAGTGGTGAGTGAAATGTGTTGCTGATGGAAGTGGCAAATGTATTGTCTGTGTGCAAGTAGAGTATGTCTGCAATGATTTCTGGGACCGTCTGAAGGTTCCGATACAACTAATTTTAACTACTAATAATTATTATCATACAGGAACCTCCATGGAGTTCAAAGGCTGACAGGAAGAACACGCTAACTAACCATTATTTACACAATACTTATCATATCTCTCCTTAACTCATTCAATGACATAGTACTCATAACTATGCCTGACAATCCATTCTACTTATTCACAACTAACTCGTCAAATGAAAATCTAGTCCTCATGCTCTTGTTATCTATACTCATATACAGTCATACCCTGACTTACGCGAATCCGGAGTTACGTGGTTTCTTATATGTACGTATTCCCGTCCTGCTTCGCGCCTCACCACTAGTCGGTATCTTTCAGGCGCTGGCCACATTTGCCAGTGTTGCACATGCTGTGAACAAGCACTGACGTGTTTTCGCGGTCTCCATTCATACATGATTTTTATAGTCTACAAACCCTGTGATTGTTTAATGTTATGTTCTGGATAAAAATTTTATCGCATAAAAAATAATAATGTCATCGAAAAGAAGCAAGTCCAATTCTTCTACAGCTAGCAAGAAAAGAAAAACATTGACTTTGGAAACAAAACTCAACATTATTAAGGATTTTGAAGGCAGAATGAAAATTTGTGAGCTAGCAAAGAAGTTTGATCTACAGGAATCCACAGTAAGAACAATCATAAAAGAAAGGTTTACAGATTTTGGAGGACATAGATTCTAACGAGGAACGAACTGTAGCCACAAGGCAAGGAATAAAAAAATCATTAGCTTGCTATGAAGAAATTTTGCATGACAAGAAAAAGACATTATGCCATCAGATGAATCTATTAGATTTTATGAAACCATCAACATCGAAATAACTTTCTTTTTTTATGTACGAAAAACTACAATTGTGATTATATTTCTTAAAAAATATAGATGTTTTTGTAAACCTTTGGTCCCAATTGTAGGTTTGTATATATAAATTACATGCAAAATCATACCCCGAGCTACGCGAATTCGACGTGCACTTTTTGTTGGTCTCACCTACTGCGTAACTTCGGGGTTTTACTGTACTTACATGCTATTATAGGCCTTATGGGCTATAATAACATGTAATATATTATAGCATGGGCTATAATAGCATGATTGAGCAATATAAACATACCACACCTTCCTGTGATATGGCCTGTTTCCACAAATGGGGTCCTGACAGAGTACTGCTGCCTTAAATGCATATCTTCTAGTTGTTAAGAAATTCCAACTAGACCTCTAGGTGGTAGATGTCTTTCATCACCCAGTAGAACACCACCACACTACTTTTTGAAGGTGTGAAGTGGCTACTTCTGTGTTTCATTTCCAGAGCAGGGCTTCAGCTGCTGTACCCACCCCTTTCTTCCCACACGCAGTGTGGGTGATGGCCTTGCTGGGTATACTTAAAAAATCATTATTGTTATTCAACTAGGAAGTCAGTTTCTGCTCCATTGAGGGTACAACAGAAAAACATCTTTCTGTAGGCTGGCTGACAGATAGTGCAATGTGGACCAAACAATGGTATTACATGTGTTGGAGGCTTCCTGATCAGCTTCCACTTACTCTGTCAGGAGGAAGATCAAGTCAATGGTATGTAGGGGGTACTGTCCAAGGTCACAGTTGGACTGGTGTATGAGCTCTCCAGTCCATGTGTGTGAGTTATGTACACATGTCCCTTACTCCAACTGCATGTCTTTGCTCCTTATGTTTCCTGAATCAACAACTATAACATTTTAACTGCAGATATAAAAAACTCCAATAAAAATAACAAAAAAATCAGAAAATTTGAAAAATAAAGCAAAAAATTTTGGAAAAATAATAATAATAATATGTCCAAGAATAACCACCATTTCTTCCAATAGAAACACTTCTACATTCATTTCACCAACACCCTCAGTGATATACACTACCACTTGCAGACATCAAAACCCAAACTCCTTTTTCTAACAGAACTCCAATTTCCATCTGCCATGAACACACTATACATCAACTCTCCCAAATACATCTTACATGATGCATTCTGCAAAAAGGGAGGAACATGCTTTTATAAAATCTGATATCTCTTGCCAAAGGCTATCCAACTTGGAATTCCTGCTCTTTGATCTGCTCTTGCAAAAGATTTCCTCACCTCACCTCACTTTATAGCCTTCATTTGCTATCTTTATTTCTCCCTTAACTTTGACAACTATGCTGACCTTTTTGATTTACTTATAACTAAATGATTTCATACTAACCAATTACACAAATCATGAAATTGTCTTCCTACGAAACTGGGACTCTGACATCTACAACTCAAACTGGCTCCCATATTTCAACTTCACAAACCAAGCCAGAAAGGAAGCTGAATCATTTGCCATCAATCATGATCTGATACAGACAGTTATCTTACCAACAAAGACTAGACAATCCTCATCATTCCTCCAACACTCTGGAATTTAACTATCCTCCCTCCCTCTAAATACACTGTGGATGTCTTCTCTTCCCTTGAGAACTCTGATCATAATCTCATTCAAGTATCCTTCTCTACAGTTCGTCCTCCTACCAGTCAATTTCAGCCTCATGCCAATTGAGATGACCTCTGGAACTTTTATACCTCTTTTTCATGGTTAGATTACTGTTCTCCCTATCCTGATCCAAACATATGCCCTGAATTAATAACTGAAATAATCTTCACTAGAACGAGAATCTTCATTCCTCACTCCACTGCAAACCCCTGATCCATATCCAAGGCCTGGCTCTCAAAAAATGCACCCTTGTAGTCCATGATAAAAATGCACCATATGCTAAATGGCTTAAACTAAAAACTCTAGCTTCTTATTCAGCTTTCATAAAGCCCAAAACAAGTGTAAAAATGGTTGCAATGATTCCAAAGAAGACTTTATAAGAATGAATGCGATAAGCTTGCTTCCTACTCAACCAGCAGTCGAATCTTCTGGTCCCTCACCAAGGATATTGGGTGGGACTTCTGCCCTTCCTTATCCCCACCTGTCTTGAATCCCGGTGGTACCAAATCATCTCCCACACTACCACAAACTGTTCACTGTATGCCTCCTCTGAACGTTCATAAAAAGGACATCAGGAAAACCCAGATTAATCTTTATACTTATAAGACTCCTAATCCAGGTGATATTCCTCCAGTTCTGCTCAAAACTTGTGATCCAGAATTAACACCCAACCTGTATTACTTATATAAACTATCATATTCAATTGGCATCTACCTGACATGAAACAGGCCTTCATCTAGCCTATACCTATAGAAACGAAAGTCAGCCATCTATCATCCTGTTGCTCCCACTACAGTACTTTCAAAAGTAATTGAAAAATTATCAACAACCAACTTTTTAACTACCTGGAGACTCATCTATTAATTAGTGATAACCAATTATGGATTCTACCATTCTCATTCTACATTTCACCTTCTTAGATACAGGCTATGAAAGATTTGGAGGAACCCATGTTGTTGCTTTCAATATTTCAAAGGCTTTCGATCATGTCTGGCATGATCATGATTAAACATTACAAACCTAGATCTTGTTCTCAAAAGGCCTATCCTTAGTAGCTGCATAAATTCTGTTTCCTTTATCCTTATGTGTTCAATGTTAAAATCCTCCACAGTTAAAATCCTGCTCTATTATAATTACTCACCCTATACTAACTGAGTTAATTTACTGATGCATACTATCTACATTATAGCTTTACATCCTTGGCTTATATTAACAAGTGACTACATATTATTATTATTATTATTATTCAGGCCTCCATGGAGTCAAAAGACTCTCCGTGGGAGGTCCTTCCTAAGAACATAAAGTCTGTCAAGACTCATCGAGGGGAGGCCCCCCTAAGAAACACAAAGTCTATCATACCATTGCTTAAACTCATTGACCGTTCTCACTCTCACTACTCATTCAGGCAATGCATTCCACGGTTCAACCACCCTCCATGCAAAGAAACCACTCCTCACACTCTTGCTCACAATTTCCTTTCGTAACTTCCAGGGATGGCCTCTTGTCATCACTCCTTCCCGCTATTCAACCAAGCAAAAGAACTCCCCAGTGTCAACCCTGTAACCACCTCTCAACAGTTTAAAAGTCTCAATCATATCATATCTCCTTCTTCTATCCACCAAACTCTGCAGTTCCAAATTCCCTCAGCTGATCCTCATAACCAAAATTGTACAGTCCTGAAACCATCTTTGTCAACCGTCTCTATACCCTTTCCACAGTTAATTTATCCCCTACAAATCCTGGAGACCAAATCTGAGAACAATAGTCTAAGTGTGGTCTGATCAGAGACTTATACAACGCAATGATAACCCTTTTATCTCTGCAGGTCAGTGTCCTTCTCATAATTGCAGCAATCCTTTGTGTTACCTTTACCACCTTTGCAATATCTCCCCTAAATTTCAGGTTTCTATCAATCATCCACCCCAGATCTCTTGTCTTTCCCTACTTCCTCCAGTATAACTCCTCCCATAGAGTATGCAGCATCCCATCGATGTTTCCCAAACCTCAAGACCTTACATTTTGCTGCATTAAACTGACAACCCCATTCATTTGCCCATCTATCTAGCTTATTCAAATCCTCTTGTAGGGCTACTACATCTGCACTATTACTAATAATCCTTCCCAGCTTTGAATCATCTGCAAACAACTGAATATCCCCTTGCAATCAACTGGTAATGTCATTGATATAAGGTTAAACAATATAGGTCCTAGTACTGAGCTCTGTGGGATCCCACTTGTAACCCTCTGCCTCCTTGAAACTGCTCCACCATATACAACTCTCTGATACCTATCAGACAGCCAATCCTGAATCCAGTTGACCAATCACATCCAGACCCATGTGCTGCAACTTAAATATCAACTTATCATGTGGCACGCTGTCAAATGCCTTTGCTAAGTCTAAGAAAATTGCAGTATATGCCTTTCCCTCATCTAATGTTCTTGTAACTTTATTATAAAAGGCTAGCATATTGCTAAAACAAGAGCACCCCTTCATAAATCCATGTTGACTCTCACAGATAACATTACCCTCATCTGCCCAATGCTGTATACGGTCCCTCACTACTTTCTCCAAAATCTTAACAACTACTGATGACACACAAACTGGCCTATAATTAGACACTTCCAGTCTACTACAGCCCTGATGCAATAGCACTATCTTACCTTCCTTCCATTCCATGGCATGGGCACCTTTCCCACAGCCAGACTTTCATTGAAAGCCAGGTTATAGGTACTGTCAGTTCCCTAACACATTCTCTGAAAACTCGTGGTGAAATACCATCCAGTCCTACAGCTTTACTGACATCCAGAGTACTCAGTATCTGAAACACATTCTCCTCCTGTACTCTAAACCTCGAACCTGCCCTATCCCTCTAGCATTAAAACCGACACCTCTAGGATGAAATACTCCAATAAAGTGTTCATTGAACAATTTCACTATGTCCTCTGCATCAGTCAGTCACTCTATTCCCATTTTTATCTCATAATATCATTCTTCCACAGTCATTTCTCCTCTTACTGGCCACATTGCTAAAAAATTCCCTATGATTTTCTTTTGATCTTATGGCCAATCTCCTCTCATATTCCAGTTTTGCTTTCCTTACCACGCTAGTCACTCTTCTGGCCTGTGTCTTATATTCTTCATGCATCTTCTCTTCACCTATCTCCTTATATCTCTTCCACAGTCTCTTTTTTCGCATGCAATTCCTGTTTAATATTGTTTGTCATCCACTTTACTCCAAATTGTGTCCTCTTCCTCACTCGTGGTATACAACTTACCATTGCTGATAACAAATATTCTTTAACAATTTCCCATGCACTAATGATATCCTGGCCATCCAATTCCTCCCTCCATGAAACTTCCCGAAGTTGACGTCTAAGACTATTATAATCACCTGCTTTATAATTCCACATAAGTTCCCGTCTCTTTGATACTCCTGCATGTCTATTCATTTTCCAAGTCAAAACCATACAGTCACTCTCTCCAACTGGTGGGAGAGATGTCATCTCAGTTATTATCAACTCTTCTGATGCTATTTTGTCCTGTTGGTCCCTCCCTCTCTTTCTCAACTTTACCTTCCTTCCTGTTGAAATTCCATGTTGGCTGCAATTCTTCTGTTACTTACACCACTATCCCTCCACAATCTTGTTCTTCCCATCCTGCCTGAAAATACAATAACCAATACATTTAGTCCATGTAATTATATCTGCCTATGTCAATCAAGACTGACTTATGCCTATAATTGTTGGTCAAGATAATAAATGCCAAAAACAAACTTCTCAGACTTGTTCTTGATATTTCTAGTATCAGTATACATATACAGTATTATCACTCTTTCAATAGGGATCATCTTCTAACATTCCTTCCAACTACCTCCACATTCAGTGTAACCAAAAAAGAACCTCATGTCTCTCATTTTTAGCTTTTCACTTTACCTACATCTTTGGACAACCTCTTATGCATTTTCTCTATCTTATATATTTCCTTCTCCAGTTCCTTATGTTCAAGCTTGTCATACAGCTTATCTTGTGTTCTATATCATCTTATATATTTCCTTTTCCTGTTCCATAAGGAACAAGAGAAGGAAAAGCTATATACTAATAACTCTACTGTCCTTTTTTTTTTTAGTTGTTTTATATTCTTCAAAATTAATACCATTTCTTGTTCTCAGTCATTTCTAGTACAGGTTTCGTTTCACATATCCACAGCTGCCTACTAAACCTCTGTATATATAACCACCATGTATCTTTTCTAATATACCTCTTATTGCTAGTTATGTCAAACAATTTCTGGCTATCTATCCTACACACTTTCCATTACTAGCAATCATTTTTCACATTTTTTCCTATGCTAATAACCATGTTCCATATATTCCCCTACTCTATTTCTGAACACATTTAGATGTTCTGCTTCAACTCAGAATAGAGTGAGTGATTAAACTTTTAGAAACAACTTTACAATTTTTTCATTTTTTTCTAATCAAAAAAGTAATCAAACTTACTAACACCTGATCAACCTTTATATTATTCACTGTTCATTCATTCTTCTGAAACAAAGTATTCTATTTTCCATGACTAAATTATACGATGTTGCCCTTTCAAGGATTATTTTTCCTACTGCCTTCCTAATATTATATCCAGTCTCCATGAATGTTCTTACAGCACCACTACTTTGTCACTCTTCAATCAATACCTTTTCTCTCTTTCTCTCTCTCCCTCCAAAACATTCAAAATATTATTATTATTATTATTATTATTATTATTATTATTATTATTATTCAGGCCTCCATGGAGTCAAAAGACTCATCGTGGGAGGTCCTTCCTAAGAAACACAAAGTCTATCATACCACTCCTTGAACTCATTGACCGCTCTCGCTCTCACCACTCCATCAGGCAATGCATTCCATGGTTCAACCACCCTCCATGCAAAGAAACCACTCCTCACCCTCTTATTAATGCTTTCAGATGCATCACAATTCTTTACCTGGGGTGCATGGGTACAAATTACATTTATTACTACTTTTATTTTTCTGGTTACCACCTTTATAGTCATTAATCTAATTTACAGTAACTAATGGGATAGCCTCATGGAAACAGTCACTGGAAGCAGGGAACTGCATGGTGTAAAGCAGTCAAGTGAAGTGTGTAGGAATAATAATAGTCATTGAAATACTGACAATGCACTGATGTTCCTTTATACAAATGCCAGGAGTACCAGAGGAATAAAGGATATTAATTAGTAGCAATGATAGACTCAGCTGGTCCAAAGATTAGTGGGATCAGTGAAACATGGTTAGTAGAAGATGATATACCAAAAGGAATAAACGGATACAGCAGTACAGGAAGGGCAATGTGGTGGTAGAATATTACTTATAAGTGATGAGTTCTGTCTTCTCAGAATAGACTATTTGGAGTGAAATGACATAACTGGTTTTGAGAACATATATACTTTGAGTTGGAAGTGGGCAGGACAGAATATTCAGTGGGATTTGATATAAGGCAGGGAATACGGAGTATCAAAAGCAGGAAAAGTTCAGGAAGTTGAGTATGACAAGTGCATCATGAGTGATCATTTTAGAGATTTTAACTACAGCAGTAATTAAAATTTGGAAGAGAAAAGAACATATAATAGTAGTAGTAATAATGAAATGGAATTTCCGGAATTCATGAGAGTCAAATACCTTAGGAAACATATAGTAGAAGAAACATGAGCATCAAGAGTTTTGAATTTTGTCCTAGCACAGGACGATCCGACTAACTGAAATATCATCCATGTCCCTGACTGAAGATAATGACCATATAGTCTTGACTTGGGGGGATGAAGAGACATGCAGAGATATCAAGGAGAAACGAATTTATGTGAAATTCTAAGGAAGGTTTCTGTAAGTTGCTTTTCAATGAGAGTCTGGCTATGGGAAAGGTGGCCAAGGAGTGGAAGAAGAGTAAGATGGTGCCAATGCATAAGCATGGTGGTAGAGTAGAAGTGTCAAACTATAGACAGTTGTATCTCTTCTGTAGTTGTTAAGATTTTAGAGAAATTAGTGAGAGATCATATATGCACTGAGAAGACAAGGGTAATGTTATCTGTGTGTGTGTCAGCATGAATATGTTAAGGGACACTCTTGTTTCAGTAACGTGATTGCTTCTTATGATTATTATTATCATTATTATTATGTGACAACTTCAAGGAGTCCAAGGACTTATCACAGGGCATTCTACTCTACAATGCTCCATCATCATCTATGCTCAACGATATTTACCACCCACCACCACCACCACTAATATTTTTTTTTGTCTGTAAATTGTGTGTGTTCTCAAGATAGATTTGCCTGTATGCAGGATTAAAACCTGAGTTTCCAGGACAAGAGCAGTTGATAAGGGAATGCTATAATCTATGCTATCAAAGAATCAAATGTTTACATTCACTCCCTAGATCCCTTATCTTATCTACTGCCTGGGAAAAATTCTTACCAACTGTATACTGTGCATCATAGTTTTTCTTGCCAAATAGTAGAATCTTATACTTTGCAACATTGATAGCTCCATTCACTTGCCCACTTATGGTCTTTTCAAATTCTTCTGTAAAGTTACTACAACTGTATTCCACATGATTCTTCCCAACTTTGCAAATAACTTCATATCCTCATTTATACTTTTCCACTACTGATAACATACAAGTTATTATTATTATTATTATTATTATTGAAAGGATAACTACATGAAATCTGAAACTCATTAAGGGAGACCCAAACTATTCATGCAATATTATCATACCTCTCATTGAGCTCACTATGGACAAAGTGCTCACAACTGACTCAGGCATCTTGCTCCATCCACTTATCAAGTTAAACAGCAATAAATCCAAAGCACGCACACATCTCTGAAGCACACAGCTAGTGACTTTCCTCTTTCAGGAGGCCCCTCCATAACCTACTTGCTAATGCTTATTAGAAGCCAATCTCCTATTTAATGCAGTAATAATCTTTTTGATTGTTGATATTTGATCCTTTTTTTTTACTAAATATCAGACATTTTCTTTGGATTTTATTGGATCATTATTTTTTATATAAATATATGCATACAATCGTCAACCAGTTTCGCCAGCTTGGGTCTGTTTGGCTTCTTCAGGACGAGAATGGTTGCATTAACATTAAATGCTACAACAGAAGAATGCAGTAACGACCTTAAAAGCAGTTTAAAAAATTGATTAGCCTATCATTTCTCAATTTTGAACCATTCCATTGATTGAGACAACAGCTCCATGCCGTATATTAAAGAAGATTTCAAGTGTAGAAACTTTAAAGAAGCTGCAGTGGTACTATGTACAGGAGACAATCTCAATAGAAATCAAGGTATGATATTAAAAGACATTTGGAAAAGCTTAATAAATTCACTATGTTTAGCAGAACTGAATTACGTGAAAAACTATAAAACGCGATCCACTAACAATGATTAATTCTTCACGCTTTATGCTCTTAATGTCGCGCATCCTTTTCAATTTTTTAACTGATTTTAAGGTCGTTACTGCATTCTTCTGTTGTAGCATTTAATGTTAATGTAACCATTTTCGTCCTGAAGAAGTCAGACAGACCCAAGCTGGCGAAACTGGTTGACGATTGTATACATATATTAATATAAAAAATCATGGTCCAATAAAATCCAAAGAAAATGTCTCATATTTAGTTAAACAAAGGACCAAATATCAACAATCAAAATGAATAACCTAGCGAAACGGATTTACTACAAAACTTCTTTAGCCTTACTTCTGGAAAGGATCCAATATGTCAGATACATACTGAATAAAATAGAGCGTCAATGCCTAGACCTGTTCGATGATATTTCTAATACCACTTGGAATATAATTGACCGCAGTAAAGTTTTTCAGTCCAGTAAGGAATCTCAAATTAAAAAATTTGATGAACTTTATCAAAGAAAATACAACTCTAGACCATGTCTCACAGATGATAAGGTTATTTTCAACCTTTCGGACTACAGGTCTTTCCAAACAAGAATCAGAGATTTTAAAAAAAGGTTTCAACTTCTCAATAGCTCCTAATCACATCTCAAAAATAGATTTTATAAGTAATATTGAAAAAGGTCTTTCTTCATTTTCAGGCATCTTGTATGATAGTACTTTTAAATTAAGATTTAAAAGTACAATCATACTCTCTACCGCAAAAGCACCGAAACGTAATATTACACCATCTGAAAAGAAAGAACTCTTAAACTTAAAAAAGAACAAAGACATTATCATTCTTAAAGCACACAAAGGAAACTCAACAGTTATTATGAACACCAAAGATTACATAACGAAGATCGATGCATTAGTTTCTGACTCATCTATTCATCATATATTAGATATAGATCCAACCATGAAAAACCACAAAGAGACCAATCTCTTAATACGCAATATGACTAGATGGCCTCAAGAATTACAAAGAAATTTAAAATCTCTACATCCATTACCACCACGCCTATATGGTGTACCAAAAGTCCATTAAGTCGGAGTTCCGCTTCGCCCGATCGTGTATGGCAGAAATTCTCCTACATAATTACTAGCCAAACACCTAGCCAGTCTGTTGAAAGAGAATATAAAGAAATCAACGTGGATCTGTTCATGGAAAAATTAAAAATGACATCCAATCAAAAATAACTCTGAAACCATCAATCTGGTGGAGATATGTAGACGATGTGTTCATCGTTTGGAAAGACACGGAAAATGCCTTACACGAGTTCCTTCAAAAAATAAATTCTTTTCACCAAAAAATTAAGTTCACATTACAGTTAGAAAACAACCATCAATTACGTTTTTTGGATGTATTAGTAAAAAAAACAGAATAATGGGCAAATCAAGCTCAGAATCTACCGGAAACCTACAGACACTGGACATTATCTTCATTTTAATGCACAAAAACTTAGCATCATTCATATGCTCAAAAACAGAGCAAAAATATCATCACATAAGAAAAAGATCTACTTGATGAGCTCTCACTCATATCAAACACTCTATCCAAAAATGGTTATCCACAAATTTCAAAAGATTCTCTATAGAAACAGCTCACAGCGACAACCTCAAGTGACACAGTATACATCGTCCATCACCATACCTTATGCAGGCTCGGTCTCCACCAAAATAGCAAAAATCATGAAAGCTTTCAACATAAGGGTTGCCTTTAAACCTATTTTAACTACACGGCACATGTTAATATCTCCTAAGGACAGCATCGCTTTCTACAAATACGCAGGAGTATACAACATCCCATGTTCCTGTAAACTGAATTATGTAGGCCAAACATCACGAAGCCAAGAAATCCGAAAAAACTAACATATTGGAGATGTCAACAACAACAGAACAGACACCTCAGGATTAGCCCATCATTTCTCAATTTCGAACCATTCCATTGATTGGGACAACAGCTCCATGCCGTACATTAAAGAAGATTTCAAATGTAGAAACTTTAAAGAAGCTGCAGTGATACTCGGTACAGGAGACAATCTCAATAGAAATCATGGCATGATATTAAAAGACATTTGGAAAAGCTTAATAAATTCACTATGTTTAGCAGAACTGAATTACGTGAAAAACTATAAAACGCGATCTACTAACAATGATTAATTCTTGACGCTTTATGCTCTTAATGTCGTGCATCCATTTCAATTTTTTTAACTGATTTTAAGGTCGTTACTGCATTCCTCTGTTGTAGCATTTAATGTTAATGTAACCATTCATGTGCTGAAGAAGCCAGACAGATGAAAGATGAAGAAAATGTCTCATATTTAGCAGTAATAATCTATTACCTAACACTATTCAATCAAGTTTAATTATTAACTGGTCTTATGGTGATCTATAAAGGTCATTGCAAAATCTAAATATACCACTACATATGCATCTCTCTCTAGTCCATACATTTGTCTCCTTGTTGTAATGCAGAATACTGATAAAACAGTCAGTTCAGTAAACCCATCAAAGCTGAATTTTTTCAACCTAGTGCTCCCCCCCCCCCCCCCCCGACACACACACTAACCTCTCCAGCACCTTAATTACACAACTCCATACACGCACACACAGATTGGCATATAATTAGAAGCTTTGGTCTTATCACCTCCTTTGAGAAGCAGAAATTTTGCTGTGTCCACTTCTTTAGGACATGCATCATTCCAAGATTTTCGTTATGTAACAAGTATCAATAACTCAGTGGAAAATTCCATCAAAACATGGTGCTATTACCTATTAATATCAAGTTTACTGCATTCCTCATATAGCTCTTGCTTCCTCACCATCTGTCCATCTTCCTCCTCAAATCCTATCTAGGATACACAGAATCTTTATAAGGACTTTTTGAATCGATATGAGTTATCTGGTTTCCTACAGAGGTGGCAGGTTTTTCTTCTTAGAAACTACAGTTTTTCATCCTGCAAAACAGGCAGACCTGCCAGAAGAATGCATACAATTAACAGACACAAATACACTGGTCTCACAGCCTAAATTGCTTTGACCATAACTAAACAATGGAATCCAACATTTTTTCTCCATTCCCCACTATTTACTGTCCTAATTCCATTATTTTGCCTTAGTCATCAAGACAGACTCTTAAGAACACTCATAGGGAACACACCTTCACAGAGAAACACATCTTCATAGGAAAGGCAAACAATGTACTGAACATTTTCAGAGTGTGCATGTTTTGTTTGCTAACACTAACTTACAGATTACATCTGCTACCAGATTAACTTCATGCTGAGCACCTAGCACTGATTAAATAGCAGTGAATGAGAAGTGCACAAAGTTTGTTTTCCTGGAGGTAGAATGAATGGTGTGACTGAGATGTTGAATATGAGGAGTAAGCGAGCAAAAGATTGGTGGTAATAGTAGAAATAAATGATTTGGTTGGGAGAAAAGGGAATGTGAGAATGAATATCAGGAGATTATTCTGGAGAGTAAAAGTTAACAGTGTGAAAGGACAGGTAGTCAGTGTGTTACCCAGGTATGACAGTGATGAAGTGATGAGATGAGATGGCAAGCAACGATTATGACAAGTACGCTGTATGAGAAGAAAAGAGTACAGTTTGTGAACATGTGAGATGATTTTGAGGGACAGATGGAACTGTATATGAAAGATAGACTGTATTTAAATTTTGGTGTGAGTTAACTAGAGAGGTAATGACGGTGAATAGAAAGAAGTGGCTAAGAGAGATAATGTGCAAGAGTGGGAGCATAGCATAGGACCAAAGAAGATCTTATGAATAGAGTAGTGAAGGAAATGAGAGAAGGAATGCAAAACAGATAGTGAAATGTTCGGTGGACAATGGAACACTGCATGTAGAAGTGAATATGTGAGCAGACAAGAAAGGATTGGAATGTCCTGTGATATAGGGAAGAGAATATAGGGAGGGTTGCAGGATCAGTGGTGAGAGAAAGGAATGGCCAAAGAGAGGTATGGAGGAGGGAAACCAGAAAATTGGTCTTGTGAAACTTGTTATAGAACCAGAAATCAGCTATTATGTTTGTTTGCTGCAATAATGAGAAGGACACTGACCTGCAGAGATAAAGGGGGTTATCATTCCGTTGTATAAGACTCTGATCAGACCACACTTAGACAACTGTTCTCAGATTTGGCCTCCAGGATTTGAAGGGGATAAATTAACTGTGGAAAGGGTACAAAGGCAGATAACAAAGATGGTTTCAGGACTGTACAATGTTGGTTATGAGGACTGGCTGAGGGAATGTGGACTGCAGAGTTTAGTGGATAGAAGAAGGAGAGGTGACATGATTGAGAATTTTAAACTATTGAGAGGTGGTTGTAGGGTTGACAATGGGGAGTTCTTTCACTTGGTTGAACAGCGGGAAGGAGTGATGACAAGGGGGACATCCCTGGAAGTTATGAAAGGAAACTGTGAGCAAGAGGGTGAGGAGTGGTTTCTTTGCATGGAGGGTGGTTGAACCATGGAATGCATTGCCTGATAGGGTGAGAGCGAGAACGGTCAATGAGTTTAAGGAGTGGTATGATAGACTTTGTGTTTCCTAGGAGAGACCTCCCACGATGAGTCTTGATAGACTGTGTTTCTTAGGAAGGACCTCCCGCGATGAGTCTTTTGACACCATGGAGGCCTGAATAATAATAATAATAATAATGTGGTCAGATGAAGATGGCATCCTGACAGGAACAGAGATGGATTGGGGCTGGGGGGAATGGGGTATGATTTTTTTTTTTTGAAGATAGACATAGCAAAAAGGGAGTGAGAGAATGCTGTTGATAGCAGAGAAGTTATATCCATCCAAGGTGGAGATGGAAAGGACAATTCATGGCAGTGGTTTTGAGACAGTATAGTATTGTTTGGATGGATCCAGAGACAGACAGGACGAAATATTTAGTTAGATGTTCCTATAGACTTGAAAACAGTAAATGCATAGGCAAATTAGTCTAGCAAATAAGAAATGGGTGATTATTATGGATGGCTTTAATTATAGTCATATAAATTTGAATGAAGAGAAGAGCCAGCAAAGGTTGGTCGATTGGTAGAGCCTCTGGTACTAATGGCTCAGCAAAAAGTTAAGCAACTTTGAGCATGGTTAGTAGTTGGAAGGGAATTTACATCGTTTGATGCTGTTGGCACACTCTTCCTCAATGAGTCTTTGGACTCCCTGGAGGTGTCACATAATAATAATAATAATATACAGGGAAAAGAAATGATTATCTCAATTTTTTGAGAGATGGCTATCTTAGGCAGTATGTAAGAGGGTACACAAGGATCAAGATTTCATAGATTTGATCATTTCATCAGAGGATGTTATTATTAATGAGCTGTTGAATCTCCTTCCAGTTATTGAGCATGACAATGAAGTGATTACCTGGGTGGTGGACAGCTGTATGAAGAATTCTATGAGAAAAAGATATATGCAGAACTACAAGGTCAGTGATTATGAAAAGATCAGGAGAGAGCCTACAATTATATTATTGAATGAAGAATCGAATAGAAAGGAGAGTGCTGCTTGTGCTCTTACTCAAGAACTATCAGGTAGAGGTGATGTCTTCATGAATTCCCTGGTCATGAAGAAAAATAAGACAGGTGTGAAAAGGATGAATGAAGAGGTTAGGGATGCAATCTGCAAAGGAGAAGAATGCATTATAGAGCTGGCAAGGAAAGTGACTTGCTTGGTAAGGATAGCAAAGATTCATTATGAGAAGCAGTAAGTTAATGAAGAAAGATCGATAAAATAGTTTCCTCTCCCCTCTTCCTCAGATAGTAGGAGAAGGAGGAGGGAAGAGATATTAATTTGTAGATCTGGTAAGGGATTATTACCAAATTAATTTTGCTGAGGCTATTTACAGAATGGTAGAAGATGCCAAGGGGTGGGAGAGTCCTCTGGATTTCTTTCTTACTCTGATAGTTTAATGGATTTTAAAATATGACAATATAGTTTGCCCACAGTTTGTTGATCTCTGCTTGGCGTCTTGCCAAGAATAGTTGATTCATGCTGAAGAGGGTAAAGAAATGAAGGACGTACGAATTGGTCGCCAACACGAGAAATCACGTGCTTTATAGGTAAAATTTTCCAACTGTTATACAAGCAATATAGTTAACCACAATGATCATAAAAGAGAAGTTAATTTTCCAATGTGTAATAATAAACAACTCATCCCACAATACGGACTGATTACCCTATTATCGGAATGGATTCTCCTCCTGTTGACATGCACAGAAGTGTCGAAGGGTCTCGAATCTGTGGGTGTACTATACAATATGTAATGAAGTAAATATTGTAATATCAATTTATGTCTTGCTGAGAAATTCTCAAGGTTAATTGGTTACAATTGAATACAATAAAAAATATAAAAAAAATTTAAGGGGAAATTTTCTGTTGCTCTGTGATGAGTAAAAGGAGAATGACTATGGAAAGATGACTTTAACAAGTGCTGATAGCAGAGAAATAATACACACAAATGAAATAGTGGAATTACTGCATGATCATTTGAAAAGGTATATCATCCAAGTGGAGATACTGTAGTATCAGATATATTATTATCATCGTATTATTATTACATGATGACACCTCCAAGGAGTCCAAAGACTAATCAAGGGAGGGCACCTATTCTACAACTCTCCATCTTCACCACTTAATCCACCAACTAAAGCAAACTGCCACTATCATCATGACCAATGCTGTTTACTGCCTACTGCCCACCACCACCACCAGTATATTTTGTCTGTAAATTGCAAGTGTTTTCAGTGCTGATTTGTCTATATACAGGATTGAAAATCTTTAAGTTCCCAGGAGAAAAAAAACCTTGCTACCTCTGTACCTGACATTGACTAATGGGAAAAGAGAGAAAGAACAAGAGAGATGACCTGGTAGTGATTAGGATATTGCAGAACCTTAATGGGAACGTGACCATGGGATAAGATAGCGTACTAGCCCATGTATTATGAGATTCATATTAGAAATTATGGACTTTACAACCGTGTTATAAATAACTCTTTTAATTTCCAGACGTTTCGATCTTCGTATTAAGATCATCATCTGGAGCATATACAAATATACAGGACAAGCTGAGTTACATTACATACAGTAAGCTAGAGAAACGATTTGATCGTCGGTTATTCTACTGGCATGACCTCTAGTGAAAAAAAAAAAAAAATTAATTATTTAGAAACTACATCAAGCTAAATTCTATTTAAGATAACATGAATAAGCATTCTTTCTTATAGATAGTTTTCTTTCAGTAACAGTCATGTCCTATTTTTAGCATTACACTCGTTATTTTTGATTTAGGATCCTGGATTAACTACAGTCCTGTTTATAGTTACTCTTAGAGAGGAAGGTTCCGTGGGTCGAATATGTGCCTTTCATTTGTTTGGGATTTATAGACCATCATTATTGTTCAGATTAGGGAGATTGATAATAATCTCACAGGCTTCCTTAAATTTGCGTTCATACCATGTTTTGGTGTGATGTAGACAACTAGTGCTTTTCCAGTCAATTCTATGTAAGGTGTTCACAGGGCATGATCAGAAAGGCCAGCTTCACCATAATTATTATATTTAATGTGTCGTTTATGTTATTTTTGTCTGATAGGAATTGTGCGTCCTGTTTCCCCTATATATGGTATGTTACAGGTGCAATAAATACGGTATACTCCAGGGTGGGTCAGCAGAGGGAGTGGGTCTTTCGATGAGTTGAGTAAGCTTTTTAATTTTGCAGAAGGTTTAAAGGTGGCTTTGAGGTTCTATTTTTGTAGTATTCTGTTTATTTTATCTGATGTCCCTTTAATGTAAGGAATAGTTATAGTTCTTTTGTAGTCTGGTTTGAAGAGTGGAAAAAACCGGTCTTGGTTGTTCTTCATGAGAAAGGCAGTGCTTTAGAATGCACCAATTACAGAACTATTGCATTAATGAGTCATCTTGGCAAAGTGCTGATGAAAATACTAACAGAATGCCTCAAGGGGCATATAGATGCACATCTTCTGGATGAGCTAGCTAGATTTCAACAAGATCCAGCTTGCTCATCCAGAAGATGTGCGTCCATATGCCAATTCAGGCATTCTATTAGTATTTTCATCAGCACTTTGCCAAGATGACTCATTAATGCAATAGTTCTGTAATTGGTGCATTCTAAAGCACTGCCTTTCTCATGAAGAACAACCAAGACCGGTTTTTTCCACTCTTCAAACCAGACTACAAAAGAACTATAACTATTCCTTACATTAAAGGGACATCAGATAAAATAAACGGAATACTACAAAAATAGAACCTCAAAGCCACCTTTAAACCTCTGCAAAATTAAAAAGCTTACTCAACTCATCGAAAGACCCACTCCCTCTGCAATAAATACTCACACTAAGATTAATAGCAGAGAAAACTCGAAGAAAGAACAAACCAACATATTGCTGTTTCGTGGACTTCCAAAAAGCATTTGATATATTGACCAAAATATTATTATTATTATTCAGGCCTCCATGGAGTCAAAAGACTCATTGTGGGAGGTCCTTCCTAAGAACATAAAGTCTGTCAAGACTCATCGAGGGGAGGTCCCCCCTAATAAACACAAAGCCTATCATACCACTCTTTAAACTCATTAACCATTCTCGCTCCCACCACTCCATCAGGCAATGCATTCCACGGTTCAACCACCCTCCACATAAAGAAACCACTCCTTACCCTCTTGCTCACAGTTTCCTTTCGTAACTTCCAGGGATGGCCTCTTGTCATCACTCCTTCCCGCTGTTCAACCAAGCGAAAGAACTCCCCAGTGTCAACCCTGTAACCACCTCTCAACAGTTTAAAAGTCTCAATCATATCAAATCTCCTTCTTCTATCCACCGAACTCTGCAGTCCACATTCCCTCAGCCGATCCTCATAACTATCCTTGTACAGTCCTGAAACCATCTTTGTCATCCGTCTTTGTATCCTTTCCACAGTTAATTTATCCCCTTCAAATCCTGGGGACCAAATCTGAGAACAATAGTCCAAGTGTGGTCTGATCAGAGACTTATACAATGGAATGATAACCCTCTTATCTCTGCAGGTCAGTGTCCTTTTCATAATTGCAGCAATCCTCTGTGTTACCTTTACCACCTTTGCAATATGTCCCCTAAACTTCAGGTTTCTATCAATCATCAACCCCAGATCTCCTTTCTCCTCTACTTCCTTCAGTCTAACACCTCCCATAGAGTATGCAGCATCCCATCGATGTGTATATATTGGCCAATATATACACATAAACTCCTACCACCAGTACAGCCGCTCTGGACTGGCAGACCATGCCTTAGATACCCACCATAGAATTCATTGGAAGATAACAAAAATAATACACCACAGCAAGTTTAAATATGAAAGATTATTCAAGGAATCTTCAGCAGCCCTAAAAAACGTTCCTAACCTCAACACATTTGGGTGCATGAAACTACCCCAAATTTGGGAGACTTATATTTTGAGAACTTCAGCCCAACTGACAAGTCAACCAAATTAGCCCACCAGAGGGCACCATTATGACTTTAGGAACAATATTAGTTTCTTGCTTTCTTCCTCATTTGCTTTTGTTAGTGCCTGCGTGCACATACCATATCTTTATGTTCCTGAAGATGGCAACGTGACGTTGACAAAATATAGAAGTTATTTATTAAAGTTGCCTTTAATTAATATACTTTATATGCGTTGTTAATTCCATAAACTAAACACCAGTTATGACCAACTATGACCAACTAATTAAACTATGATCAACGTATAAGCCTTGCTACTAGAATCTTATCTAGTGTTCTTCCCAAATGTGTGATAAAGATGATTGGTGATATTGGGTCCCCTTGTCTTGTGCCTTGACTAGTGGCAAACCAATCTCCAGTCTCACCTGATATCCTGATTTTTACTTGTGCTTGGCTGTTTATATCTTTCAGCAGGCGGATCAATTTATTGTTCAATGAACACTTTATTGGAGGATTTCATCCTAGAGGAGTCAGTTTTAATGCTAGAGGAATAGGGCTGGTTCGAGGTTTAGAAGTACAGGAGGAGAGTGTGTTTCAGATACTGAGTACTCTGGATGTCAGTAAAACTGTGGGACTGGATGGTATTTCACCCCGAGTTTTGAGAGAATGTGCTAGGGAACTGACAGTGCCTTTAACCTGGCTTTTCAATGAAAGTCTAGCTTTGGCAAAGGTGCCCAGGGAATGGAAGGAAGGTAAGATAGTGCCATTGCATAAGGGCTGTAGCAGACTGGAAGTGTCTAATTATAGGCCAGTCTGTGTGTCATCAGTAGTTGTTAAGTTCTTGGAGAAAGTAGTGAGGGACCGTATACAGCATTGGACAGATGAGGGTAATGTTATCTGTGAGAATCAACATGGATTTGTGAAAGGACGCTCTTGTTTTAGCAATATGCTAGCCTTTTATAATAAAGTTACAAGAACATTAGACGAGGGAAAGGCATATACTGCAATTTTCTTAGACTTGGCGAAGGCATTTGACAGGGTGCCACATGATAAGCTGATATTTAAGTTGCAGCACATGGGTCTGGATGTCAGATTGGTCAACTGGATTCAGGATTGGCTGTCTGATAGGTATCAGAGAGTTGTGTATGGTGGAGCAGTTTCAAGGAGGCAGAGGGTTACAAGTGGGGTCCCACAGGGCTCAGTACTAGGACCTATATTGTTTAACCTTTATATCAATGACATTGCCAGTGGATTGCAAGGGGATATTCAGTTGTTTGCGGATGATGTGAAGCTGGGAAGGATTATTAGTAATAGTGCAGATGTGGTAGCCCTGCAAGAAGATTTAAATAAGCTAGATAGATGGGCAAATGAATGGGGGTTTCAGTTTAATGCAGCAAAATGTAAGGTCTTGAGGTTTGGGAAACATCGATGGGATGCTGCATACTCTATGGGAGGAGTTATACTGGAGGAAGTAGGGGAGACAAGAGATCTGTGGTTGATGATTGATAGAAAACTGAAGTTACAACCGTATTATAAATAACTCTTTTAATTTCCAGACGTTTCGATCTTCGTATTAAGATCATCATCTGGAGCATATACAAATATACAGGCCAAGCTGAGTTACATTACGTAAGCTAGAGAAACAATGAATGCAAATCACTGTGCAACACTAAAAGAAAGGAAATATATTATGAGAATATGCAAGAGAACTGGTACTTCTTATGTCTAAGCTGATTAATTTCAACCGTAATTCTCGAAAGTTGCCAAGGGAGTAGTAAGAGAGCAAAATAGTTCAACTGCATAAAGAAGGCTCCAAGTCAGAAACAGCAAAGAAACAGGCTATTCAGTACCTCAGGAGTAGCCTATTTCTTTGTCTCTTACTAACTTTTCTTAATATCTCAGGAGAAGTTGGTAAGAGAGAGAATTCGGAAATGGGTAGGCAGGGATATAACGCCTTATAGAAGGCATCTCATCATGATTTTTGTGGTAGGTAGGTCTTGCCTTAGTAATCTGATTACTTTTTATAATAAAGTTACAGATGAATTGGATAAAGGAAAAGACTGCTCATTGATACTGCTGGGCTTTGCGATGGCATTCAACAGGATTCCACATGGAACTTTATTGCATAAATTAAAGCAAATGGTGATAAACACAAAGCTAGTGACTTGGATAAGAAGGTGGTTGAAGGATAGATATCAAGATGTGATGTATAGTGAAGTTGGACCAGAGAGAAGTAAAGTGCCTATACATCAGTGATACAGAAAATGATTTAAGGGAAAATATTAAGTAATTTGCTGATGATACAAATGTAGGAAGTGCAATAGTCAATGAAGATTATGTAAAGATCCTGCAGGATGACTTAAACAGGCTGGTAGTATAGACAAAAGCAAATGGCTGCCAGTTAATATGGCCAAGAGTAAGGTCATGCACTTTGGGATGGTGAGATCACAAGCTGCATACTATATTGATAGAAATGAACTACAGGAAATTGATGAGGTAAGGGATTTGGCAATTATTATGAATATTCAGCCACCTTGCCAAAACAACATATCTGATAATGTTGCTGTTGAAGAACATATTGACAAGCTGGGATAAAGAGATTATTATTTCCCTTTATAAGACCACATATGGACCAATGCGTGCTGATCTGTTCCCCCCCCCCCCCTGGATTCCACAAACACCAAAAGTCCATTTCCAAGGTCTGTGGACTTCAAAACTAGCTGATGGGAGAGAGAAAAAAAAAAAAAAAAAAAAGCAGACATCACATATAGCTATTAAAGGTGTTTTGTAGGAATCACATTGAAGACATTTTTGAATACATGGTGAGAAGGGAGAAAACAAATTTTAATTAGGAAAATATTTTTTGAAAATTTTCCAGTGTTTTTTTTTTGGGGGGGGGGGAGGGGGTCAGGGCCCCTTGCTTTATGCCACTGGCAACCAGTAGCAGGCCCCCAGGGTTCTGTCCTTGGACCCCTGTTGTTTGTAAATGCGTTTGTAAATGATATATCATGTGGACTGACTGGGCATCTTCAGTTGTTTGCTGATGATGATGCAGAATTGGGGAGAATTATAAGTAGCACTGCTAGTTAAAATGAAGATCCGAATAGACTTTTGACTAGGACAAAGGAGTTAGATTATAGTTTTAATATTAATAAGCGCAAAGTGTTGCATTTTGGAGTGCAGAAATATGAGACTCTGTACTATAATGACAATGCTGTACTACAGGAAGTGGATGAGATCTGAGATTTGGCAGTGAAAGTTGACAGCAGACTGAAGTTTAGAGGGCACATTGCAAGTGCTGTGAAGACTGCCACATCGTAGTGCCACTATGATAAGAAGTGCTCTAATGTGAAGGGATAAGGAAGTGGTTGTGCCTCTGTATAAAGCACTGATCAGACCACACTTTGACGTTTGTGCTCAGATTTGATCACCTGGTTTTCAATGGGATGTGGAAACATTGGAGAGGTTCCAGAGACAAGTGACTAAGACAATATGAGGGCATTGGAATGCTGACTATGGAGAGAGGTTGAAGAAATGTGGATTGCAGAGTTTGGTAGATAGGAGGAAAAAATGAGATATAATAGAGACGTTTAAGTTATGGAGAGGTTTTATCAGATTAATTCAGGTGGGATTATAAAAAAGTAGAAGACAAGAGGAGAAGAACTAGAATCCTCCCTGGAAGTTACATAAGAGTGTGGTAAAGAGGGGGGGGTGAGGAGTAGATTTTTTTCATGGAGAATTGTCAGTGAATGGACTGCATCACCAAAATACATTGTTAATGCAAGGAATTTTAAGGATTTTAAAATTCAGTATGATAAATAAGTTGTCAGCTAAATGAACCTCTCATGATGAGTCTGACTACTCCATGGAGGGCGTGATAATAATAATATGACAGAACATTTAGTACAATGATGGAAAAGCTTAGGTTTGCAAATCAGATGAATATGAAATGCTTAAGAAAATTAGGTTAGTGAAGGCAGTGTGTGATGCCTGCAGGATTTTTCAACTAGAAGAAAGGTTTTATTATTATTATTATTATTATTATTATTCAGGCCTCATGGAGTCAAAAGACTCATCGTGGGAGGTCCTTCCTAAGAACATAAAGTCTGTCGAGACTCATCGAGGGGAGGTCCGTCCCCCCCTAAGAAACACAAAGTCTATCATACCACTCCTTAAACTCATAATTTTATAGACTTGATTTTTTTTAGGTATTTTAATTTTAATATTATAGGCTTGATTTGTTTTAGGTTTTGATAGGCTTTTATAGGCTTGATTAATAAACATAACTCAAGCTTCATGTCTTATATGTATATGTTGATTCTCATATATGTATATGTTATTTGTTTGCTTAAATCATTTGTAAGTAGGATGAAGAATCCTTTTATTTCCTTTCAAAATTAGCTAAATCAGACTCAAATGACAAATCTAAAAAAGTTCAATGTAGGTATTAAAATATGAAAATGAAAAAAATTGGGGGAAAAGAGAAATTATGATTAGCAAAATTGATCAGTAAAATGACCAGACATTATTATTATTATTCAGGCCTCCATGGAGTCAAAAGACTCTCATGGGAGGTCCTTCCTAGGAAACACAAAGTCCATCATACCACTGCTTGAACTCATTGACCATTCTTGCTCTCACTACTCTATCAGGCAATGCATTGCAGGAGACCAAATCTGAGAACAATAGTCTAAGTGTGGTCTGATCAGGGTCTTATACAGCAGAATGATAACTCTTTTATCTCTGCAGGTCAGCATCCTTCTCAGTATTGCAGCAATCCTCTGGGTTACCTTCACCACCTTTGCAATATGTTCCCTGAATATCAGTTTTCTATCAGTCATCACCCCCAGATCTCGTCTCCCCTACTTCCTCCAATGCAGCTTCTCCAATCGAGTATGCAGCCTCCCATCGATATATCCCAAACTTCAAGACTTTACATTTTGCTGCATTAAACTGACACCACCAGTCATTTGCCCATCTGTCTAGTTTATTCAAATCCTCTTGCAGGGCTGCTGTATTTGCACTATTACTAATAACCCTTTCTGGCTTCACATCATCTGAAAACAACTGAATATCACCCAGCAATCTACTGACAATGTCATTGATAGAAAGTTAAACAATACAGTCCCAGTACTGTGGAACACCACTTTTAACCTTCTGCCTCCTTGATACTGCCCCACCATACACAACTCTCTGATATGTATCAGATATCCTAAATCCAGTTGACTAACCCGACATCTAAACCCATGTGCTGCAACTTAAGTATCAGCTTAACATGTGGCACCCTGTCAAATTCCTTTGCAAAATCCAAAAAAATTGCAGTATATGCTTTTCCCTATTCAACTGCTCTTGTCACTTTATTATAAAAGGCAATCATATTACTATAGCAAGAGCGCCCCTTAACAAATCCATGTTGACTCTTCCAGATAGCATTACCATCATCTGCCCAATACTGTATATGGTCCCTCACTAATTTCTCCAAGATCTTTTCAACTACTGATGAAAAACAAACTGGCCTATAGTTAGACACATCCAGTCTGCTACCGGTCTTATGTAATAATGGCACTATCTTACATGGAGAAGCTTCAGTTAGGAAATGACACACACAGTTTCTGCTTTACGAGTTCCCAGGTTAACAAGGTGTTTTTTTTTTTTTTTTTTTTTTTCAAGTATCAATACAATCGAAAATATGACCATTAATTGCAATAAATAAATGTGAAACATTCTTAAATATGGCATTCCAAACCAACTGCATAGCTGTACAATACAGTACACTGTGCTCAGTTTATTGAATTTTGAAGAACAAGCAGGGGTTGTACAAAATCAAACAGAAGCGGTTGTTAACATTTCTAACCAATTGCAGTTTGAGGTCTACAACTGACATCACTGATCTGCTTCAAGCACACAATGGAAAGCTCAAAAATGAAAACATTCTTGAAATGACAAAATGTAAAGAAGAAAATTTAACAGCTGAACCTGCTGTTCATTCCTTCAAAGAGCTTGTGAAGCCTTTCAACATATAGTAAAAGCAACTGAGATTTCTGAATCATAAGTTTTAAATTTTGAGCACAGTAAAAAAAAGTTGTTACAGATTTATAAGATGCTTATACATTCTATCATGAAATTTATAATGGAAAAATAAGTTTGTCTTTTTGTTTGGTTTTAAAGGCTGTGTTTTAATTTCTTTGGATAAATAAATCAGGTTTAAGGTTAAATTAGTGCTCTGTTGACTTTTATGTAACATTACTATGGTCAAATTTTATTGTTGGGAACATAACTTCTGTTTTCAATATTACATCTACAGGAAATAAATTCCTGCTTTACAAGTGCATGTTAGGAATTAATTAACTCCTAAAGTTGGGAACTACCCTTAGATATATACACTGGTGTCTAAAACCTAAGGACAAACACTATTTCTGAAGACTACAACCGCAAATTCAGATGAATCAGCTGGTGGTGATTTGTATAAGTGATGATTTCGAGTAGAAAGCAGGTACACATTAAATTCTTGAATTGCATGGAAAGGAGTGACATGGTAGCACTCAATATGATAAAAAGACAAAAGGCTGCATTAAATGAATTGTGTCTGAAGAAAGACATTATCTAGATCATAGTTTCACAAACTTTTTTGGACCACCGCCTTTGCAAGACATAAATTTTGTAACGCCCCCCCATTATATAAATTATATAAAATTGGGTTTATTTTTGTACAAATCAATTAGAAAAGGGATTTTATATATTTTATATATATTTTGAAATGAAATATAACGAATATATTTGCTGCTGTAAACATAACCTATTATACACATATATATACATGCTCTATTTTCTCATTGACATAGGAAATTGACATCTATATCTATCTGACATGGTAAATTTTCAAATGATTACATAATTGAAATAGAAAATTGATAAAAAAGATCGTGAAGGACGGGCATAAGATGAATTAAAATGCAATATTTAAATTTTAAATGATTATCTAATCGCAAAATCACGAAAATAATTAATTTTTAAATATATATTATTAATTTCTTCTATAAAGAGCCACTGACCCCTAGACCACATGAATACCCCCAAATGCTTCTGATCCCACTATAGCTCCCCCCCCCCCTCTTGAAGGCTTCAGAGCCCACTGGGGGGGGCGGTGCCACCCACTTTGGGAACCCATGATCTAGATGATTCCAAATGAGGAAGAATTATGAGAGAGCTTAAAGAAGGCTACAGAATTACTGATATTGCCAATGAGCTTGGAATCTCACACAGCACTGTTCAGCTCTAGGAAGCATTGCAAGCCAATGGAATGTGTTCCAGATGTTTGCTAAGAGGTTGCTCTCACTCTACCATGGAGCATGAAGACAGATTTTTGGTTATAACAGCAAAACATAATCAATGCACAATGGCAGGTCTGCTTGCAAGTCAGCTCCATTCAAGCACAGGTACGTGGATATCTTGATGAAAAACTGTGGCAAGGAATGTGTGAAAAGTAGGCCTATATGTCTAAAGGCATCCCTTTATCCACAGCTCATCATAGAGAAAGTTTTCAGTGGTGTTGTTTCCATAAAAATTGGACAAGACACCAATGGGCTAATGTACACTTGACAGATGAGAGTCATTTTAGCCTTTTCTCCAATTCTAGATGACACTTGATCTGGCATGAAAGTGGTACTGCTTACCATCACGAAAATGTTCCTGAAAGGAATAGATATGGTGGTGGTGCTGGAGTCATGGTGTGAGTAGGCATTATGCTTAATGGACGCACTGAGCTACAAGTGCTACTGGTGAATGATATTACAACAAAGTTATTCAACATCATGTTTGATTGTTTCATGGTACTGTAGGTGAAGAATTCATTTTTATGGATGATAATGATACACAACATTGTACATGAGCAGTGAAGATACTTCTGGAGATCGAGGATATTAACCAAATCTAGTGGCCAGCATGCTTCCCAGATCTGAACCTCAGAGAACACATTTGGGATGCAATAGGGAGATGCATTGCTGCTCAAAATTTCCCCATCCAGAAAACAAACAAGGCCTGATCCTTGCTCTGAAAGAGGAGTGGGTCAGTTTGCCTCAAGAACACCTGAATCATTTGGTGCTAAGCATGATACGACATTGTGAGAACTTCATTGCAGTTCAGGATGGGCATATTCAATACTGAAATGTCTATCCACATAGTTTTCTGTAAGCACTGTAAATTAATTTCTAAACTACATCCTTAGGAAATTTGTAACGTTTGCCAAAAACATATTGCAATTTAATTTGTATGAAATTTATAACACATATTTTGTGTTATAATTTATTAGTATGCTGGCAATAAATTTATGTCCAGATTTGCCTGTACTCATGCATTTTTTTTTAAATATACAGGTAAAAATGTAGTTCTTCCATAGCTTTTGGACACCAGTATATATATGGGATAGAAAAGGTGGTTTAGAAGAATGGGCTAAGATGAGTTCCTAAAAAAGAAAATGAATATGAAAAGCTAGAAAAAAAACTGTCCAAATATCCTGCAATACTTTGGAATACTAATTTTTTACTATGTAGATAGATAGTGAAGAAAACATTATTAGGGAAGATTAATAATTGTTAAATTTATTTGACAAACAAGCAATTAAAGAAGCAGAAATGATTGTAATTAAATGCAATTAAATTGCATTTCATTTAAATTCAATTAAAGATGAAGAAATAATCCTGAAAAAAAGAAATTCAGAAGAATATTTGAAAGCTGGTTTCAAAAGCACAAATTTTGAATTTTACTCAGCTGCAGATGTTTACCTCTTTCATTCCTATGAAATAAGCCAAGTGTTTTGTTGCCACAAAAACATTACACGAAATTCATCTTAGCAAACAATTGTCCGTATTTTATTATATATAGAGATCATATATTATTTGTGATATACTAAATAAAAGGATGCCAGCAGAATAATAATAGTACTATTAATTTATTAGACATTCTTTACACAATACTGAGTAAAAGAACTGTGATCATATCTATCTCTACACTGTAACTATCTCTATTATATTAAGGGAAAGGAAGTAAACTATTTCACTGTTGGCTTGAATATTCCTTAGTAATAATGAATCAGCAAATCTATATACAGTGTGTATGTATGTATGTGCATGAGTGTGTCCTTTCCTAACTGAAATTCTATATTGTCTGGGTATTTTTGCATTTCCAAGGTCAGAGTTGCTTTTTTTTTTTTTTTTCTTTTTGTCAGGTCTTATCACATGGCTCCATTGATGATCTATTATCAGTTCCTAAATCAGACTGATTTTAATGAAATTTGGACTCTTACTAAAATTCATTATGATAAAGTTTTAACAGCAGAACCAAAACAATCTGAAAGATTTTCATGATATTTGGTATCAGGATACTTAGCATAATTCATTACAAAAAAAAGTTAAGGATTAAGGTATACAGATTAATTCTTAATTAATTAAACAATGAATCTGATCATACCAACTTGATGTCTGTAAAGAATGCACTATCGACTGGAAGTTCTGTGTACTCCAGCGAGTACACCTTCCCAATGTTGTTCAATGATATGATACCTGATGCAAAGGAGAGAATAAATGAGAGAATGAAAGTGGATGAACTGGAGGCATTTGAAATGTTAAGTGCAGATTTGATGTAGATAAGGAAGTGGGACTGGACGAGATGTCACTGCATGTGCAAAGGAATGTAGCTGTGAAGGAAATAATGCACTCTCATTTTATAATAAGGTGCAACTTTTGATGTGAACAAAGGAACTAGAATTTAAGATTGGTTTATTAAGAACTGCCTGTTCTATTCTGAGTACTGTATAAAAAAGCATACTCTAGTTTAAGGTTTCTGCTCTACTTACAGATTCCTCCAATCACCCCTGGGACATTTCCTGCAAATTAAACAACCAGACCAAGGGTATCTCTTTAATACATTCTTATAGTACACAGTGAGATTTCATCCTGTCTTATTGCCTTATTTCCATCAAGATGTTATCATATTTCATAAACCTCTACTTCCTTTATCAATGTTATTAGACTTATTGGAATTTACTCACATGTTAAAGAAATGAATTATATTTACTTGCCTATGTTTCATCTGTTATATAACTGAGATCATCAAGGAATATATATCAATAATACAAATAAGAAATACTGCATTAGTAACAGAAGAAAGGGATATTATTCATACTGTTAGACATCTGCATTATAATTCTCACCAGCATCCAGGACAAAATTACAAAATTGCAAAAATACCAGCTAACAGAGACTCTCTCTCTCATCTGTTCTTCAGATGTTCTAAGAAACGAATTATAATATCCGCAAAATGTCCTCATAAACAATGAATATAATAGGAAGCCTATTGGTGAAGGTATCCAACAATTTCTCTAAAAATCTCAATTGGACTACATTCCTAATATTAGTATATCCTATATTATGAGTACTTGAGAAATGTTATAAAAATGCTCTAAATAAACATAAATTCAATATCATTTTCAAACTGCATAATAAATTTGTAGCTCTACTGCACTCAGTTAAAGAGCAATATGACTCTCTCTTTTACTCTGGTAATTATTGAGTCACATGTGGATGCAACAGTATTTTGGCTAAACAGAAAATTCTGGAATGATCTCACTTGAATAACATAAAAGAACATATGAAAATCCATCAAAAGTGGTTCAGTGTCTCTGAATTTAGCTATAACAGTAAATAAACGAAATTTATTTCCTTAACTTGTTAAATTCTGTAAGTCTAGTAACATGTCTAATAGACAACATGTCAGCCCCAAGCAAGAGGATTCCTTAGTCACAAGTCATCTGATTCAATTGCTATATCATTTAGTATAGCAATCCTGACTGGTTAAACATAGTAGTTGATCAATACTCTATCTCTCAAGATCCCCTAAATGCAATAACTACAGTAGATGTATACAAGAAACCTTAAAAATTCTAAGTGCTAAGTGAAAAAAAGAAGAAGAAAAAAAGAAAAGAGAATGACATCTACCAATGGGCAGAAAGCAGGTAATTCCAGTTGAAGAAATATCGAAATTATTAAAGCAGCACTTCAAAGTCTTTTATGTTTGTGAAAAAAATGACTTTATACTTGATGCAAGAAAAGTAATGAGTGGAAAATGAAATTTTCTAAAATATTTTGAAATACAATTTTTTAAATGTTATTATTATTTTTTTTTAAGTGACTCCCACCCACAAAATATTGAAAACCTATAGTATATTTAGTACCATGGGTGGCCTGAAATAAACTTGATATAAGTAAAGCATTGAAACAGGATGAAATATCACTATGAATATAACAATAACACTTTCCTGATCCTGTTCAGAACAAATTTGAATTACACAAATAAATGTCAACTTTGCCAAGTTATGGGCCTCTACAAAGTTCTACATATTTATATGGACACATCAAAATGGCATTAATGATCAGGGAATGCAGAGAGGCTCAAATGAATTTTGTGAGTCTGTGAAGGCATAATGATAATGATCAAAATAATGGTAATTTCTTTCTGCCTTTTAGTACTGCCAAGTGTAACAAGTTTATGCTAATGATCAGAACCAAATATAACAGACCTGTTATACCTGATATTCAGGATGCCCAATTTAAACTTGATACTTTGATAGTTTAGAGGAAGGATAAAGGGAATAGACAAGGTAGTAGATTTATTTTACTGAAAGATAAATATGTAGATTCCATAAGGAATGAATGACTTCGGTTACTGGAGATGGCATTCAAGACGGGAGAATGTTGTGAAAATATTATTATTATTACATGGGCAACTCCATGGAGTTCATAGACATCAAGGGAGGCCATAAAGATTATGCCAAGCATTATCCAATATTCACACAATATCTATCATACTTTACTTTAAACTCATTCACCAGGCACCAGCAACAGATTCTGGCAGCTATTCCACTCATTCACCACTCTCCATGCAAAAAATCTAGGTGCTCACACCCTTGCTAACCACACTCTAGCTCATTTTCCAGGGATAAACCCTAGTTTCTCCCCCCCTCCTAACAGACCTATTCCGATAATTTCCTGAGTATCAATCTTGTAAAAACCTCTTTTAGTAATTTGTATGTCTGAATCATACTCTTCTTTTCCACCTATCAACCAATTTCTGTAACCCATAAATCTTCAACCAGCCTTTATATGGAGCATCTCATAGACCCACCACCATCTTCATCACTCACCTCTAGATCCTCTCCAACTCTTCCTGATAACCAAGAAACCTAGGTGAAAGATCTATACACAGCAGTCCAGGTGGGGGATCTTATCAAGCCTTATAAAGACACATAATAACCTGCTAATCTCTGCTCATCAGGGTGGACTTCAATAACCAGGTAATATGATGAGCTGTTTTAGCCACTTTTGCAATAGGCCCTCTAAACTCCCTATCCACCAACACCTCCAAAATCCTGGCTTCATCCATTTCTTGTATAGTTTCATCAGTATGGTACACAGCCGGTACAAACCTTACGCTATGCCACATTAAATCCGTCTGTTATCTTTGGCCATGCTATTCTGCGTGTCTATTTAAATTATCTTGCCAAATTTTAACAACTTTATCGACTATTGCCATACCCAATTTTGAATCACTGGACCTAGGCATCTATAACCTACTCTTCCACTCAGATCATTTCTCATATTATTAATGTGCAATTAATAATATGAGAAAGAGCAGTAGCCCAATTACAGAGTCCTGCATCATGCCACTTGTGTCAGAGGCCATCTACTAGCTCCTGAATAAACTACTGTCTGGTATTTTTCCTTCAACTCTTACTCATACCACCAAATTCATCCATGCCTATTTGCTGCAATTTATTTACCAGAATTCCATGCGGCATCCTGTCAAAAGTCTTTGCAAAGTCCAGTAGTATCACTGTGTACCCATTACCTTTATTCAACTTAGCTGTCAGTGTATTATAAAAGGTAAGTAAGTTACTGAGGCATGACCTACATTTCACAGAACGATGTTGCTCCCTCTTCCATATAGTATCACATTCCTGGATTTTTTTCCTTAACCAACTTCTCCAATACCCTTACCACCCCTCCTGAGATGATGATCAGTCAATAATTTGCTACCCAAGTCATGGAGCCTCCTTTATGCAATGGAACTATTTCCCCCTCATTACACCCCCTTGAGACCAACCCAGAGTTGAGACCTAAATTAAACATTGTGGTCAAAGGCACTGCCAATTCCATAGTACCTTCTTGGCAAATATACTAACTAATTTTATATCTGTATTCACTTTAAGGTTCTGCAATATCCAATGCACCTCCAGTCCATCTATCTCTATTTACACATCGATCCTTGTTCTTTTTCTGGATGAATGTGAAGCCTCAACTATCAAGCAACTATATCATTAATAAGGGTGCAGTGCAGATTAAATATAACCATGCATTTTGAATGAATGTGAAAGAATTAATTCTTTGACTTGGTTGATTAACAGGTATCCTGCAACTAGAGGGTTCCAGATGAGTAGATGAAGGGAGTAAATAAAGAGCAGCATTGTTACAATAGTCAACAAACTAGTTCTCATTTTTGGAGGAGAGTGAAGGTTTTGGAGCAGTAGTTAAAGTTATAATACAGGGTTATGTTGCAAAGAGTATGAATTTTTTGGTGAGGATCAATTTGTCAAAAGGAAAGCTTACTTTAGATATCTCATCATATTTCCAAGACACCAGATTTTACAAAGCATTTGACAGGCAATACTATACGATTTGTGAGCATTTAAATCAATTAAGAGGAATAGAAAAGGATAACAGATTAGTGACTTCGATAAGGAGTTGATAAGTTGCGTATGAGAAAGGAGAAATTAAATATCCAATTCACAAAACCACAGAGTTTTATGATGGGGCCTGGGACATTGCAATGAGGGAATTTCCAAAAGAAATGGTTCCACTATGATAGTTTCTTGCTCAAAAAAACAGATATGCCAGTGAAATAAAAAATAGCTTGAAGTCCCCACTGTATTTTTCTTACATTATTTTTCAACATAATCTATTGTCATTTCGGTATATTTTTTCCCATAAATAGTAAATTTCTCAAAGCTGTTGTAGTTATTTTCATAACTGTTTTTTCACTCATTAACATTAATTGCTATTGTTGTTTCTAGTTCTGTGATACACTGTACTCACAATTATAGTTGATTCAGCATTTGAGCTTCATAATTGGTAGTGAATTACAACAGCACTCACATTTTGTGTATTCTATCTACCAAACTCTGTAGTCTGCATGCCCTCAGTCTGTCCTGATAATCAACATTATACAGTCCTGATATCATTTTTTTTATCCGTCTCTGCACCCACTCCATGGTTACTTCATTTCTTTCAAATTCTGGTGATCAGATCTGAGCAAAGAAATCCAGATGTGATCTGATCAAAGCTTTATATGATGGAGCCACCATATTTTTATCTCTTGTGGTCACTGTCCTGCTCAACAATGCAGCAATTCTCTGAGATGTCTTCAAAATCTTTGCAAAATGTCTCCAGAATTCAAATCTATATCCACTATCATCTCGAGATCCATTCCTTCCTCCACTTCTTCCAGCATTATTATCCTTCTAGGAATATAGCCTGCTGTGCCAGGATGAAACACTCTAATAAAGTGATCAGTAAATAGTTGAATAATGTAATCTGCTTTGGTCACCTGATTTCCATCTCCATCTAGCAAGGCAATCCATCCACTACCCATTTTCCTCCTACTTGAAAAAAAAGAAACAAAAAAAACACTACAGTGGAGGTCGACAAAACAAGATTAGATCCATTCCAAGGTCACTTGCAATCCAAATGCAGTTCATGTGTGTGTGTGTGTGTGTGTGCGTGCATGCATGCATAAGCATTACTTTCAAAGGCTCCTCGTGTTTGATAAATCTGAATATATATATTACTAATTATATGAAGAGCCAAAGGCTTCAATTCGGCGACATGAACTTATTTAAGTTAAGGGATATTATATCCCATATTGTTTCTTAGCCGAATAAGAAACTCAAAGAGTTTCGTGCCGAATATAGAAACTATATAAAGTTCGGCGATTCCAAGCGTAAGCAACCTGGATAGTGCAGCACCTGATCCATTAAGGTAGTGCAAGCTGAGGCAACTCATAGAAAGGGTGGAGCAAGCTCCAATCACTATTCTTGATATTTATCCATAATGTGAACATAGCTCCTAGGAGCTGTATTATTGCTCAACATTATGAGAGCAGGTCACTACCCAGACCGGTTTGGACCTTTTTTGAGGTCTCATCAGTGAGTAGGTAGACCTAGTTAATACCAAGTTTGTAGCGAACAGACCTTATATCCCTTTTATGAGAATTGCCAAGAAGGTGTCGTAATAAATTACTAATTATATGAAGAGCCAAAGACTTCAATTCGGCAACATGAACTTATTTAAGTTAAGGGATATTATATCCCATCCCTTAACTTAAATGTCGCCGAATTGAAGCCTTTGGCTCTTCATATAATTAGTAATTTATTACGACACCTTCTTGGCAATTCTCATAAAAGGGATGTAAGTTCTGTTTGCTACAAATTTGGTATTAACTAGGTCTACCTACTCACTGATGAGACCTCAAAAAAGGTCGAAACCGGTCTGGGTAGTGACCTGCTCTCATAATGTTGAACAATAATACAGCTCCTAGGAGCTATGTTCACATTATGGGTAAATATAAAGAATAGTGATCGGAGCTTGCTCCACCCTTTCTATGAGTTGCCTCAGCTTGCACTACCTTAATGGATCAGGTGCTGCACTATCCAGGTATTTGCTTACGCTTGGAATCGCCGAACTTTATATAGTTTCTATATTCGACATGAAACGCTTTGAGTTTCCTATTCGGCTAAGAAACAATATGGGATATAATATCCCTTAACCTGAATATATATTATTTCTAACTTTAAGGTGGGGGGTGATATTCTGTTGTCTGCAGATGATATCAAGTTAAGGAGAGTTATAGCAGAAAGTTCTGAGGATGTATGTCTTCAAGATGATTTCAATAGACTGGCAGTGTGGAAATCTTGTTAGGGATAAGTTGATGTGGACAAGCATAATGTTCATGCTGGAAAAGGAAAAGAGGAGCTCTTGTCATTGGTACATATTATATGATACTAGTAAGGTCATAAAGAGAGTATATTGTCTATTAACAGTGTGTGTTTTCTGAATTAGGTATTTGTCAATTTGTATATATAGAGGGTATACTGTCTATTAATAGTGTGTGTTTTCTGATTTATGCATTTGTCTGTTTTTGCAGAAAGATGGACAGGGACTGTTATAGCAGTCACTAATGATCTGAAAAGTATGGCATGAGAGAAGATATGAAAGAGAGTTACTGGAAGAAGTGAAAGATGTGTGAATGAGTAAAAATTGCCAATGCAGGAGGAGGATTGTGAATGCAAAATAGTCAGTCTGTAGGTTGTGCAGAAAGAATGGTATGTAGTTTTGTAGAACTTTGAAATACACTTGATGGAGACAAAGATATAATAATGATTTTAATATCTTTGCATGTCATATTTGTTTCATATTGCAATTATCATCCGAGTTGAATTCACAGTATTTGTTATATGACCACTAATTTAAAATTTCTCTATCTTCTAAAACTCCAAGATTCCTAGCCTGGTTCAGTTTATTCTTGCATGTGACTGCATGGAGAGATTGAGAGCAGCTGACGATGGGGAGGAGAGACTGACTGTAAGTGAGCAAGATGTGTATGGGGAGTTGACAAAACTAGATGTTAATTAGGTAGTGGGAATTGATAATATATCACTACGTATTTTGAAGGAATGTGCCAGGGAGTTGGCATCTGCTTTAACATATTTTTCATGTGAGTCTTGCACTGGTTCGAGTTCCAAAGGAGTGGAAGATGGTTCTGCTTCATAAGGGAGGGTCAATAACTCAAGCATCAAATTATAGGCATATCTGTGTGTCAGATGTTGTGGTTAACGTGTTGGAAAAGCTGGTGAGAACTACGATCCAGAATTGGGTTGACAACAAGGGTATTATCTTTGATGGACAGCATGAATTTGCTAAAGAGAGGGTCATGTTTTAGTACTGCACTGACTTATTACAATAAGGCAACGACTTCCTTGGACAGAGAAGAGGGATACACAGTAGTATACTTAGATTTTGCAAAGGCTTTTGATATATTACTGCATGGTAAGTTGATAGTCAAACTAGAGCGGATGAGGTTGGATGTTAGATTAGTGCATTGGATTGGACAATAGCCATCCGATAGGTATCAGCGAGTTGTGAATAGGGGAGCAGTACCCTGGAAGAGGAAAGTCACTAATGGAGTCTGTTTTAGGGCCATTGCTGTTTAACCTGTATGTAAATTATATTATCAAAGATTTAAACGGGGATATTCAGTTGTTTGCAGATGATGCAATGTTGGGACGAACTATGAAGAGTAGGGAAGATGTTGTTGCCTTATAAGAAGATTTGAATAAATTGAGTGAATGGGCACGGAAATGGGTTGTAGTAGGTATGAATGATTTAACTGGTGATAAGTTCGGTATGAGAGAGGACATGAAAGGGCTGTTGGAAGAGGGGAAAGTGAAAAGTGAGAAAATGAAAATCGTTAGTATTTTACCTCGCTATGATAAAAATAAATTAAAAAAGAAGGGCTATGATGGCAAACGATTCGATGTGTAGGCTGGTAGAAGGAATGGATGCAAGTTTTTGGATGTGTGGAGTGAGCTTGAGGGAAGACTGGATTTGTATAAGAGAGATGGCTGACACCTGAATGCGTTTGGCATCAGGAGTCTAGAAAAACTAATAACTGGTATGGGACCTAACACAGTAAATTACAAAGGGGGGGAATGGTGTGAATGCGAGTGTAAGAGCAACAATGTTATATAACTGTGTTAATGATGCAAATGGGCTTCGTCATGGAAATGTTGACGAGGAGAGAACGATTTGCGGTTTGTGTTCGTCTGGTTCGGACCCATGAAACGTGTGCAAAGATGTCTACATGTGTAAGGCATTAGAGGAGAACAGTGATCTGAAAGTTGTCCAACTGTGTCAGGCAGACTATAGACAAGACAATAAAAAAGAACAAACAGGTAGATTATTATGTTATGTCTGTACACGAATGCTAGGAGTATCAGAAACAAAGAGATAGAGTTTGTTGCCTTAGTCAATATGTTGCCTCAGATTGTAGGTATTAGTGAGACCTGGCTATCAGAATTAGACCTATTAACTGGCATCAAGTGTCAAGGGTACAGTATTTTTAGGAAGGATAGAGAGGAGGGGGTTGTGCTGCTAATGATATCAGATGACTTCAATCTAGTTAGAGTTGAGACCTATGATTGTAGTATTACTACTAACAATATTTCATGTGGCACTGAGTTTGAAGCCAGCGTGTGAGGCAGAATCTAACCAGATCAATTACATAGTGGGGTATTGTTACAGACCTGGTTGCTAGTGATGAAGAAATGCATCACCAAATAGAAAAGATGAGCATGAAAAGAGTAATCATGGGAGACTTTAATTATTCAAATATTGATTGGGTAGCAGTAGAATATCATGAGAACTATGAAAATGCATTTATTGAGCTGTAGCGGGACAACTTCCTCAAGCAGCGTGTGGACAAACTTATGTGTTTGTCGAACATGTTGTTTATTTTTTTATGGTATATATTAGAACACAGAAACTAAGTAAATAATTAATTTATTAACTTATTGCTGATATTTTGCTGGTGTTATAACCAGCATCTTCAGAGCACAAAAACACAGTTTGTTACAATATGCGAGACTATGACAACATGGTGTAATCAGCAGACTGGTTAAACAAAATTGTAGCAGCAACACAAAGACTAGAGTCTTGATTTTTTGGCGCCCTCTATCTGAAAAAAAAAAAAAAAAAAAACTATCACATAAGTCTAGAGTCCTACAAAAAAAAAAAAAAAAAAAAGGCATACTAGTTTTTTCTTATCTCCCAGATCTTAGGCAAGTTAATACAGCCATATTTGTTGAGATTTGGAGTGTGTTTCAGGGGTTCTGTCGCCTCTAAGAACAATCTCTCCAACTTATAAGAGTTTCTGTGTAGTACTTTTGTATTTTTCCAATGCCAATGCTCTTGCTGCTGAACTGGCTCACTTATGCCACACCTTCTTGGCCAATGGCTATAATCAACACAAGATAAACAAAATACTAAACGCTCCTAAGAAACCTCTCCCACCATCCACCACAGAGAACTACAACAAAACAATCACCATCCCATACATCAAAGGCACATCCGAAAAGATTTCAAGAATTCTCAATAAACATAAACTACGCACTACATTCAGACCATGTAGCAAATTAGCTACCCTTATCCGCTCACCCAAGGACAGCATTCCCCCTTTATCACATCCAGGAGTCTACCAAGTACCCTGCTCATGTAATCAAGCCTACTACGGTCAAACAGGAAGAACTGTGAACATCCGCATCAACGAACACAAAAGATATGTCTGGAATTATCATTATGGCAAGTCAGGCCTAGCAGACCATGCTCTGGATACCCCTGCACACAGGATCAACTGGAAAAACACAAAAGTACTACACAGAAACTCTTATAAGTTGGAGAGATTGTTCTTAGAGGCGACAGAAGCCCTGAAACACACTCCAAATCTCAACAAATATGGCTGTATTAACTTGCCTAAGATCTGGGAGACAGTCATCCTAAGAAAAAACTAGTATGCCTTTTTTTTTTTTTTTTTTTTTTGTAGGACTCTAGACTTATGTGATAGTGTTTTTTTTTTTTTTTTTTTTTTTTTTTTCAGATAGAGGGTGCCAAAAAATCAAGACTCTAGTCTTTGTGTTGCTGCTACAATTTTGTTTAACCAGTCTGCTGATTACACTATGTTGTCATAGTCTCGCGTATTATAACAAACTGTGTTTTTGTGCTCTGAAGATGCTGGTTATAACACCAGCGAAATATCAGCAATAAGTTAATAAATTAATTATTTACTTAGTTTCTGTGTTCTAATATATACCATAAAAACATAAACAACAACTTCCTCAAGCAGCATGTTACAGAAGGAACTCGAGGTCAAAGAGTGTTAGATTTGATTATAGTGTCAGAGGGCGTTTCAGTTAAAGACGTAACTATTCTGCCTCCGGTTGGTGACAGTGATCATGCAGTACTCACTTGGGAAGTGATGACTACGTTTATGAATGTTCCATTCAGAAAAGATTACATGCTGAACTACAAAGGAAGAAATTATGACCAACTGAGGAGTACACTGAGTTCAGCGGAACGGGATCAGTTGCTGGATGGAAAGAATATCGACAGTGCATGGGAAGCATTTAAACAATACTTAAATGATGTGATATCAGAATGTGTCCCAAGAGTTCGAAGAATAAAGAGATCTTATTAAGTAATCTTATTAAGCAGGAGATTCATAAGAAAACGACGATGTGGAAGGAATACTGTTTGCATAAGGATGATGTCTGTTATGAATGTTATAAGCAGCAGGCTAGAATAGTCACAACTGTTGTATGGAAAGCAAAGTCAGAGTATGAAAATAAACTGGCTCTGCATGCTAAACACAATCCACATGAATTCTATTGATATGTTGCAAGTAAAAAGAAAGAATGAATATGAAAGAATAACTCTTATAAATCCAGATGGCGTGAGGGTTACAGATGCAGAAGAGGTTGTTCAGTTAATGAATGTCCATTTTGTTAAAAGCTATCAACCTGGTGAATGCAACATTGAGCTCACTGTTACTACTTCAATAGATGAAGAAACACAGGTGTGAGGCTGAGGTTTTAGAGCTGTTGCACAAGTTGAATAAGAATTCAGCAATAGGGACTGATGGAATATCAGCACGTGTGCTAAAAGCGTTCCTAAGGAAGTGGAAGGAGTGATATGGGATGTGATAGAACTTAAGAATCAAATTATAAGCCTATATGTGTGTCAGGTGTTGTGGTTAAGTTGTTGGAGAAGCTTGTGAGAAGTAGGATCCAGAATTGGGTTGACAATAATGGTATTATCTTTGATGGACAGCATGGATTTGCTAAAGGGAGGTCATGTTTTAGAAATCTACTTACTTATTACAATAAGGTGACTGCTTATTGTAATAAGTAAGACTTCCTTGGACAGAGAGGAGAGGGATACACAGTAATATACTTAGATTTTAGAAAGACTTTTGATAGATTTCTGCATGATAAGTTGATAGTCAAACTAGAGTGGATGGGGTAGTATATTAGATTAGTGCATTGGATTGAAGACTGGCTATCTGATAGGTATCAGCAAGTTCTGTATGTTGGAGCAATATCCAGGAAAAGGAAAGTAACTAGTGGTGTGCCTCAGGGGTCCGTTTTAGGACCACTATTGTTTAATTTGTATATTAATGATATTGACTAAGATTTGAATGGAGATATTCAGCTGTTTGCAGATGATGCAAAGTTGGGACGAAACATGAAGAGTAGGGAAGATGTTGTGGCCTTACAAGAAGATTTTGATAAATTGAGTGATTGGGAATGGGAATGAGAGTTCAATGTGGCAAAATGTAAGGTTTTAAAATTTTGGAACCAGAGATGGGATGCAGAATTTGTGCATCCCATCTCTGGTTGGGATATATTGTTGGAGGTGGAGGAAATAAAGGATCTTAGGGTGATAGTGAATAAGGATTTGAATTTAGGGGGGGACAGTGCCAAAATTGTGAAGACAACACAAAGACCTCTGGGAATAATGCAGAGGACTCTGACTTGTAGAAGTAGGGAGATTCTTGTTCCATTGTATAAGGCTTTGATTAAGCCACACATAGACTAATGTACCCAGATTTGGTCACCTGTTTTTCAAAAGGGCAAAGAGATGTTGTAAAGGTTCCAGAGGCGACTAACTAAGGTAGTTTAATTAAGGTAATAACGATCTCTGGAATGTCGAATATGAAGAAAGATTGAGAAGATGCAATTTACAGAGTCTGGTGGATAGGAGAAAGAGGGGAGATATGATAGAGACCTACAAGTTAGTAAATTGTTATAGGATCAGTGTTGAAGAGGTTCTACAGAAAACAGTGGGAGATCATTGGAGAACCAGAGGTCATCCCTGGAAACTGTGTAAAGAGGGTGTGAGCAGTGGAATGAGAAGCAGGTTTTTTGCATGCAGAGTTGTGAATGAATGGAATACCTTGCCTGAGAGTGTGGTGTCTGCAAAGAATTTGAGTGTGTTTAAAGCGTAGTATGATGAACTGTGTGTGTGTGTGTGTGATAAAAGAAAAGGCCTCCTAGATCAGTCTTTGACTCAATAGGGTCTTAGGTAATAATAATAATAATCTTGCCAATAACAGGGCATTGAACAGCTCAATACACCAAAGTGCATAACTCTGGTGTAGTGAGATATCCAATCTCCAATTTAAATTTACTAACACTGAGCTGATAGCCAAATTCACATACCTATCAATTCATGCTTATTCAAATCATTTGGCAAGTACAGCATGTCTGTTGAATCATTAGCAAATAGCTATATGTCTCTCATCAAATCTTTTCCAAAACCAATATCATTAATATAAAGAATGAATAATAATGGACCAAGACCTGGAATACACTTTAAATCTTGCAGACCAAAATCTCCCATACACCACTTTTTGATACCTGTCATCCTCTTATCTGAACTAATAGCTTATAATCTAATCCTATATTCTTCAACTTATGCAACAGCCTTCCATGCTTCATCCTACTGAAAGCCTTAACAAAGTCCAAAGTAACATTGCATATCCATTCTCCCTTGTCTAACTCAATCATAACATGATTATAATATATGAACAAGTTACTCAAACATGAGCTTCCCTTAGTAAACCCAGGATCATTGGGTTTACTAATCATTGCAAAGTATATATTCTCAGTCCTAGTATCTCCTACTACACTTGAGTTTTTTCATCCACTGTAAAGGTAGCCTTGAGCTCTGTATTGCATACACCAAGTTGATACCTCTTAGCAAAATGGGCACCCTTTTGGACTGTCTCTTCTGCATCTATCTGCATTCAAGAGAATTATTCTTTCACATTCATTCATTCTTTCCTTTACTTGCAACATAATGATAGAATTTCTTGGATTTTTGGATTTTAGAATCAGTTTATTTTTATACTTACTTAACTTTCCATACAGTAGCTGTTCCTCTGGTCTGTGCCTTATAATTTTCATAACTGAACATCATCCCTAAGCACATAGTATTTCTTCCACATCATATTTTTCTAAAGAATATCTTGCTTAATAAGAATGCACATCCATTTCACATCCTACTCAGTTTATTTTTTTTGACAAAAATGCATTATTGGTGCATTTTTTAATACTTCCCATGCACTGTCTATATTCTTCCTATCCAGCAATCAATACCATAGGATTAAACCTAGTATTCTTCTCAGTTGGTCATCATTTCCTGCTTTGTAGTTTATCGTGTATTATTTTCTGAATAGAATATCCATAATCTGTGCTAGGAGTATTCAAAAAAAGTGGAATGAAATTGTAACATTGATAGAGTTCATTCGCCCAAAAGTTGTGCCCATCTAGGATGGAGATGCATGGAGCAAATATTGACAATGGTTTTGAAGCAGTATGGTGTGAAGTGGAGGTGGACAGGATTAAATGTTTAGTAGGGTGTTGCTAATAACCTTGTAATGTAGGAGGCAGTGAGAAAGAAATGTTTAAGCAAATTGGTCTGGCTAATAAGAAAAGAGTGATCATTAAGAGTGATTTCAATTATGGTAATATCAACTGAAATGAAGAGACAGTATCGGGAACTGAACAGAATGAATATCTTGAGCTTTTAAGGGACAACAACCTTAAGCAGTATGTAAAAGTGCTCACATGTAGATTGAGGAGCTTGGATTTGATTACCTCATCAGAAGATATTGTTGTAAATGAAGTGTCACATCTTCCTCCAGTTGGTGAAAGTGACAATGAAGTGATCAGTTGGGTGGTGGCCAGACATATCATGACTTTTGTGAGAAAGGGTTATATGTGGAACTATAAGGCAGGCAATTATGCCAAACTCAGGAAGCAGCATGCAGCGATATCATGGAATGAAGAATTGGATATGAAGGAAATCAATGAGGTTTTACTCAGGAAGGATCTGGCAGAGGCAATGAGTAAGTGTATTCCAAAGTCAGGAGATTAAATAAGATAAGGTGTAAAATGGATGACTGAAGAGGCGAAGCACGCAGTATGGAAAAAAAGGCATTGTGGAGGTGGCACAAGATGAGTGGAGATAATCAGTTACATGAGAAGTACAAAGAGCAAGCAAGCAAGGAAGGTGATTCAGGTAGAAAAAGTGCATTATAAGCAGCAGTTAGCAAATGATGTTAAAAGAAATCCTATGGAGTTTTTTCAATATGTGGTCAGTAGAAGGAAGAAGGATTACGGGAGGATGTTGATCAGTGATAATGGAGAATGATAAACACTGAGGAGAGGATATAATAGAGGTGTTTAATGAGCAATTAATTCAAATATTCCATCCTGGTGATTGACATAATGCAGAACTTGAGAGCAGTGGGAATGGTGGAGGAACCAATGCTGATGAGTGAGCATGTGGTATATGAAGAATTGAGTCAACTTGATGGGATTTGATGGTATATCACAATGTATCTTGAGAGAAGTTAGCAACAGTTCCAGGGAATTAACTACAGCTTTAACTTACATTTTTAACATGAGTCTTAGATTAGCCAAAGTTCCAAAGGAGTGGAAAGAGAGAAAAATTGTTCTGTTTCATAAAGCACATTCAAATTATAGGTCAATCAACATGTCTGGAGTTGTAGTCAAGGTGTTGGAAATGCCAGTGAGGACAAGGATTCAGAAGTGGGTTGTCAGCAGCAGAATTCTTTTTAATGGACAGCATGGGTTCGCTAAAGGAAGATTGTGTTTTAGCAATCTGCATACTTATTATAACAAGGTGACAAATACACATTGGACAAAGGGGGGATGAATATACAGTAGTATATTGAGATGTTGCAAAGGCTTTCGATATATTTCCACATGATAAATTAGTAGTTAAATTGGAACAGATGGGGGGGACGGATAGCAGATTAGTGCATTGGATTGGAGATTGGCTGTCTGATAGGTATCAGCAGGTTGTGTACGGGTAAGTGATATCCCAGAAGAGGAAAGTTACCAGTGGATAATCAAATCCAAGATCCTCGATCCAAGTATGGCCTCTATTACATACTGTTTTAAGTAGTTGTGCCACAGGGGTCTGTTTTTGGGATCATTATTGTTAATTTTTAGGTAAATAACATTGTGAGGGACTTAAATTGTGATATACAGTTGTTTGCAGATGTTGTATATATGGAGAGAATTATGAAAAACGGAGCAGACATAGCTTTGAAAGAGGATATAAATAGACAATCTGAATGGGTGAGTGTGTGGGGATATCAGTTTAATGTAGCAAAGTGTAAGGTTTTAAAATTTGGGAAGCAAAGATGGAACACAGAGTATAGGATTGATGGAGAGATTTTAGAGGGTATCGAGGAGATGAAAGATCTGGGGATGATGGTGGATAGGGACTTGAAATTTTGTGGACATTTTGCTAAAACTGCGAGGACAATACAGCAGATTATGGGAATGATGTCTAGAAGTAAAAATGTTTTGTTCCATTGTACAAGGCTTGATCAGGCTGCATATGGATTACCGTGGATTATTATAGATTTGGTCGTCTGGTTTTCAAAAGGATGATAAGATGTTGGAGAGGGTTCAGAGATGATTGAATAAGTTGGTTTCTGGTGTCTGCAATGCAGAATATAAGGACAGATTGAGAGAATGCAAATAACAGAGCCTAGTGGATAGAAGGAAGAGGAGAGACATGATCAAGACATATAAGTTGGTATGGGGTAATTATCAGATTAATACGGATGAGATTTTTCATAGAATATCTGGAGACAGGGGGAGAACAAGAGGTCATCCCCTGGAAGCTGTATAAGGTGGGTGTGAGGAAGGTGTGAAGAGTAGATTTTTTACATGCAGAGTGGTGGGTGATTGGAATGCATTGCCTGAGAGTGTTGTGACTGCATTTAAGTCAAGGTATGATAGGCTGTGCCTGTGAGAGTGGGGACCTCCTGCAGTGAGTCCCCTGACTCCTTGCAGGTCTGTTGATAATAATAATAATCACTGTCACAAACTGGAGGCAGAACAGTCACGTCTTTTACCAAAACCCACCCTGACACTATAATCAAGTCTAATATTCTTTGACTTCCTTATGTTGGATAATAAGACTCACTTGTGCTGATTAATCATTTAGCACCAAACAGGTTTATTTGAAGATGCATTTCACCATCATTAGCAGCTGATCCACTAGATCTGTAACCACATCCCACCATATATTTCATGTTGTGAGTCTCCATCTCACACATCATATAATCATAATCATTGCTACATGGAAAAACTGTTACTAATATTGCAATCATAACTGGACTCTAATCATCTGATATCATTAGTATCACTCCTCCTCTCCTACCTTGTCTATCCTTCCTAAAAAAATTGTATTTACACTCAGTATCAGTTAGTCCACTTGCTTCTGAGAGTCAAGTTCATTAATGCAATGTCAGTGGCCACATATTAACTAAGGCAACAAACTCAATTCCTCTATTCCTGATACTCCTGGCATTTGTGTACAGACATAATAAGTTACTTCCCCATTTTTTTATACTCCTCTGTAATCCATATGAGCCATTTGGACAACTTTCACATTTCTGAAAACAATAAATTACACGATAACCACAGTAATGAACTTTAATGAAATGAAAGTACAGATATTTTGTACTGAAAATAACAGTACACCATCAGTGCGTAGAAACAAGAAAAATCAAAGAAACAGGAATACAAGGTACACACAACAGTCAGTGGTTTATCAATTAAAAACTGTTGCCACATGCTAGAAATTAATATTAATAAATAATATTATTAAAAACTATTTTTGATGGTTACATAAAATAAGAATCTCCCAAACTTTTTGGGGGGGGGGAGGGGGAAGAGAAAGAGACAATCATTCTGATTCAGAGTTGGCTAATGTAAAAGGGCTTCGCAACTTTCTATGAAAGGGTGTTCATATTTAAACCTACTTCTATGGAGAAGATGAGCTTCATCCCACTGGATACTGTGTTTAATGTCAATACTATGTTGTGTCAGAATAGACTTTTGAAGTTTCATGTATTTGATATAATACTGATGTTCATTAATTCTTTTTTCAATAAATAGTCTGTCTGCCCAAAGTATGTTAGATTACATTCACAAGGTATCTGGTAAATGCCAGATAATGATAGATGAGAAATTTTGTTGATAGGAAAATATGTGGGAATGTGATGATACTTCTTCAAAATTCTACCAATCAGTTCAGAGATGCCAGAAATATTAAGGATTGGAACCCTGCAGTCTGTTGAAAAATCCTGAAGTTTTGGAACACAGGGGTCAATTATCTGATGGATTTGATTAGGGTCATAACCATTAAATTCCATTAACATTTTGATAGTGAGAAGTTCTTGTAAGCTTGAGGGAGAGGAGCACACATTATATGCTCTATTAATTAAAGACCTGATAACACCAATTTTTTGAGAAGCGTGATGAACAGACTTCTGATGAATGTATCTGCCAGTAAAGATAGGTTTTCGATAATCACTATACATGAAACCCTCATATAACGCGGTAGTGATACAACACGGTTTCGATATAACGCGGTCTACAAATTGTAGTAATCCTCTATCTTTTCATATATTGTTCAACACATGACTTAAAAATCAAATTTTATCTTAGTTAAATTTGTGTCTGCCCTATCACGCATGTAGTTATAAGTAGCGAATTTATATTAGGGGAAATAGCCTTTAGCACACATGTACGTCACCATATAAAATATTTATTATTGAAAATTGTCTTTGTTTTCTGCCAGGAAAGCGCATTAAAAATCATAAGTGTGTTAATCTCAAGCTAAGCACTTTATTTTCTGGTGAGTTACATACAATATGTAATGCTTTTTTTTATGTAAAAAAAATTATTTTTATAGTAATGACCACTTAGAGCGCTTTTATGATATGGTTGAAAACGAAATTAGTGAATTAATTGATGAGGAAATAATTTAAATGAGGAGGAACTGGTACAATTAATAGATGACATCAAACCAAATGGTGGGCAAAGTTCTGCCAAAGATTCTGATTGCGATGAATCTGTTAAACAATTCAGTTTAAAGAAATTAGCAAAAGGATTGAACTTGGCAAGAAAGTTATTTTATGGGTAATGATCTCTCAATGGAGCACTGTCCACACGGTTAGCCTAGTGGCGTTGCGCTTCACAACCATATGCCTGGGGTAGGAGTGTCCTGGGTTTGATTCCCGTCGCCAATGGGAGGAGCTTAAGGATCTTCCTCAGCCATAGCCAAGTTAGCCGATCTTGGGCGTGGACAGCAGGGTTTTTTCCCCCAGTTTATCTGGGGTTTTTCATCTCGCAAGCAGGCAAACCGGCCCCATGAACACATGGATCTACAGCCATAAATACTTAACCCCCCATGAGGGGGGGGAAACTCAACTTTCCCCAATAGGGATGAGGGAGAAAAGGAAGGAAACTCCATATGAATAAATAAATAAATAAATGGAGCACTCCGGAAAATTCACGAGACAATTGGATATTTGTTTATCTTTGTATTATGAACTTAATAAAAAAATTGCAGCATAGTAATAAGCAAGGTCTTATTACTGACTGCTTGATAACTAAACCAGCCGAAGTATGCAATGAGAATTATACATATGATGTCCAAGAGATTTCAAGTGATGATGACATCCATCCACTCGTAAATAAAGGGCATCTACGAAATGTTAGTTAGGAAGAGAATGATGACGATTAAAATATACACTTTATTTTATTTTGCCTAAAACATTTATATATTATGTGCAATGAAGTTTATGTACAATTCATAATTTTTTATAATTTTATACTTTGTATTTGTTTCATAGTTTATGTTTTCTTAACTTACACGAATTATTTGAAATAAAAATACATTTTTGTTGGATATGTCATTGTTTATATAATCTTTAAAAAAAAATGATTTTGGAATCTAACCCTACTTTTTCTAGGTGATCTGAGTCTCACATAATGTGATTTATATAACGCGGCATTTCTATGGAACCTAACAGCCGCGTTATATGAGGGTTACCTGTAGTTGATAAATTACCGAAGGCTGTGCGTGTAAGAAGGACGTCCAAGAACGGTAAACTACCAGCCTTTTCTTTTTTCCATGGTGAAGGCTGTTGATCTGTTGTAGGAATGTGGTTAAGTTCATTTTCAGAAGGAGGTCAAACAGCAAAATCATTATCGACATAATGAAACCAATGCGAGGGTTGGGGATGAATGGATGAGAACAAGGTATCTTCCAGATGTTTCAAAAAGTAATTTGCCAAAGGTGGAGACAGAAGACTACCCATGGCAGTGTCTTCAACTTGTCTATAGATCTCGTTTTTCCAGTTGAAATATCCTAATTCTAACAAATTCAAAAACCTTTGCAATATCAGGAGGGTAAATAGCAAGTTTTTAATTGGTAAACTACCGACTGCTGTATGTACCTTGTATTCCCGTTTCTTTGATTTGCATGTTTCTATGCACTGATGATGTACTGCTATTTTCAGTATGAAATATCTGTACTTTCATTTCATTAAAGTTAATTACTGTGGTTATCATGTAATTTATTGTTTATAGTCATGCCACAGGTACCTTTAAAGATTAGTTTCAGATTTCTGTTCATATGAAATGTTTGATTTATACAGACATCCTTGCACCTACTTAATAAGTCCAAATCCAAAGAGCATATATCATCAGTCACACCATTCCCATTTTTATCCCACAATGTCATTCTTCCACAATCATTTCTCCTCCTAATGGTCACATAGCTAAAAAATTTCATAAGATTTTCTTTGGAGTTTAGTGCCAATCTCTACTCATATATTCCAGTTTTGACTTCCTCACCATACTAGTCACTCTCCTGGCCTGAGTCTTATATTCTTCATGCATCTGCTCTACATCCCTCTCCTTATATCTCTTTCATAATCTCTTTTTCATCTGCAGTTTCTGTTTAATATTGTTTGTCATCCACTTTACACCAAATTGTGTCTGCTTTTTCACTCATGGAATACAGCTCACTATTGCTACTAATAAATATTCTTTCACAAATTCCCAACCACTAATGATATTCTGGCCTTCCAATTCCCCCCTCCATGGAACTGCCACTGCCCCAAGTTGATATCTAAGACTATTATAATCAGCCGCCTTATAATTCCACATATGTTCCCTTTTCTTTGATACTTCTACATGTCTATTCATCTTCCATGTCAAAACCACATGGTCACTCTCTCCAACTGGGAGGTGAGAGATGTCGTCTCGGTTATTATTAGCTTTTCTGATGCTATGACCAAATCCAAAATTCTTGAGCCTCTTGTTCCATCTATTACATGTGGCCTAAGACATCTGTCCCTCAAGAACTGAAGAAATACCTTCCCTTATTACTACATGTATTTTCCTCTTCCCAGCTTATACTGCTGTAGTTATAATCTCCCATAACAATCATTCTTCTTGCACTTGCCAAGCTTAACTGCCTAACCATTCTCCTACTCCAATGTGCTCCTTGCCTTGTAGCAACATCCCTCTAAATATCCTGTCTTACCCACCTCTACCTCGTACCATGTTTTCAAAATGATTACTGCTTTCAAAAGCATTCACTCTTAGAGGACATAAGTCATCACTTATCACAAGCAGTACTCCAACACCATGATTTCCCCTCCTATCCTGCAAAAAATGCTGTACCCCTGCTTCTTCTATTCCTTTTATTATATCATCTTCCATCAACCACGTCTCAGTGATCTCAATAATCTTTGGCCAGATTGTCACTATTAGCACCACCAATTCAGCTCCTTTATTCCGGATACTCCTGGCATTAGTATAAATATAAAAATGTTACTGCTTCTATACTTAGCTTTATCCCCTCCAGACCCCACTGGACTCAGTGTTACCTGATGTTGTCTCCCCCCCCCCCCAAGCACAAATTCCCACAAGAGGTCACCCCCTGCTACCATCCACCCTGGGAACTCTAGTTTCCCTGCACTCCGACTTGTTCAGAAAACAGAGCAATCTCTCCAGATGTCTACGTCCTTCCTCATTCAAATGCAAGTGGCCTCTTATATACAGTTCCTTTCTGTCCTCAAACGTCCTTCAAAGATGCACACATTCCTATCCTCTCTGCTGACACATTCTATCTATTATGCTATTCAGTATTACTGCTCTTTTGCTAATCTCCTCATTGTTATACCTAGGTAACACACACACACACACTATCTTTCCTCTCTGCGTTTTCTTTTGCACAACCTCAAGCATGAATCTCAGATCTCTCACCACTCGATTTACACTGCCTGTCAGGTCATTTGTGCCCACCATCACAATCATTTTATCCACCCTTTCACTTCACTTAATTGCTATAGCCACACTTTCTATCATTCCTCCAGGCAAACACTGCTCTGGCATCCTATCTTGCACACCACAGATCATCGAGTCTCAATACCTCACACCTCTTACCACTCTGTTCCTTGATTGCTCGCCTCCATCCCCAACTCTCTCTGCTCTAACCCTTTCTCTCAGTGTTCCCCTACTTACCTGCTGTCCTGGTATCACTCTATCCCTGGTTCCAGCACTCCCTCACATTCTTCTCACTTCCTCTTTGTGACTGTTTCTATTCTCTACTCTTCTATCATTCCCATAACTCTCTCTCATTCCCTCTCTTCTACTGTTTCTATTCTCTCCTCTTTTATCATTTCCATCCCTCTTTTCTACTGTTTCTATTCTTATTTAATCCTTTATCCAAGAGTAAGCAAACATTTGCATGTAGAGGCTGGTAACTTACATCAATTGTCTATAGCACATAATGCCTAAAGCATTATGGGAAAGGCCACTACCCAGACCAATTTCACCTTTAATGAGTTCTTGTTGGTGGGAACCAGACCAAAGTAGACACCACAGTTGAATTAATGTGATATGAAATCAACAAGTAGTAAATTGCAAACACTTGCTTGCTTATGCTTGGATAAAGGGGTAAGCAAGAATATAATTTATTGACACATATAATTTACTTTGTAAATAAGTGGAAAAACTTTCTATAACTATCTGTGATCCAGAGTATTTTAATAATACAGTATTATACCTTTTAGCTTCATGTACATGGAAGATATGATTTCTACATTAATTTAACCTCTCTATCACACAGACGTAGTATACAACTGGAAGCAGCACAGGTGATGATCTTTGTGGACACTGCCAAATCATTTTACACAATATGGCTCAATGGGCTTCTTTTCAAACTTCTGGAGGCAAAATTCCTTCTAGGGCTGGTTAAACTTACCAAATCATACCTCAGGAATTGCAAATAACAACTGAAACTGTAGGTAATCAGATAATTTAAATGCAAAATTACATCATGTGCCCATCTCCCAGAGTTCTCTGTTAATATCTTTACTCTTTGCCATTTATGTGGCTGATATCCCATGCCCAGTTGCCACAACAAAAGCCCTATATGCAGATGGTACTGCAATAAGCGTCCTCCCTCCAACCCAAATTAGTGATCAAAAATGCAATCTTGGAACTAGGACAATTGCTCAAAAAAATGGCAAATTGATATCAACTCAGACAGGAACACTACAATTTTTTTCCCATAAGATGATGAGTATCCCTCCACCCAGGGTGAAATGGTCATGTTTGGCATTCCCATTCCATGTCAACCAGTAGTGAAATACTTAGGGTACAAGATACAGGGCTTTGCTTTGCGACTCATGTTGAACATCTTTGTTTGAAAGTAAATAGAACACTAGGACAGCTATGCTGATTACGTAACTGGTGTGGCCAGTACCAGTTATGTAATGTGGTTAAGCATGGAACTAAAACTACATCTATGCAGGATGCTGATCAGGCCAATCCTCACAGGTGGCTCACCATGTGAGGGTTGGTGGGTTCAAATGTTAATAAACTACAAATAATTCAAAACAAATGTTTACTAATAGCATTCAGTGCACCATCGTTTGTAAGAAATGAAAGCTTCACTGAGAAATCAGTTTCTCTGAGGCCAAACCTTTTCTATGCAAAAGGGCTGAAAAAAATTCTTTGCAAATGCCACCACCCACCCTAGACTCATAAATCAGAGAAGCAGCAGACTACAGTGAGCATGACCCTGCAAAATACAAACATCCCAAAACCATATTCAGGTAAGGTTTTTTTTTTTCAACTCACTGCCAAACCCAAAACAGGTGAGCTAAAGGCTCAATAATATCCTAAGTCCATTGTGGTCTACTACCTACTGATATACTACAATGAACAAAGATCTTGGGACAAATGTCCCAGAAACAGAAATAACTGCACCGAATAGATTAAAAAAAATAAAAATATACTGCCAATAGCCCACAATAGGTGAGCCAAGTGCTTAATAATTGCATTTAATTCAACAATTTCTTTGCAGATCCAGCAAAGGTAAAAGGGACCACAGGTCCAATCAATCCAGTGTGCAGAGAAGTTATCATTTATCAGTTACCTTGGTACTTCTTGGGTCTGGCTCCCACTAATGTAAGAGCTTTTCCTGCTAGATTTTTCTCAGTGTGTTTTTTATCGCCATGACAGAGTCAATCTCTTGGATCCCTCTTGCTCAATCAGAACCATGAAGCTTGATAAATGTTTCTTTTACTCTATTGTGATTTGGTGGTTATAAATCAATGGCCTAGATGTTTCTTCAGAGCTTTTTTTGGCCCTCATGTTATGGAAAAAGACATATTTTTCCTTTGAGGGTTGCTTGCTCACTTTCTGTGCAGGTGGGAAATCTTCCTTCCATCGTTATTCATTACCTACACCTGCAGGCATTACTGCTAGAGTATCAGTGTTCTTACTTTTTGGTGAAGGATCTTTCATTGACTTACTGGTTTTAATTTTCCTCAAATGAGAGATCTTTGCTGACACTTATTTAGTGTGAGATTAAAAATTCTCTCTCTTCTTGCACTGATAAACTAGTGCAGTGGATGTGATTATCAATGGAGTGCTTAAACTTTCCCTTTTTGACCAGGAAGTGATCACCTGGGTGGCAGCAAGTCACATGAGCACTTCTATAAAAAAAGGGATATATGTGGAACTACAAGGTTAGTGATTATGAAAAGCTTAGGAGATAACTGGGAGCTATAGCATGAAAAAGAGAAGGTGAGTGGGAAAAATATAGACACTGCGTGAGCATTGATCAAGAGCTATTTAACAGCAGAAATGTCTTGAGTATACCCTAAAAGTGAAAAGAGTAAACATGGTAAGATTAAAATGGATAAATGAAGAAATTAAACATGAAATCTGGAAGAAGGCACTGTGGAGGCAACACAAAATGAATCTCGGTAATGATCAGTTTCATAAAGAGTACAAAGAGCAGGACAGGCAGGTAAATCAGGTAAAACATACTGCACTTTTGCTGCAGTATGTTATCATACTGCAGCAAAAGTGCAGTATGATAAGTTAGCCAATCTATTGGTCTCTTTCAATATGTGGCAAGCAGAAGGAAAAATGACTATAGGAGGGTGATGCTACTTGATGACATTGGCAGACCAATGAAGAGGAAATAGCTGAATTATTCAATGATCAGTTTATTAGTGTATTTCATCCTACAGATGGCAACCTCAGGAGATGCTGGAGTGTAGAAGGTATGTAGAGGAGGGACTGACAATGAATAAGCAGAAAGTGAGGAATTAAATAAACTTGATATTAATAAGAGAATGGGATTTGATAGTAAATCACCAAATGTGATGAGGGTATTCTCTATGGAATTAATGGTACCTTCAGCACAACTATTTAACACGAGTCTTGCAACAGGGCAAGTAAAGGAATGGAAGGCAGGAAAAATTGTTCTACTACACAAAGGAGAAAATAAGACTTCTTTTTTTTTTCTTCTTCAGACTGCCGAACTTCTAAGGTTCTTTGCTGCATGCACCAGCTTCTTATATTCCTTTCTGTCTTGAGAGTATTTTCATTCCAGGTCTAATTTTCCATATCACCTAAGTATTTTTGGATATTATCCTCCCAACACATTCATGGTCTACCTACAGGTTGCTTTCCATTAGGTTTTATCTTGAATGCTTGTTTAGCTATTCTCTCCTCAACCATTATTTCCACATGTTCAAGCCATTCAATTTGCATGCTCTAATTTCATATCTAGAAGTGGAGATCGACAGAATTCATATAATTCTTGATCATGTCTTCTCCATTTATCTGTTGTGTTATCTCTTAAAGGTTCATAGACTTTTCTGAGGATTTTATTTTCAAAGATCTGCAACACTTTTGCATCATAGGGATAAAACTAAGGCTACAAATTATAGGCCAATCTATGTATATGGGTTGTACTAGAGAAGTTAGTGAGGACTAGGATTCAGAAGTGAGTTGACAATAGCAGTATACTTTATTATAGTCAGCACAAATTTGGTAGGGAGAGGTCATATTTCAGCAATGTATTACAACAATGACAAATTCACTCAATAAAGGAGATGCATATACAGTGGTGTACTTGGATTTTTCAAAGGCCTTTGATAGACTGCCATATGACAAGTTGTAGCTATACTGAAACAGATGAAATCAGATAACAGACTAGTAAGTTGGATAGCTGATTGGCTGTCAGACAAGTATCTGCAGGTTGTATATGGAGCAGTGGTATCCCAAAAGATTAAGGTCTAGTGAAGTGCCACAGGGATTTGTTTTGGGACCATTATTGTTTAACTTCTGCATTAATGACATTGGGACCAGCTTTACTGGAGATGTGCAGCTGCTTGCCAATGATGCAAAGTTGGAAAGGGGTATGAGAAGCAGAGCAGATGTTGTCACCTTGCAGGAGGATCTGAATAAACTATGTGAGTGGACAAATGACTGATGCTATTAATTTAATGATGCAAAGTGCAAATGTTTTGAAATTTGGTGGGCAAGGTTGGGATGCAGAGTATACAATTAATGGAGAAATTTTGGGGGAGGTGGTGGGGCTGAAGATTAGGGGTCATGTCACCCCTAAACTTCAAGTCAAAATGCCCCAACAGAATGTTTACTTTAAGTTTTTTCATTATTTATCTAAAATAAATAATGAACACTTCTCAGAGCTCCCAAGCAGCAACACAATTCACACAAGCACTTCTTGGGAAATTCACTGTGGTTGCACTGGAAAAATAGCCAGAAGTAAGTGTGAAAGAGCAGAAATTATTCATATCTCCAACAACAAAAACTGCAGAAAAACTATTAATGGCAGAAGAAAATTCTGCAATTTTACAAGGAGCAATAGAATAAAATATCTCTGCAGAAGACAACAGATTACAAGAAAGGAAAATACAAGATGAGCAAACAAAAATGCAAACAAGACATTCCGAACATAAAGAAGAATTATCAAAATTAACTGAGGAGAAACAGAAAAGGCTAATATTCCAGAAAAATAGAAGAAATAGAAAGAAATACAAAACTGGAGAAGAATGCAGGTCCCAGGACAAAGACTCAGACTTTGCAGAAACCATGGACTTATTATTACGGGTATCTCCATGGAGTCAGTACTCATCGCAGGAGATCCAAACTATCAAAACAATATCATTGAATTCATTTACAGACGAAGAACTCACAACTGAGGCAGGCAATGCATTCCACTCATTCACCACCCTCCCTCCAGGTGAAAAACATCGTTCTCACACCCTTGTTAACAAAGGTGTGAGAACGAGAAATTAAGGAAAAGTTAACACTTTTCCTTAATTTCCAGGGATGACCTCTTGTTCTTCCATCACTATCACACAGCTGAAATATTTTCCCTGCATCAATCTTATAAAAACCTTTTAGTAATTTAAATGTTTCTATCATATCCCCCCCCTCTTCTCTGCCTATCAACCAACCTCTGCAATCCCCAAGCTCTCAATCTATTAATGTAGGGAGCATTTTTTACATCACTTTCCTCTGAACCCTCTCCATAACCTCCTGATCTCCAAGGAATCCAGGTGACCAGACTTGAGCACAAAATAATTAATGACAGCAGCACCCATGTTCCCAGGTGGCTAAAGTTTGCTTAACTTCAGTGATCAAATGAGAACTGGTGCTTTCAAACCGATCTAGCCGCTGACTTAGAGACAAGTGTTATCTTAAATGGAAAATGCACCATAAAGAGCCCAGAGACATAATTCACAGGAAAAATATACAGAAAAATAGTTTATTAGTAATTTTGATATGACAGATCACAAAAATCACAACCAATTTTGAGATTATAAATATTAGCCATGAATTCGAGATGACAAAAAAAAAATCAGAAAGACAGTGGATAGTGGCTGCTGCTTCTTCACAAATAGCGTTGATGCAGTTAGTGAAAAATCCAGAAATCAAACACTTAGCATTGCATTAAATTATGCAACTCCCCTTCAGTATTGCCACTTGGAATGTTAGAGGATTCCCAGTGAAACGACTGGCAGATGACCCATCAGGCATGTTCTACAACAGAGATTTTACTAAACTGTAAGAAGAAAGAAAGAAAAAACTGACTGAAAGCTATACTAGTCATCCGAAAAAATATTAGAAAGACCTCTTTAAGGATAATGATGCACCTGGAAATTGCAATCTCTGGATGCCTTTCAAATACATGTCCAAGCTGAACTTGATAGATCTGTTACAAGCAATGATGCTAATGAAGCCTTTAAGAAATGCAGAATGCAGAAATCACTAGTGCCTGATGGTCTTGGTAAAGAAATTTACAGTGAAGCATGGAAGTTCATCCAGTCTCTTCTAGCAAGTTTTCTTCTTTCTTATATGCAAAATACTAAAGGAATTTGCATTGAGCTAGACAGTCTTAAGAATTTGTATAGAGCCAAAGAGTCTTTATAAGCTTAACAGATTTCAGACAATTCAAAAATTGGAGACCAATCTCATTATCAAAACTTGACTACAAGTTACTCTTCCTCATAATCAATAACTGTTTGAAAATAGGTAAGAAAATTAGGTAAGAAGTCCTTTGTGTTAGTGCTAATGCCATTTCTACAAAATCGCATTTCCTAAGCATTAGAAAACCATTCATCCCCTCAATTCTTAAAAAAAAAATAAAAATAATAAAATAATAATAATAATGAAATACTGGAATATGCAGATGATGTAGTGGGGATACTAAAGGACAATGAATCTGTACATATTTTATTATAATGCTGGAACAATTTGCCCAAATTAGCAGAATAACCATTAATCTAACCAAAACTAAACTACACATCCATGGGAAATGGAACTTTGCAGAAATTCCATTTGGCCTTGCTCCAGAAACAGTCTCTCAGAGTCTTAGCAGTCTCATTTTTGAGGTGATCCCTACTGAAAGCACAAGAACTTTAGATAGATTACCAATACCTTGGAATATTGGAAAATTGATCCACTTTCCTTTATGGCCAAAACAATTGTCTTTAAAAATGATGATTTTTCCCACCCTACTATATGTCATCAACAATGTTGACATCTCAGACGCAGAAGAATGGCAACTATACAGTCAATGAAAATTCTTCTGGTGCAACTGATAAATAGATGTTTTAAAAAAAAAATAATAAAAAAAAAAAGAATTTCTCTATCTTAGAAACAGAAAAAGCTATTTTTTTTTAGTTCTTAAATTTTTTATTCTTAAGTTTTTAATAGTTGGGTAACACAGTCTTTAATGCCCATTAAGTACACTCACACATGGGGGGAAAAAAAGCTTGTAATAAGATTGGTATTTTATATTTTTTTTTTTAATTTTTGGTAGTATTTTCTTAGATTAATTGATGTATCTTTAGCATATTATTGTAGTTTTTATAGTTGATTTATTGTATTAATGTATTTAGCAATATAATTGTAGACATTTTGTTAGTTTTTAATAGTCATAAAAATGGTGCCGAAAACTTGCTACAGCAAAACAGTGTCAAAAGCACAAGTTAATGCAAGTGCTGATGAAAAGAACCTTTTGCCTGGCTGAAAAGAAATGTTGCAACAGTGATGTTGCTAATATAAAAGAGGAAATTTTGACATTTGAAATATCCCGATTAAAAGTAATTATTATAAAATAGACCAGAGAATTGGAAAAGTGGAGAAACATTTAAATAAATTATATAAGATAAAAAAAATAATTGGAACAAGAAGAGGAAGGAAAGCGTTGAATTTGTTAATAATAATAATAAATACTAGTGGGCAGTAGATGGCATTGGTGTAGATGATGATGGTAGTTGCGGGATCGTTGTAGTTGGTGGATTGAGTGGTGGAGACGGAAAGGTGTATAGTAGGTGCCCTCCCTCAATGAGTCTTTGGACTCCTTGGAGGTGTCACATAATAACAACAACAAGGTAAGTAAAATAAACTATAAAGAAAAAGTAACATGGAATGGTGATTCAATTATTAAATTTGGACATGCTGTCACTACATCGAGCTTCCAAGGAAGCAAAAATTAAAGATATGACAACTGTAATAGAAAAACAAAAAAAGAAAAGTAAAAGAGATAGTGGTTCTTGTTGAAACTACTTATTCCAAAAAACTGTTGGAAGAAGCAAGAAAGAAAAGTGAGAGAGTAAAAATTGTTGGTTTGCTATGAGATACAACAGTATTGAGTTAAGAAGAGCTATGATAGCAAATGAGTCAATGCACAGGGTGTGTAAAAGAAATGGAGTGAGTCTGATGGTGAAAAGACTTGTATAAGAGGGACAGCCAGCACTTGAATGGATTTGCCATCAGGAGCCTGGAGAAATGATATATTGGGGTAAGACCTAATGCAGAGAGTCAGGGAAGTTCAGTTATGGTACATAAATGTAATAATGATGTGAATATCTTTGAGCATAGTTATGTATCTGGTGAAGGGCTGGAAATGTGTGCTTGTGACCATTTGAGTGTATCTTGAGAGGAAAAAGGGAATAAACTGGAATCTAGCTGGCTGTAAATTTAAATATAAGAAAAAGATGGGTGGTCATTCATTGTATCTGTACGCAAATGCCAGGAGCATCAGGAAAGCAAAGAGTTTGTGTTTGTTGCTTTGGTGAATACAAAGTGGCTTTGTATTCACCAATTTGGCATTACTGACACCTGGCTATCAGAGTCACATTTTGCAACTGGAATCAAGTGTAAAGAGTAAGGGTACAGTATTTTTAAAAATGACAGAAGAGAAAGGAGAGGAAGGAAAGTACTAGTAATGATATCAGATGACTTTGAGTCCAGTTAAGTTAAAAACATATGAAATTGGTAATGGTAATAATGTTCCATGCAGCAGGGAGTTGGAAGGTATGGTGTGCGGTGGAGGATGTGGCGAGATGTCACTATAGACCCTGGCAGTTCAGCTGCTGGGGACAATGAAGTGCATCAATTTTATTGGTGGATACTAAATGGATGATTTTAATTATCCAAGGATGGGATAAAAGAGAAATCTCATGACAAGAATGAAGGAACTCGAGGTTAAAAATTGTTAGATTTGATCCTAGCATCAGAAGGGATCCCAATGACCATTCAATTATACAAGGGTGGTGCAAAAACCAATGTATCTAACTACTAACCTATCAGTATTTCTGGAATGATCGTGAAGATTTTAGAGAAGTTGGTAAGAACTTGCATACAGAAATGAGTTGAGAGACAAGCTATATTTTCCAAAAAATAGCATGGACTTTACTAAATATAGGTCATGTAATTTGTTCATATTTTATAATAGTGCTACGGGTGAGTTGGAGAAAGGGAATAGATACACTATGATACCATTGGCCTTTGCCAAGGCATTTGATAGAATATTACATAAACAACTGTTGCATAAACTAACTCAGGTAAGTGGACAGTTAATGGACAGGTAACAGAAAGTTATGTATGGTGAGTGTGAACCTGCCAGATTTAAGGTGACTAGTGGTGTACCACAGGGATTAGTCCTTGGATCTTTGTTGCTCAATCTATACATTAATTATACTAGATCAGATCCCTCCATGTATTTGGAAGGATCTGATAGATATTCAAAAGGAAATCAGGGATGATACTGATATTTAACACTTACAGAATAATCTGAGTAGGTCGGAAATGTGAGCAAAGGATAATGGCTATCAATTCAGTGCTAGTGAGAGTAAAGTTATGCACTTTGGCATGATGAGATTTCCAATGGCATATTAGGCAAGTTTATGTTACAAGAAACTGATGAGGAAATAATCCTGAAAATACAATATACTTTACATTCTATTCTTGTAACTATGTCATATTTTTTGTCAACCAGGTCTCACTATTGCTTATAATTTTTGGCCAAGTTGAGCTGACCAACAAAAACTCCTCTCCTTTATTTCTGATACTTCTGGCATTTGTGTACACATATTTCAACATCTTGTCAGACCCACAATTACCCTTATGTAATGTAATTACCAACCCATTTGGATTTGAAATCAGTATTTACCATTGCATAATCATTTCTGTAAACACACACACACTCTCATTTGTCTTGGGAGTGGCTGAACCCACATTTGACTATATCCCTCCAATACATTTAGTTTTCGTGAGGTTGTACTTCCAACCTCTCACTCAACAATACTTTCTCTCTCTCTCTCTATAAACTTCTAACTACAAAACCATTTAAATGCAGCCCATCAGGCATATACAAGTCCTTTCTTCCATCAAATTCACTCCATACATCTATAAACTGTACACCAATCCTCCTACACAATTTTCTCACTGACTCATTCTCAATCATGACCCTTCTTGATTCACCGATACTCTATCATACCAAGGCAGAAGACTCACAATTCTTACTTTCTCACTTTTCTTTTTTCGCTTCTATGAACAACTCTTTCATTTACCGGCAAAGGTTGGTCGATTGGTACTCTGCTACTAATGGCTCAGTTAAATAAGTTTGAGCACGGTTAGTAGTTGGAAGGGAACCAATTGTTCGATGCTGTTGGCACACTCTCCCTCGATGAATCTTTGGACTCCCTGGAGGTGTCAAATAATAATAATAATAATAATATCTGCTGTCTTTGCATGTTCCTCACCTCTCAATCACATGTGCCAGCCAAAACAATCAATTCTTTCACTACTTCTCTCTGCAAACTAAGTTTCTCTAACATCCTTGATCTTCACATCTTTTTGTCACTTTCTCATTAAGTACACACCTCTTATAATTGAATATTCATATAATACCTTCTTCTTACTTCCAGTTTCTCACACTTTTTCTTTCATTCTTTATCCTGATGTACTACATGATCATCATTTCTCCAAGCTCACGTTCTGCCCTGTGAAGGATACCACATAAGCACACTCTTTCACTCCTTACTATCACCTCATTATCTGCATTATTTTCAGCCACTTTCTTTCCTGCTCTCATTCATATTTTTCACACTATTGTTAACTCCTTCCATGTTCTCTATATCACTTTCCCCTATCTTGCCTTATATTGTTAATACTAGTTGTTTCATTCTCCTGCTTTCCAAATGGCTCACATTTCTTGCAGTCAGAAATGAAACATTTCTGACACACCACACTCTCTCCACTCTCATTTTTGTACCAATATGGGCTATAGCTGTTTAACCTTATATGTTACTGAAAGTATGCATTTTTGGAAATTATGGAGACAACTACCGTGTTTGAATAAAAACTTTAGTTTACTATTACTAAAATTTTTCTAAATCCATCTAAAATCCATCAGTGTGAGAAAGAAATCCTGATAAACCACCCAAATATCAACAATAAAGATGGTATGAAAATTCCAAGGATCTGGATGGCACACATTCAGCCAACCTAATTTGAAAGATTCAACACAAGTCAGGACTCTAGCCAATCTGCTATTATTAGAAACCATTCCACTCCAACTGGCTGGAATGATGTTAATAAAATGTTAATATATGTATATAGTAGACAACACAAATAATAGGACTTTAGCGCTGATGTACAATTTTATATAAAGTTTTTTTTTTTTTTTTTTTTTTCCCACCAGAGGTCAGGCCAACAATTGTGGTAGCGGTTAGTCAGTGTCTTTAACGAACCAGTATGATTGTAGTATAGCTTGTTTCCTGTGTATATTTGTACGCTCCAGAAGATGACCTTAACATAAAGGTCGAAACGTCGAATTGTAAAATTTTAGTAATAGTAAACTAAAGTTTTTATTCAAACACGGTAGTTGTCTCCATAATTTCCAAAAATGCATTCGGATCACCGTGCAAGCCTAAAAGAAAGGTTACTGAAAGTATGTCATGTAATACCCATACTGATGGAGTATATTCAGCAATTATTTATTTTGTTTAATTTCATTTTAGGCCCATCCACACATTAAAAAAAACAACTTAAAATCCATATATAATTAGATAATACTAAAAAAAAAAAAAAAAACTGTCTTGTTCATCCTACTTTATAGACAGTAATAATTACACACCCTTTGATAGCAGAATTGAGATTATTCCCTCAGCCATCTATTCTCTCAGTGCTGCAGAGAGCCATAAGGCAAATGTCCCAAATTTTAGAAATGAGATGATAATATAGACAATGTAATAATTAAAATAATATAATTATTATTTCCTATATCTTGCTAAAGTCAACTTGGTATCATCAGGGTACAATACAAAAGTAAAGATACCTTCATGGAGGCACTACCATATGAGAAACTACTGTGCTTGATTGGGTATCCTTCACCACTGGTCCGATGGTCTAAGAATAAGTAGTCCCAGATTTGAGGTAGTTTTACGCATGTAAACTGAATAAGATTAAGACTTTTTTAGGACAGAGGCAAATTCCAGGAATAAGCTTCCATATTTGCTTTTGTGAAGTAATGTGGCCTTCTAAATGGGCCGGCCCAGCTGGCCGAGTGGTTAGCATATCCGCTCTCCAGCCAAATGGTTGTGGGTTCGAATCCCGCCGTGGGCATGGATGTTTGTGATTGTAGAAAAACTAGTGGTGGTGGTCAGCGGTAGATGGTGTTGAGGTAGTTGCAGTCAGTCGATGGATAATTAGTGAAGGAGTGGTGGAAGCAGTTGTAGAGCAGGTGCCCTCCCTCGATGAGTTTTGGACTCCATGGAGGTGTCAAATAATAATAATAATAATAAATTCATTAGAAGTTCCACAAGTCCTCTCAGAGTGGCTATAGTAGTGGGACTAGAAGTAGACTGGTTTAAGAAATTCTGATGTTCACTGTCCTGCGTGTTTGGTCATAGTAGGAGTGTGTGTGTGCAGCTGCCAGGCAGACCTAAGTACATAGCTATCTTTAGGAAAGTGGATTTGGAGTGACAGTTTTTTGTGTGGTCTGAAAGGCAAATAGATTGCATTTCTTCTGAATTTTTGCTGACATCTCAGACATATGGATATATATATGGAATAGTAATGGTTTTACTACAGTGCATGTTTTGCAGGGAGGGAGAGAGTGTAGAGTGAGATGTCAGCAATTTTTTGATCAGATAGGGAGTGCTGATATTGGCTGAGAAGATATCGTGTAGGCATTGTGAAGACGGTTAAGTTCAGTGAGGACTTAACATTAGATCAAATCAATTATAATCTGTTAACTAAAAAATGTATGCTACCACTGTTGGGATGATTAGTGTGACTGTCGGTGGATGTATATACCATCAACATATTGGCTGAGAAGATATCGTGTAGGCATTGTGAAGACGGTTAAGTTCAGTGAGGACTTAACATTAGATCAAATCAATTATAATCTGTTAACTAAAAAATGTATGCTACCACTGTTGGGATGATTAGTGTGACTGTTGGTGGATGTATATACTGTCAACATAAGTTTTCTATAGCAAATAATGACATTAATCCATTTGGTTGGCATATAATTAACCATCTTACTGGCCATTATGGATCAAATACACAACCTATGATCCATCATATATTTCAATGTAATATCAATGTTATTATTATTACAATTTTAATATGCATATTACATATTACAATTTTAATATGCACTTCGCATCCATGATAATCTTGACGTTTATAGACATCTTGGCTGGTAGCATGGTGAATCAAAGTATATAGGAAGGCAGTTTTTTTTTTTTTTTCTCAAGTGACTTGAATTCTAAGATATAGGTTGTTTAGATGTGATTAAAAGTAGTCAAATGGAGGACACAAAATTTTTACGCAGCATAAGCTTTTTTCCCCGTTTTTCTACATTTTTGAGTGCTAAATTGTTTCTCTGAATACGAGTGTACTTCAGTGGTTGTTTTTTGGAAGTTAGTTGCTGTCGCGATATAACATATTTTGGTACCGTCGGAATCGAACGCGTAACGGTGGAAGACAAAACGAAGCTAAGTTACTGTATTTAGTTACATTTCATTTTATTTAATTATATTTAGTACTTAAATGTTCTGATGCTTGTACTTTTTTTTTCCTCTTATTTATTAATTGAATAATTATTAAAGATTACGCTACTCGGCAGTAAGGAATGATGGTGGATTCAGCAGCAGTCGCAAGTGGCGTAACACCAAGTCCTCCGCCATTCAAGAACTCATTTATTAGCAATATCATAAGGGACTTTGTGGCATGCAGTACTTGCGGCATGTATGTGTCTCGTGAATTACATATGTGGCTTGTTAAAGAGAGTGGAGAGCGTATGTGCGCAAAATGCAGGCAGTTGGAGGAAATAAGTACATTAGATATATCAATATCCGACTTTGTTGCTCCAGGAACGGGGAATGAATGTAGGAAGACAAGTAGTATAATAGGAGAGAATGAGAAAATAATAGTTGATAGTGTGGAAGGTGTGAGTGACTGTGGAAGTTTAGGAGATGGTTTTGTTTGGGAGAGTGAATTTAGATTAAGAGTGACTGACCTGCAGAGGGAGATAGATGAGTTGAAAGACGAGGTGGAATGTCTTGTGAATCAGAGCAGAAGTATGAAAGATAAGATTAGGAGAATGGAAGAAATAAATGCAAGGCAAATCAGAGTAGGAGAGAGAGAGAATTTAGGGAGTATGAGTGAGAGGTATGAGGGTGCTAGAAGAGGAGAGAACGGAAACAGTAGAAGAGAGGGAATGAGAGAGAGATATGGGAATGCTAGCAGACAAGAGGATGGAAACAGTAGTAGGAGAGACAGAATGAGAGAGGGATATGGAAGTGTTAGAAGTGGAGAAAATGGAAACAGTAGGAGAGATGGAATGAGAGAGAGGTATGGGAATGCTAGAAGACGAGCAGATGGAAACAGTAGTAGGAGAGACAGAATGAGAGAGGGATATGGAAGTGCTAGAAGTGGAGAAAATGGAAACAGTAGAAGAGAGGGAATGAGAGAGATGTATGGGAATTCTAGAAGAGGAGAGAATGGAAACAGTAGAAGAGAGAGGTATGGGAATGAAAGAAGAGGAGAGAATGGAAACAATAGGAGCGAGGGAATGGTAAGAGGTATAATGTATGGCGACTCAATGATCTGTGGTGTTCAAGATAGGATGCGTGAGGAGTGTTTGCCAGGAGGAACAATAGAAAGGGTGGCTATGGCAATTAAGAGAGGTGAAAGGGTGGATGAGATGATTGTGATGGTAGGAACGAATGACTTGAGTGGCAATGTAAGTCGGGCAGCGAGAGATATGAGATTTTTGCTTGAGAATGTACGGAAGAAGACAGAGAGAGGAAAAATAGTGTGCGTGTTGCCTACGTATGATAATGATGAGCTGAGCAGAAGAGCGGTGATATTGAATGGCATAATAGCGAGAATGTGTGACAAGAGAGGACTGGAATATGTGGATGCTTGGAGTGCGCTTGAGGAAAGAGAGGAGTTGTATGCGAGAGACCGTTTACATTTGAATGAGGAAGGACGTAGGCATCTGGAGAGATTGCTGTTCTGAACGAGTCAGTGTGTCCCAGGGAGGATGATAGCAGGGGTGGCCTCTTGTGGGAATGGATACTTGGGAGAAGGGAGACAATGTCAGGTAACACTGAGCCCAGTGGAGTCTAGAAGGGATAATGCTGGGTATAGAAACAATGGCATTTATATGCTTTATACTAATGCCAGGAGTATCCGGAATAAGGGAGAGAAATTGGTGGCGCAGATAGCATCAGCCTGGCCAAAAATTATTGCGATCACTGAGACGTGGTTGACAGAAGGGGATATAACAACAGGAATAGAAGTCGCTGGATATAGCATTTTTCATCAGGATAGGAGGGGAAAGCGTGGTGGTGGGGTGCCGCTTATGATAAGTGATGACCTATGTCCTCTAAGAGTGTGGAGAATTTGGAAGGAAGTGAGACAAATGATTTTGAGAGCGTATGGTGTGAGGTAGAGTAGGCAAGACAGGATATTTAGTGGGGTGTTGCTACAGACCCAGGAGCACAGAGGATGGGGACCAGGAGATGTTTAGACAGCTAAGTTTGGCAAGTGCAAGAAGAATGATTTTTATGGGAGATTTTAACTTCAGTAGTATAAATTGGAGACAGGAAGATGCATGTAGCAATAGGGGAATGGAATTTCTAGAATTCTTGAGGGACAAATGTCTTAGCCAACATGTAACAGAGGGAACAAGAGGTTCAAAAGTTTTGGATTTGGTTATAGCATCAGAAGAGTTGATAATAACTAAGTTGACGTCTCTCCCACCAGTTGGAGAGAGTGACCATATGGTGTTGACTTGGAAAATGAATAAACATGCAGGAGTATCAAAGAGACGGGAACTTATGTGGAATTATAAGACAGGTGATTATAATAGTCTTAGACGTCAACTTCGGGAAGTTTCATGGAGGGAGGAATTGGTTATTTATTGTTATTATTTATTGTTATTTATGGTTATTATATATTGTTATCAGCAATGGTAAGTTGTATACCACGAGTGAAGAAGAGGACGCAATTTGGAGTAAAGTGGATGACAAACAATATTAAACAGGAATTGCATGCGAAAAAGAGGCTATGGAAGAGATATAAGGAGACAGGTGAAGAGATGCATGAGGAATATAAGACACAGGCCAGAAGAGTGACTAGTGTGGTAAGGAAAGCGAAACTGGAATATGAGAGGAGATTGGCCCTAAGATCCAAAGAAAATCCTAGGGAATTTTTTAGCTATGTGGCCAGTAGGAGGAGAAATGACTGTGGAAGAATGATATTGTGGGATAAAAATGGGAATAGAGTGACTGATGCAGAGGACATAGTGGAATTGTTCAATGAACACTTTATTGTAGTATTTCATCCTAGAGGAGTCAGTTTTAATGCTAGAGGGATAGGACTGGTTCGAGGTCTGGAGGTACAGGAGGAGAGTGTGTTTCAGATACTGAGTACTCTGGATGTCAGTAAAGCTGTGGGACTGGATGGTATTTCACCACGAATTTTGAGAGAATGTGCTAGGGAATTGACAGTACCTTTAACGTGGCTTTTCAATGAAAGTCTGGCTTTGGCAAAGGTGCCCAGGGAATGGAAGGAAGGTAAGATAGTGCCATTGCATAAGGGTGGTAACAGACTGGAAGTGTCTAATTATAGGCCAGTCTGTGTGTCATCAGTAGTTGTTAAGATCTTGGAGAAAGTAGTGAGGGACCATATACAGCATTGGACAGATGAGGGTAATGTTATCTGTGAGAATCAACATGGATTTGTGAGAGGACGCTCTTGTTTTAGCAATATGCTAGCCTTTTATAATAAAGTTACAAGAACATTAGAAGAGGGAAAGGCATATACTGCAATTTTCTTAGACTTGGCGAAGGCATTTGACAGGGTGCCACATGATAAGCTGATATTTAAGTTGCAGCACATGGGTCTGGATGTCAGATTGGTCAACTGGATTCAGGATTGGCTGTCTGATAGGTATCAGAGAGTTGTGTATGGTGGAGCAGTTTCCAGGAGGCAGAGGGTTACAAGTGGGGTCCCACAGGGCTCAGTACTAGGACCTATATTGTTTAACCTTTATATCAATGACATAGCCAGTGGATTGCAGGGGGATATTCAGTTGTTTGCGGATGATGCGAAGCTGGGAAGGATTATTAGTAATAGTGCAGATGTGGTATCCCTGCAAGAGGATTTAAATAAGCTAGATAGATGGGCAAATGAATTGGGTTGTCAGTTTAATGCAGCAAAATGTAAGGTCTTGAGGTTTGGGAAACATCGATGGGATGCTGCATACTCTATGGGAGGAGTTATACTGAAGGAAGTAGGGAAGACAAGAGATCTGGGGTTGATGATTGATAGAAACCTGAAGTTTAGGGGACATATTGCAAAGGTGGTGAAGGTAACACAGAGGATTGCTGCTATTATGAGAAGGACACTGACCTGCAGAGATAAGAGGGTTATCATTCCGTTGTATAAGTCTCTGATCAGACCACACTTGGACTATTGTTCTCAGATTTGGTCTCCAGGATTTGAAGGGGATAAATTAACTGTGGAAAGGATACAAAGACGGATGACAAAGATGGTTTCAGGACTGTACAAGGATAGTTATGAGGATCGGCTGACAGAATGTGGACTGCAGGGTTTGGTGGATAGAAGAAGGAGAGGTGATATGATTGAGACTTTTAAACTGTTGAGAGGTGGTTACAGGGTTTACACTGGGAAGTTCTTTCGCTTGGTTGATCAGCGGGAAGGAGTGATGACAAGAGGCCATCCCTGGAAGTTACGAAAGGAAACTGTGAGCAAGAGGGTAAGGAGTGGTTTCTTTGTGTGGAGGGTGGTTGAGCCGTGGAATGCATTGCCTGATGGAGTGGTGGGAGCGAGAACGGTTAGTGAGTTTAAAGAGTGGTATGATAGACTTTGTGTTTCTCAGGGGGGGACCTCCCCTCAATGAGTCTTGACAGACTTTATGTCTTAGGAAGGACCTCCCTCGATGAGTCTTTTGACTCCTTGGAGGCCTGAATAATAATAATAATAATAAAACAGTAGATCTGTTTAGGACTGAATTTTCTCTTCAAATGTTTCCATAAAGAAATTGTCTGCAGGGGGGGGGGTAGCAAATGGCAGTATCCTCTATTTGTTTGCAGACTGTTCCTTTAAAAAAATAATAGCCTGAGTTAATGGTGAATAGATGCAAAGCTGTGATACTGAAAGGAAAATCAACTTGGATTAAGCCAATGGTGTCTTTAAGTGGGATGTTAATTAACAAGGAGGAGGAAACATCAAAAACTGCCCATTAGGTCAGTCTTGCTGAGAGTGAGGTTTTTCTATACTGCACTTAAAATGGACAGTTCTTTATGTGTGTCAAGAGATGCTACTAATATTTGTGAGAGCACTTTGGCTAAGTGTCTGGCTATTTTATAGGTGAGTAAGTCAGTGTAATAATGTCATCATCCATAGTGCACATACTGTTTGTGGATTTAAGGAAGCTCATATATCCAGGGGTGGGGGTCTGGAATTATAAGGCTTTAAATTATTTGTGACTTCTACAGGCCAAGAGTTGACATTATTGAGAAGTTTGTAAATACTCTTGATGCTAGCAGGATCATAATCCAAAAGATTTTAAATGGAATCACTCCTAAAACAGATGGTTCCATATTGCTAAAAGATGAGACAACTTACCATCTTTGGGAATATGATCTTACAAACATTCAGATTATAATTATTCACAGGCTACTAAAAAATGTTACCTCTTAGTATATTGAAATCATAAATCAATTATCCATATCCAAAAAATCCATAAAAAGAATGCCATTACACCAGTTGATTACACTGATTCACACATTCGCCTATAACTTATCCAAATGCTAGCCAAAGTACTCTCAGAATATTGGTAACACCTCTGCACACATAAAGAACTCGGTTTATTTTAAGTCCAGTATAGAAAGCTTAACAAGACTGACTTAATTATTAGTTTTGATGTCTCCTCATTCATTAACATCATATTTAAAGATACCTCTGACTTAATCTAAGCTGAATTTCCTTGCAGCCTTGTTTCATTTCACCATGAAATTCAGGATATTTCATTTGGCAATGAAGACTGTACAAACAAATAGAGGGTTGGTGTCTCTGCTATCTCCCCCCACCACCACCACCAGCCAACTTCTTTATGGAAATGTTTGAAGAGAAAGCTCTAAACTCTCTGTGCCATGCAAATATATCCTATGTAGACTCCATTTAACCAAATGGCCCAGATTTATTAAATGTCTTTTAACACAGCGGAACATCCCAGGATCCAATTTGTTTAAAAAAAAAAATTCACCCTTCCTAAAAAACTTGATTACATGCCAGTCAGAGGATCCCTGGCATTCTCTGTCAGAAAAAAATCATCCAACAACCCAAACACACAGATACATCCACCAAAATTCAAATTACCATTCCCTGCAACAATATGGCACCATAAAAACTTTAGTTATTATGGTGCCAAATGTGCCTATTACAGAAATATTAATGTTCTTTGATGATACTGCCCTTAATGAAAAACTTAACTACACATGCAATACGTGGGTGGTCTGAAAAGTTCTCGGCCTAACAATGAAAAATTGAATTTATAATTTCGAAATTATTTTTATTTTTCAACATAATCTCCCTTAAGACTAATATATTTATTACAGTGAAACTCTCCAGTCCCTGTAGTGGCTCTCAGTTAGATCTGCAAAACACTCCTCTACAGCTGCAATCACCTCTTGATTCGAAGAAAAACGCTGACCAGCGAGGAAGAGTTTTAGTTTTGGGAAGCGATAGAAGTCAGAGGGGAACCAAATCTGGGGAATAGGGTGGATGTTCCAACAATTCATAGTACAGATCCCTTAATTTTCCCATTGCCAAAACACCTTCGTGGGCAGGTGCATTGTCCTGATGAAAGATGATTTTTTTCTTCTGCAAATCGAGTCTTTTCTCACGAATTTTTTTGTCTAGTCTGGTTAAAAGATAGGAATAGTATTCCCCGGTTATTGTTTAACCCCTTTCAAGATAATTGACAAACAAAATGACTTTAGCATCCCAAAAAAAACCGATGCCATAAACTTGCCTTCTTTGGTGCTGAACAACCGGCTTCAGTCCACTGTTTTAACTGCTGTTTGGATTCTGGTGTGTAATGGTGAATCCAAGTCTCATCCATTGTAATAAACCAATGCACAAAATCAGTTTTATTCTTGTTAAAATGCTCCAAGCACTGTTCAGAGATTTTCATGCGAGTACGTTTTTGATCAGTGCGGCACCCATCTTGTGCAAAGCTTTTTCATTTGCAATTCTTCATGCAAAATACTATATGTTCTTTTCAAATGTCTATAGTCTCAGAAATTTCACACTTTGATTCTCCAGTCATTCAATACCATATCGTGCACTGATCAATGATTTCTGGTGTTATTACACTTTTTTGGACATCCTTCACATGGATCATCTTCAAGAGTGGCTTGGCCACATTTAAACTTGGCAACTCATTTCTTAATTGTTAAAAAGGAAGGAGAAGAGTGCCCATAAACGTTTATGAACTTTGAATGAATTTCGTTTGGCATTAAACCTTCTTTTACAAAGAATTTTATAACTGCATGATATTCAATTTTATCCATTTCAAGGGATACAGACAACAATTTGGCTTCTGACAGCTGTATAAAAAAAACTACTCGATAGAATGACTTGCAATTTCACACTAATGCTTATGACAGATGTACCGACTTAGAAAAAAAAAATCTCGCCAATAGTGTTGCCATTTATGGTTGAAGCCGAGAACTTTTCAGGGTGTGCATATATCAATCTGGCAATTACTGCAGCCACTGTCCACAGTCTTCACCAGATCAAAATAAATATTGATATCTCAACCCATTCTTAACCTCCCCCTCCTCCTCTCCCAGATACAGACCACAGTAAACCATAACCATCCTAAATATCCACAATATGCCTGAGAAGTTAGTAATAATCCCAAAGAAATAAAATCTGGTCACTACCTTTAGAGCACACAAAAAAATTGGCATCCTTTATCCATTCACCTAAAGATGCTATGATCTTTAGATTTGCCTGGGATCTACCAAATGCCTTGAGGCTGCAAGTTGTCCTACTGTAGCCAAACAGGCAGGACAGTCAGCAGCATGGTAATTCAGAACATAGTATCGTGCTTGGATGTGCCTATTACAGAATCCAATGAAGAAGGCCACCTTACATCATAGAAGCAAATACAAGTAAGAAAGATTGTTCCCTGAATCTGCTTCGGCCCCCAAAACAATCCTAACTTGAATAGATTTGGATGCATAAAACTATCTCCAATCTGGGAAATGCTTATTTTCAGACCATCAGCTACCCAATGGTAAAGAATTCCCAATCAAACCTACTAAGGTAATACAGTTTAGGATTTTCATATCTTTACTTCATATCTGATAATGCCAATTTAACTTTGTCAAAATGTCACGATGACATAATAATTAAATTATTTTAGTTATGTCGTCTATATTGTTACCTCATACCTGAAATTACTATTATGAGTATCAATCAACATAAAGCCTAAAACCAGAAGGATTTGAATAAGCAGTCAGTATGAAGTGATAAGTACAATGACTAGTTAAATATTAATAAATAAAGAGTTTTATGATTTGAAAGCCATGGACTGATGGAATCATGTATGAAAATATATTAAAGGAAGTGGAAGCAATAACAGATCTAAAAACTAAGAGTGAAAAAGGAGCTGAAATTTAGGACACACTGCAGGGGATGTGAAGATACATCGATGAGTGGAGATATACAAGTTAGTTTCACTAGATAAATTAATTCTTAGACCATATGTGAACTACTATATTACTAGAGAATCCTAACATTACTACAGTTCATCCTCGAATACTGATTATGAGGACAAAATGAAAAAATGTCATCAAAATATTCAGGTAGACAGGAGGAAAATGGATAACATGATAGAAACATATAAACTGGCAAAATGAATTTTAACTGATTAATATGAACAAGCAGAAGTTTGATGAGCACAGTGATTGACAATAAATGGAGACTTTCTGTGTCGAATTCTGTGATTCTATGAAGACTTAATAATAATAACAATAGATCAATATTTCAGGGGATCAGATTATTTAAGAAGAAAGTACAAGCCAAAAAGAAACTAAAGTGAATACTATCTTTTAAGTTAAATATGCCAAGAAATTATATTGTTGTTTAATCCTTTATTCAAGTGTAATCAAACAAAGATGTATCTTCATGACTAGGCTACTTGTATATAGAGGCTAATTGTGTACTTCACATTAATTGCCTTGTCGTTGTCATATCCCCACTTGCCCCGAGGGCATAGAGGTCTGACATATGCCAGTTTACAGGCTGAAGTTAACAGTGTGAGAATGACCAGTCCTCAGAAGAGTGCCAACAGCATCAAATGATTGATCCCCTTCCAACTGCTAACCACGCTTAAACTTGCTGAGCTTTTTGCATGAGCCATTAGTAGCAAAAATTCTACCAATCAAGCAACCTTTGCTGCCACATTAATTGCCTTAGTATCCCATAATGCAAAGCACCACCCCCTTAGGGATGTGTATGATGCTATACACATCACTAGGGGGTAGGGACTACCCAGACTAGTTTCTACCTTTATTGAGGTCTCATCAGTGTGAGCCAGACCCAGAAGAGATACCATGATTGAATGAGTATGCTTCACATTATGGGGTACTAAGGCAATTAATGTGAAGTCATTAGCCTCTATATAGAAGCAGCCTAGTTGTAAGGATACCTTATGTGCAAACTTTGTTTGCTCACACTTGGATAAAGGGTTAAACAAGAATATAATTTCTTCACATATTTAATTTAAATTATAACCAAGTAAAAAAACTTTCTACAGACATTGGAAGTTTTCCCACTTGGTTATACTATAAATTAAAGATACCAAGAAATTATATACTTGGTTTAATCCTTTATCCAAGTGTAAGCAAACAAAGTTTGCACCTGAAATATAATCAGGACTAGGGCAACTCGTATATAGAAGCTAATGACTTCACATTGCTAGCCTTAGTATCCCATAATACAAAGCACATATCCTTATGGGTATGTATAATGCTATGCATTATGGGAAGGGTCACTACTCAGACCAGTTTCAACCTTTATTGAGGTCTTTTCAGTGGGAGCCAGACCCAGAGGTGATACTAAGGTTGAAGTAATGCAGAAGTCATATTTTTATATACGAGTTGCCGAAAGGTGTCACACACTGAAGAAAGACCTCAATAAAGGTCGAACTGGTCTGGGTAGTGATCCTTCCCATAATGCATAGCATTATACATACCCATAAGGATATGTGCTTTGCATTATGGGAGACTAAGGCTAGTGATGTGAAGTCATGAGCTTCTATAAACGAATAGCCCTAGTCCTGATTATATTTCAGGCACAAACTTTGCTTACACTTGGATAAAGGATTAAACCAAGTATATAATTTCTTGGTATCTTTAATTTCTACAGACATACTACCAGCAGAAGATTCTTGTCTCAGAATGAGCTAGAAACAAATTTATTAAGAGGAAATATAAGTTCCAATGGAATAAAAAGTTAATTTATTATAATTAATTCACTTAAGTAATTTTTGTAATAGTTTGATGTGGCATCACTTATAATATGCTATCTAAAAGATAAAACCAAGGTTTTAAAACTTGGATATATATATGATTTACAGACAACAGGATCACAGCTAGCTAGGCAACAGGACATTTTGGTGACAGTCAACTAGGCAACAGCCAGTTAGGTAACAGGGCTTCATCTGCTGATCAACTCTTAAGGATTGACAACTGACAAACTGAGCTGATGGATCAAAAACAAGGAAACACTTGGTCCTTATCCAAACAGCTGGCTTCCCTTCCCCATAAGTTTGTCATTACCCACAATGTTCCACTGCACTTCCCAGAATTCCACCCTTAAATAAGAATGGTGTTCTAAAATTACCCATAATCAGACCATCTTCAGAGGGTGCAGATATCCCAGGTTAATGGACATCACTAGTTTGTTAATCTCAAATCGACACATGATCACTAACTAATGTCACCAAGATATCATGTGACCACAATCACTCTTAATCTATGCAGATAAAACAGATATGTGGATGCCCTGAACTTGAAGAAGACGAGGACTTCCATGGTCTACCCATGAACTGAAATGTGAAGCCAGAACTAATAATGCAGTAAAGCTGGTAAAAAAATTTAACAAGATGATGATCAAGAGGAGAGTGTCAATATTTTCATTACTGGATGAAATATAGAAAGAGCAGCATGACACTGAGGATGCTGTAGTTCAGGTTAGCAATGGACAAAGAAACATAATATGCAATCTATGCAAAAAGACTGTACCAAGAAATGAACAAATAAAGAATAGTTGCTTGATGTTAAGAATTTAAAACAGTGGCCAGATTCTACTCTAAAGTTTGAGGTGTAATTTTGTTCTAAATAACAAGGTTTATTTCATTTTATGTGTTATTAATACTTTTTTAAGAACCTAACCTGGAAATTTTATAGTTACTTAATCTTCTTTATATTATATAATATTTTATATTGTGTGTGAGAAAGTCTTCTTAAAACTTGGACCTAACCTGGACTTACAATAATTACATTATTTTTTTTTCATCAGGGGATTTTTATTTTATGTGTAATAAAATATTTTGAAATTACCTTGCATGGATAGTTTATAGTTATTTTATCTTTTTTATCATATTCTATTTTATGTGTAAAACATATTTTTAAACATTGACCTAACCAGGCTATCTCCCAGTAAACCTATTCACTCAACTGTCCTGATGCCTAGTTGGTTGTGGCCCAGTTGTTTTGTCAACTAGTTGGCAGTTGAGTATTGCCACCAAACCTTATATATAAAGCTTGAATCATGATTATGATTTATTTTGTGACTTAATTAAAACAAGGAAAAAAATAGACATGTGTAAATAATTAAACAGATTTTTGTTAAAATATTTCACCTTAATCATAAAGGCCTAATGAAGAGGCATAGATGACATAAATTTTTCTATCATAGATTAATAATTGTCACCTTTAGATTTCACTGTCCGAAAGTCTTTTTTACTTCACATATTAAATAATAATAATTAACAGTTTAAAAATTAATTAGGTAATTTGACAAGGCTATTAAAGCATTTGAGTTTGCTATATCTATTGGAGTCTGAGACAACCATATTGGTTGAAGTGTGGTGCATATTTTAAAGTAAAGGAAGATTACAAAAAAAGTGACTCTTCCAGATTTATATTGGTTTTTGTGCTGGAGTAATTTTTTTTTTCCATTTTATATTATACATAAAGAGTCCAAATGATGGTCTTCAAAGCCTTAAGGTGCAAGAGATATTGCCAAGAAACAGCTTAGAGCAGTACCACCATGGCATATGAATTTAAATGGGAAAGATGCCAGCAGCACATGTAGGATAGGCAAGGGATGCTTGAATAAAGCAGTAAACAACTGTATACCTGGAGTCAAGTTAATAAATAAGTTAAAAGGATGAGCAAGATCATTAAATGGGAGTTTTCAGTAACATGGCATATTACAAAGGTGGCAAAATAGCACATTCGATTACTTGGTTGTTGAAGAATGCACTGACAAGGATAGTAAATGCTCTGTAGTATTATTATTACTATTATATGTGACACCTCCAAGGAGTTCAAAGACTCATCGTATAAAACTTTAATAAGTCCTCATTTGGAATGATGTGCCCAGACCTGCTCATTTGCATTTCTGTAAAAATGAGGAAGTGATGAAGAGGATTTAGAGGCAAGTAACCAAAAATGTGGCAGATCTATAGAATGCCCCCCATGAGGATAGATTAAAGGTCTGTGGGCTACAAAGAATAACTGAAAGACAAACAATAGGAGACATGATAGAAACACATAAGTTCTTAGAGGAATTTTATAGGATTGATGCTGTAAGAAGGAAGAGAGAGAGAGAAAATGGGTCTTCCCCTGGAAACTGAGTAAGAGTGTAGCTAGCAAGGATGCTGGATTAGATTTTTGCTTGGGGAATGATGGTTACTAGAGGATGGGGAGGATTGTGAGTGTTCCATTGATGAATGAGGTCATCATGTTGGAGGTTTAATGGAGTTCTGTGTTCATCTAAATGTATGGAGGATAATCTATCTGTCTGTCCATAGCATGTCAACTGAAAGTATACTTATACTCCAGGCACTGAGAAAGGGTGAAACTGATCTTTGGTAGAACAGATAAGGTTAGCAATTTTCCAGTGAGGCTTAAAAGCTGTGCAGAGGTTGTATTTTTTTAATGATCTGACTATTTTTTGAATGTACTTCGGATTTTAGGGATGGTGATGGCATTTCTGAAATCCCTCTGAAGGGATGGCCACAGATTGGGGGACAAAGAACCTCCAACATGACGTTCTCCCAGCACTTAAACCATATCACATGGGTTAATGAGGACAGGGCAAAGTATGATAAGTATTGTGTGAATAATGATTAGTGGGCCTTCCTTTGATGAATCTTTAACTCCATCGAGCATTTCTTTGAATGTTACACAGTGATCAGCATTCATTATGATAAAATTATGGAGACTACTTACTACTGTGTTAAGAGTAATAACTTTAATTCCTGATATTTTGACTTTTATATTAGGGTCATCATCTGAAGTATAGTCACACCCACACACACATACACACTTACATACAAAGAGAAATATGGTACATTACAGTTCAAACAATATACCAAAATAATACTATTTTGGTCAACTCTTACTCTACTGGCCTGACTTCTAGTGAACCCCGCCCCTCCCCATAAAACTACATCAATGATACAGTCTTATTTTACATGGCCAGTGAACAAAATCATTATTAACTTGTTGGCCTGGTCGATCGAGTGGTTAGCATATCTGCTCTCTACCCAAAAGGCTGCAGGTTTGAATCCCAACATGGGCATGGATTTTTGTGATTGTCTGTCAAAATAGTGGTAGTCGGCAGCAGATGGCGTTGGTGTAGATGATGAAGGTAGTTGCAGCTAGTGGAGTGGTGGAGATGGAGAGTAGGTGCCTTCCCAAAGACTCATCGAGGCGTCCTCGATGAGTCTTTGGACTCCCTGGAGGTGTTATGTAACAATAATAACTTTCAATAATACAGCATTAATACTAGCCTAAATCAATATTTAAAATAAAAGCTCAGGTTTGTTATTACCAAATCAAGACTAAAGTCTTGGAGTACTACAGTCCTAATTCTTATGACTTGTCAGAACCAAAAATTATATGGTTGAATATGTGCTATCCATATTCTTATCTTTAAAGGTACCTGTGGCATAACTATAAACAACATATTACATGATAACCACAGTAATTAACTTTAATGAAATGAAAGTACAGATATTTCATATGAAAATAACAGTGTATATATCATCAGTGTATAGAAACAAATAAATCAAAGAAACAGGAATACAAGATACATACAACAATCGGTTTATCAATTAAAAATAGTTGCTGCATGCTAGAAATTAATATATTAATAAATAATATTAAAACTATTTTTGATGTTTACATAAAATGAGAATCTCCTAAACTTTTTTTTTTGGGGGGGGGGGGGAGACAATCATTCCGATTCAGGTTTGGCTGATGTAAAAGGAGCTTTGTAACTTTTTTTGAAAATGCATTCAAAGCATTCATATTCAAAAATGTTTCTATGGAGAAGATGAGCTTCACCACACTGCATATTGTGTTTAGTGTCAATACTATATCGTGCCAGACCAAACTTTTAAGGTTTCATGTATTCAATGTAATAATTATGTTCATTAATTCTTTTTTCAACAGAATGGCTTGTCTGTCCAAAGTATGTCAGATTACTTCACAAGGTATCTGATAAATATCAGCTAATGATAGAAGTGACAGTTTGTCTTTTGCATATGGTATCAGATGAGAAATTTTGTTGATAGGAAAATATGTGGGAATAAGGTGATACTCTTCCAACTCTCCTGTCTGGCCTATGTAACAAATGCGACAAGAGCAATGAATATTACAGACAATGTGGCTTTTTTACCTTTACAAAAAAGCTCAAGATTCTTACATTCACCAAAACTCCACATCACCCCATGTAAAACCCAGGCGTTTATGAGATTCACTGCTTTTGTGGCATTTGTTTTGTAGGCCAGACAGGAAGGTTGGGAGAAATCTGCATGTCTGCACACATCAAAGATGCCAAAAAAAAGGAGAAAGCACAAATCAGGCATGGCATTCCATACGTCTACTCCAGACCATCAAGTACTTTGGCAACAAACAAAAATGTCATACATTGATTGTAATTGTTTTACAAGAAAATTTAAAGTTGCCTCGCAAATGATTAGGATCCCTACGCAATGCAATAAAAATCAAGACTTAATATTACACCAAGTATGGACTGCTTTTATAAACATTTAACTGCCACAGACCCAGGATATAAAACATGCAATGGCACAGAATGTGATAGTAATAACTAACAATGTTCCAAACATACAGTAACGAATTTACTGGTTTTATTTAGCCTTATCATTTATATGTAACAGTTGTGAAGTCTGTTGTGTTAAATTTTTTTGTATCAGTATCCCTGATGATGTATGTCTTACAATTGCTTATTCTTATTAAACTCTTTATTTACATCATAATGTGATCTCAATACCGAAAATTTCCCATAGAACTGCTAAATCCGAAAAACTTATGCTTGCATTGAGTAAGAAGGATGTTCAAGAATGGTAAACTACCAGCATTTTCTTTTTCCATGGTGAATTGAATGTGAGGATGATGGCTATTGATCCATTGTAGGAAAGTTGTAAGTTCATAGGGCAGCGAGAGATATGAGATTCTTGCTTGAGGTGGTATGAACGAACGAAGACACAGAGAGAAAAGATAGTATGTGTGTGTGTGTGTTGCCTAGGTATGATAATGATGAGCTGAGCAGAAGAGCAGCGATATTGAATGACATAATAGCTAGAATGTGTGACACGAGAGGACTGGAATATGTGGATGCTTGGAGTGCGTTTGAGGACAGAAAGGAAATGTATGCGAGAGACCGCTTACATTTGAATGAGGAAGGACGTAGGCATCTGGAGAGATTGCTGTTCTGAACAAGTCAGTGTGTCCCAGGGAGGATGATAGCAGGGATGGCCTCTTGTGGGAATGGGTACTTGGAAGAAGGGGGACGACATCAGTTAACACCGAGTCCAATGGAGTCTAGAGGGGATAATGCTGGGTATAGAAACAACGGCATTTATATGCTTTATACTAATGCCAGGAGTATCTGGAATAAGGGAGAGGAATCGGTGGTGCAGATAGCATCAGCCTGGGCAAAAATTATTGGGATCACTAAGATGTAGTTGACAGAAGAGGATATAATAACAGGAATAGAAGTTGCTAGGTACAGCATTTTTCGGCAGGATAGGAAGCGTAGTGAAAGTGTGGTGGTGGAGTACTGCTTATGATAAGTGACAACCTATGTCCTGTAAGAGTGGAGACTTTGGAAGGCAGTGATACTAATGATTTTGAAAGCATATGGTGTGAGGTAGAGGTGGGCAAGACAGGATATTTAGTGGGGTGTTGCTACAGAGCAAGGAGTACAGAGGGTGGGGACCAGGAAATGTTTAGACAGCTGAGTTTCGCAAGTGCAAGAAGAATGATTGTTATAGGAGATTTTAACGGAATTTTAAGGGAATGGGATTTCTAGAATTCTTGAGGGACAAATGTCTTAGGCAACATGTAATAGAGGGAACAAGAGGTTCAAGAGTTTTGAATTTGGTTAAAGCATCAGAAGAGACGATAATAACTGAGATGACATCTCTCTCCCACCAGTTGGAGAGAATAACCATATGGTTTTGACTTGGAAAAGGAATAGACATGCAGTAGTATCAAAGAGATAGGAACGTACATAGAATTATAAGACACGTGATTATAATAGTCTAAGACATCAACTTGGGAAAGTTTCATGGAGGGAGGAATTGGAAGGTCGGGAGATCATTAGTGCGTGGAAAATTATGAAAGAATATTTGTTAGCAGCAATGGTAAGTTGTACACCATGAGTGAACAAGAGGACACAATTTGGAGTAAAGTTGATGATAAACAATATTAAACAGGAATTGCATGTGAAAAAGAGGCTATGGAAGAGATATAAGGAGACAGGTGAAGAGATGCATGAGGAATATAAGACACAGGCCAGAAGAGTGACTCGTGTGGTAAGGAAAGCGAAACTGGAATATGAGAGGAGATTGGCCCTAAGATCCAAAGAAAATCCTAGGGAATGTTTTAGATATGTGGCCAGTAGGAGGAGAAATGACTGGAAGAATGACACCATGGAATAAAAATGAGAATAGAGTGACTGATGCAGAGGACGTAGTGGAATTGTTCAATGAACACGTTATTGGAGTATTTCAACCTGAAGGAGTCAGTTTTAACACTAGAGGGATAGGGCCGGTTCAAGATTTAGAGCTACAGAAGGAGAGTGTGTTTCAAATACTGAATACTCTGGATGTCAATAAAGCTGTGGAACTGGATGGTATTTCACTATGAGTTTTGAGTTTGTGTGTCATCAGTAGTTAGTAAGATCTTGGTGAAAGTAGTCAAGGACCTTATACAACATTGGGCAGATGAGGGTAATGTTATCTGTGAGAGTCAACATGGATTTGAGAAGAGGTGCTCTTGTTTTAGCAATATGCTAACCTTTTATGATAAAGTTACAAGAGCATTAGATGAGGGAAAGGCATATACTGCAATTTTCATAGACTTAGCGAAGGCATTTGACAGGGTGCCACATGATAAGCTGATATTTAAGTTGCAGCACATGAGTCTGGATGTCAGATTGGTCAACTGGATTCAGGATTGGCTGTGTGATAGGTATCAGAGAGTTGTGTATGGCAGAGCAGTTTTTAGGAGGCAGAGGGTTACAAGTGGGGTCCCACAGGGCTCAGTACTAGGACCTATATTGTTTAACCTTTATATCAATGTCATAGTCAGTGGATTGCAGGGGGATATTCAGTTGTTTGCGGATGATGTGAAGCTGGGAAGGATTATTAGTAATTGTGCAGATGTGGTATCCCTGCAAGAGGATTTAAATAAGCTAGATAGATGGGCAAATGAATGGGGGTGTCAGTTTAATGCAGCAAAATGTAAGGTCTTGAGGTTTGGGAAACATCAATGGGATGCTGCATATTCTATGGGAGGGGTTATAGTGAAGGAAGTAGGGGAGACAAGAGATCTGGGGTTGATAATTGATAGAAACCTGAAATTTAGGGGACATATTACAAAGGTGAAGGTAACACAGAGGATTGCTGCAATAATGAGAAGGACACTGACCTGCAGAGATAAAACAGTTATCATTCCATTCTATAAGACCCTGATCAGACAAAACTTGGACTATTGTTCTCAGATTTGGTCCCCAGGATTTGAAGGGGATAAATTAACTGTGGAAACGGTACAAAGGCAGATAACAAAGATGGTTTCAGGACTGTGCAATGATAATTATGAGGATTGGCTGAGGGAATGTGGACTGCAGAGTTTGGTGGATAGAAGAAGGAGAGGTGATATGATTGAGACTTTTAAACTGTTGAGAGGTGGTTACAGGGTTGACACTGGGGAATTTTTTTGCTTGGTTGAACAGTGGGAAGGAGTGATGAAAAGAGGCCATCCCTGGAAGTTACAAAAGGAAATTGTGAGCAAGAGGGTGCAGAGTGGTTTCTTTGCATGGAGGATGGTTGAACCATGGAATGCATTGCCTGATGGAGTGGTGAGAGCGAGAACGGTCAATGAGTTTAAGGAGTGATTAATGGATTTTTTTACAACAGAATTTAATACTTCCTATATTTCGTCCTAGTCACTAGGACATCTACGGGGAATCTAGCGGGATGTAGGTAGCGCGATCGCGGAGGATAATGTTCATTTTACGCTTATATTCACTGGTATTAAGAACGACTGTGGTATTACCCTTATCCACTCTGGTGATGACGATACTTTTTTCTTTGCGTAGTTTCAGGAGAGCCGTGCGTTGGGCATATGATAAATTACTTTTTGGCGGAGAAGAATGCACGAGGATGTTGGCTACGTCAAGTCTGATGTTGTTAGCTATCTCCGACGGTAAGCGACCAATTCCACGTTCGATGTTCACCATTACGTCAAGCACCGGCACTTCCTTCGGAGCGACGGCAAAATTATGGCCGAGGCAAAGGGCGCTGACGGCATCGTCGTTGAGCCTTTTGGAAGAAAGGTTTATTACTGTCTGGAGCGGTTGAATTTGTGGTTATGGTTTGTTTTTCACAAGGTTGCAAAATTTCTTGATGTGTTTATTTTTTATTTTTTGGAATTCTCTCTGTGCGGAAGTTTCCGAAATGCCAGAAAGAATCGACCAAAGTTCAGGGTTAAGAACGGTGGAGAGCTCTGAATGTAAGGAGCCAATGGCGGCGTTCGTCACTGTGAGGGTAGCACGTGTAGAGGTGATTTGCTTGCGGAGTAATACCTGGCTTCCACGGTTATATATACGAAGTGCTTTTTTAGAATGGAAATTGATCTTCATTTTAACGCAGTTTGCCACAGTCATTCTTAATACCAGTGAATATAAGCGTAAAATGAACATTATCCTCCGCGATAGCGCTACCTACATCCCGCTAGAACACGACCCCACAAAAACACAAGTTAAGAAACTTAAAATTTTACTCAAAAAAGTATCTTCCTGGCCCCCTGATGTCACGAAAAAACTTAAACCTTTCCGCTCCCGTCCCCCCCGAATATACGGTTTACCAAAAATCCACAAACCCAATTCCCTACTCAGGCCTATAGTAGATGCTACCAATGCACCTTGCTATAGACTATCTAAACAGCTGGCCAACTCTCTGATCCCCCTCACCGGAAGGGCCCCTTCCTATTTAAAAAACTCGACCCACTTTAAAGCCCTCACAGAAAATTTAACCTTGAAGAAGACAGACATATTGGTAAGCTTTGATATCTCCTCTTTGTTTACCAATATTCCCTTAATTGACACCTTATCTCTCTTAGAAAACGTTTTTCCCTCTGACAACTTAGATCTCTTTTCCTTTGCCATTAACTCTGAGTATTTCTCTTGGAACAACAAAATCTACAAGCAGATAGAGGGAACTGCCATGGGTTCCCCCCTCTCACCCCCCCCTTGCCAATTTCTATATGGAAGATTTCGAAAAACGAGCCATAGACTCAGCCCCACTCAAACCTTCTATCTGGCTAAGATATGTAGATGATGTGTTCTCCATTTAGCCTCATGGCCCAGACACGTTAGACTCCTTCCTCAGTCATCTCAATAGTCTACATCCAAGAATCCAGTTCACTATGGAAAAGGAAAAGAACAATTGTTTACCCTTCCTAGACACCTTAGTCACACGCCTGCCTAATGATACACTTACCTTCACCGTATACAGAAAACCCACACACACAGGCAGATACATTCACAAACTCTCCCACCACCACCCCTCTCAACAATATGGCATTATTAAAACTCTTACCAAGAGAGCCCACAATCTTTGTTCCAGTGGAACCGCCCTCACTAATGAGCTTAACCACATACACAGCACTTTCCTCTCCGATGGCTACAGCAATCACAGTATCAAAAAAATAATCAACTCCTCCCCCATTCCCCTTCCTTCTCGTCAACAAGATTTTAAAAATGCCATCACCATATCCTACATCCATGGCACATCTGAAAAAATAGCCAAGATACTAAAACAGTACAATCTACACACAGCATATAAGCCCCACCGCAAACTGGCTACCCTTATCCGTTCTACGAAAGATCAGCTCCCTCCTCTCTCTCTGCCTGGAGTTTACAAAGTACCCTGTTCCTGTAAGCTGGCGTACTTTGGACAGACAGGCAGATCAGCATCCATCCATCTAGAGGAACACAAGTCTTACATCTTCAAACACAACTATGGCCATTCAGGCTTGGCTGACCATGTTTTGAACACCACCCACAGAGTATCATGAAAGACAACCACCATGCTCCACCACAGCAAATTCAAGAAAGAGAGACTTTTCTTAGAAGCAGCAGCAGCTCTCAAAAACCAACCAAATCTCAATAAATATGGTTGCATTAAGCTTCCTAAGATTTGGGAAACACTCATCACCAGAGTTCCCACCTTACATTCCAGGCCACCTACTACTGCCCTTAGAGGGCGCTCTACCTAGATAGGACTTTAGTGTCACCCACGTGGTTGGGCTCAGTATTGTTTGTTATTTGTGCATATGTTACATTAATTGTTTTTGTAATCCCCGTAGATGTCCTAGTGACTAGGACGAAATATAGGAAGTATTAAATTCTATTTTAATTCTTTTTTAGTGTTGTAAAAAAATCCATTAAGCCTCCAACATGATGTCCTCACAGCACTTAAGCCTCTACACACGTAGTTTAAGGAGTGGTATGATAGACTTTGTTTCTTAGGGGGGGGGGCCTCCACTCGATGAGTCTTGATAGACTGTGTTTCTTAGGAATGATCTCCAACGATGAGTCTTTTGACTCCATGGAGGCCTGAATAATAATAATTTTCAGAATGAGGCCAAACAGCAAAATCATCATTGCATAACAAAACCAATGAGAGGGTTGGAGAGGAATGGATCAGAACAAGGTCTCTTCCAGATGGCTCAAAAATAGTTTGCCAAAGGTGGAGACAAAGGGCTACCCATGGCAGTGCTTCAACCTGTCTATAGATTTTGTTTTTCCAGCTGAGATATTCTGATTGTATAACAAATTCAAAAATCTCCGCAATATCAGGAGGGTAATCATCATATTGTAGACCAACAGTTCAGATAACAGAATGTTGGTAAAGAGATTAACAATGCGATAGCTGAACTAGCAAATCTGACTCTTGTATTTGAATATCTTGATTTTTTTGAAAAAATGTGCAGAATTCTTGGTGAATGATTTGGATTGTCCGATATGGATGGTTAATAAATGTGAAAGAAATTTAGCAATTTTATATGTGGGAGAGTCAATACAATTCACGATGGGTCTTACTAGATAATCTTCTTTATGAATTTTTGGGAGACCATATAAACATCTGTACTTTCATTACATTACAGTTAATTATCGTGGATATCATGTAATATGTTGATCAGAGTTGTTGATTAGAATTTCACAGGCTTCTTTAAATTTGTGCTCATACCAAGTTTGGTGTAAGGTAAGGAATAGTTGCTTTTAAGTGAATTCTGTGTCGAGTACTCTGGATATGGCCAGATTTACCATAGTTTTTAAATTTGATAACTTGTTTGTGATCCTTTTTCCAGACAGGAATCACATTCAGTTTCATCTATTATTATTATTACCAACCTTCATGGTCGAGTCATAAGATTCATTATGGGAGCTCCAACACAGATCACCAAAAATTATACAACTGATAGTTTATTGTACTACTCCTTGAACTCATCCACTATTTGCACTTTCACCTTCCTCTTATGCATATCATGTTTCTTCCTTTTGCAACTTCCAGGAATTGCCCCTGTCTTTGCTCCTTCCCCTTTTCTACTATATATGAAAATCTCACCAGTGTGAATCTGTGAAATACCTTTCAACAGCTTCAATGTCTCAATCACTCCCCCCTTTAAATTTGTCTTTAAAGTGGGGGGGGGGAGTTTGGTGTCTTCTATTCACCAAACTCTGTAGTTTACATGCATTCAATTTATTCTCATAACTAACATTGTACAGTCCTGATATCATTTTCATCATCCATTACTCATCTTCTCCACCATTTAAGTTAGTGAGGGGAATATGATTAGAACTGAAGTTGAGAAGGAAGAACAAGAGACCATCCCTGGAAGTTTTTCAAGATTGTGATGAGGAAGGGTGTGGGAAGTAGATTTTTTGCATGGTGGAGAAGATGAGTCTGCTAACTACATGGAGGTTGAGGTGGTGATAATAAGCACCTCTGTAGCACAATTGTAAGAACAATGATATATTGTGCCCTTTGACTGGAGAAAGCCTAAGTATGATTCTTGTTGTTAAAAGAGGGATCTCTACATGGGCTTATTCATTTGAATGTGAGTTAGCTGATCTCATATGGAGGTAGCAGGGTTTTTTTTTTCCAGAAGCTCTGATTTTTCATCCCACACATAGGCAAATTGGCCTACAGAACACATGCAAATTACGGACAAAAATACTATTGGTGCTGATGAGCGGTAGATGGCATTGGTGTTAGTTGTGTGTAGTAGGAGAATTAAATAGTAGGGGGGAAACGGTTAGATGTGTGTAGCGGAATGGAATAGAGTGCCCTGCCATGATGAGTCCTTGGAGGTGTCACATAATAATAATAATAATAATAATAATAACAGTAATAATTATTTTTATTCATTTAACTCTTTGTATATAGTTATGCATTGCTTGTGTCAGATGCTGCCTCAACTCCTATCCACGTCTACTTCTGTTTTGCACAGCTACTCACCAAGATATTCATTCTATTGACTATGGAGACTCTCATAATCATTTCACAATAACTTTTTCCTGTTTGACCTCTTTCCAAACAAGTACCTCATGATCACTCTCACTAACTGGCAGCTGTGTTGATACCTTATTATAAACCAAATCCTGTAAGGATATCACTAAATCCAACACTCTAAAATCTTGAGGAGCTTCAATCATATGCCACTTAAAATAATTATCCATAGAGACTCAACAAATTCACTCCCCTTGTTCCATAAATTAGCTCTGCTTACATTCCTATAATTAAAATCAATAATTAAAAAGAAGGTAATTCCATTAGGATTACCTGCCAAACTAATTTGCCTAAACATTTCACAATCAGTGCTCACTGTACATTCCCTGTCCTATTAGATATGATGATGATCAGCCTGTCTTTTCACCCACCACAGGGTGAAGGCTTCTCCTATTGAGAGAGAAATGGGTCTACTTCTCCCATGGTGACTCAATCCATCTTGAGAGAGCACATACATATTTGTATGAATGAACGTATGAAGGTGAAAGACAATCACAAACATCCATGCCCTAGGTGGGATTCAAACCCGCAGTCTTTTGGCTGGAGAGCAGATACGCTAACCACTTGGTCAACCAGGCTGCCACTGTTAGATATACTATTCTATTAAAATCAACTTCACACCAAACAGATTCAAAACTTCACATGCAACACTAATTAGTATTACCAATCTTCTTGGTAATGTTAATTTTGTCTAATAAGATATTTTTAATTCTTTGCCTAGTTGCTCCTTTTCTGTTGATACTTCTTAAGGTGATTATACTATTCCTATTCTAACTGCAACACTTAAGATGAATAGCTATCAACAACTAAGCCTATCTATTTTTTTCCCAGCATATATGTCTCAATCTTCTTACCCTTACCACTCCTCCTTAAGGAGGGATTACCAACATCAAATCCCACCATCCATCATGTATATCCCAACCGCTTATATATACAAGCAAAGTCACTTACATTATTATTATTATCAGTTTGGCAACCTCCATGGCATCAACAGACTCATCATAGGAGGCCCACTCAACCAGCAGCATGTCTATCGTAATAAGCGTTGACATTATTTACACTATCTACATTCACAATGCACTCTGGCAATATATTCCTCGCCAACAACTCTCCCTGCAAAAAATCTACTCCTTACACCCTTCTTCATCACCTCTTTATACAACTTCCAGGGATGAACTCCCATTTCCATATTAACATCTACTCTTTGGACCCTCTCTAATGTTCCCACATCACAATGAAAACTGGGTGACCAAATCTGAGCACAATGGTTCCACCAAGAAGGTGGTGGCGCCTCTATATGGAGGCACCACCACTTTCTTATCCCAAATGTCAATGTACTTCTTATCATAGCAGCAATATGATGTGCAGTCTTTACAACACTTGTAATGCACTTCAATGGAACTTCAGTCCACTGTCTACCATCACTTTAAGATCCCAAATTTCATCCGCTTCCTGAAGTACAACTCCACCAATACAGTACATAGCCTTATATCTCTGTATCCCGAGGTGTAACACCTTGCATTTATTAATATGTTTAACTACTAAAAACTTTTTATATATGTTTGACTACTAAAAACTGCAACTCTACTCATTTGTCCAAGCTAAAAATCTATTCAAATCTTCCTGTAGAGAATTAACATTAGCACCACTCCTGATAATGCTATCTAACTTTGAATCATTGGCAAACATTTGAAGATCCCTAGTCAATCCATGTGAAATATCATTAACAAATAAGTTAAACAGTAGGAGCCCAAGAACAGAACCATGAAGTATGACACTGATCACCTTCCTTTTCTGAGACGCTGCTCCATCATACTCAACTTGCTGGTATTGTTCACAGAGTCGATCTCTGATCGATCTAATCAACATATTATTCATACTATCTATTCCTATCCTTTTCAGCTTGTATACCAATTTATCATGCGGTAATCTATCAAACACTTTTGCAAAGTCCAAGAATATCCATTGTATATGATTCTCCCATATCCTACACATTCATCATCTTATCATTAAACATAAGGAGATTGCTAAAAGACCAGCCTTTCACAAACCCATACTGACCATCACAGAGAAACGTAAGCTCGTCAACCCAATCCTGTATTCTATTTCTAACCAATTTTTCCAACATAAATGAGATAACATAACACTTTGATCATAACTGAGATATACAGACAGGACTATAATTGAAAACTTCTATTCTCAAACTATGCTTGTGGAGAGGTATGATTTTGTCTTCTTTCTGCTTCTTAGGAACCTCCTGCACTACAAGACTTTCATTAAATAACCAGGTCAAGGGCATGGCTAACTCTTTTGTACATTCTTTAAAAATACATGGTAATATGTCATCCATTCCCGCAGTCCTATTAACATCTAACTCAAGCAACACTTGATATACCTCTGATTCTTTCACTTTTAATTATCCCAATCCTTGCCTTCCATCTACTACATGTTGCACAACATCATTCACACCACTATGATATATACTGATGCAGTATTCATTAAATAATTCCACTATATCATTTGCTATGGTTACTCTGCTACCATAACTATCCACCAGTGACAACCTGCCATAATTATTTTCCCTCATGCTTGCCACATAGCAGAAAAATTCCCTTGGATTAGCTTTAACCTGAATGGCCAATCTCTTTTCATATTCTACTTTTTCTTTTTTAATCATGCTTGTCACTTTTCTGGCCTACACTTTATATATTCTTCATCCATTCATTCACCGCAAAGTGTCTTGTACTTCCCCCCCCATAACAACCCCTTTTGTAACACTGCTTGCTTGATTTCATTGTTCATCCATCTCACTCCTATTCTATTTATTTGTTTAAGTCTTGCTATGCAGTTATACACTGTTTGTGTTAGATACTGCCTTATCTTTTCCTATGCACCGTTAACATCTTTTCCACACAATTCATCCAATATATTCCTGAATAATAATAATATTCAAGATAATTACCCTTGGATTAATCTGGGATCTTTTAACGAGTAAAGTAAATGCATTCCGCACAGACATGTAAGCCACATAACCCATAATTCTGTCTTATATTAAAAAATAATAATAATACTAATAATAAGATAAAAATAAAACTCACTGCTGTACAGAAGCAAATATAAATCTGAAAGACTGACTATTTCTAATATTAGCTTCAGTACTGAAATATGCACTACATCAAATAAATATAATTACCAGAAAAATAATAGCCATCAAAAATATTTGGAAATTGTAATTCTAATCTCTTCAGTTCGCAGTCACCAGCTGACCAGTTTTTTTTATTTCTTCTTGATATAATCTCAGAATCTGACAAGACTTTCAGCCACAATAAAGACTACCTTAACAGCATCCTATCGGTCTACTTAAGACTAAGATATTACACAACCAGTCTTTGTTTGATCACTCTGTACTATATTGCCCATGTGCATTTTTTCTTTATGTAAATAATATCCCTTGAAATGTCTGTGATAAAGGTAAAATATTGAATTCTTTTATGACTTTCTTGTCCATGAAGATTGTAAACCTATATTACATTAGGACTGTCAGCAGACTAAATGCTGAATAATCAGAGAACACTGTTCTAGAAACCAAACCTGACACTGTTTCAAGTTAGTTTTCAAATCATCAGGCTGTTGGTGTAACACTGAGCAATAAAAATCATCTGCCACCTAATGACACTCGGAAACATTCATGCCACTGTGAGATTTGAACTTTTCAGTTAGAAATGCAAATATATTATCTAATTAGCCAATCACATTGAAGTTTGCAATTTAATTATTTATCAATGTCTCTTTTCCTATTGGTTATACTGGATGAATAATGCCAGCCAAGTTGGCCAAGTGGATAGTGCCTTCACTCTCCAACCAACAGATGGTGGATAAAAATCTCATATTATAGATGTTTGTGAACGCTTTTATGTAGCAGATAATTTTTGTTACCTTCTGTAAAACCACCATTCAAAAAAAATTATGATGTTTGATCTCTAGAGTAGTGTTCCTGGATTCTCTTTTAGCCAACCCATGTATCTAAATAAATGATAGGTTTATAATCTTATGTGGGTGGAATTCACATAAAAAAAAACAACCTACATATTAATTATAGTTAAATCAAATTTTTCATATTATTAAAAGTGAAATAAAAATGATTTATATTAATAAAATTTAAATTAAAATGAAAGATATTATTCATATTACTTAAATCAAAAAAGTAAAATGCTATTACTATTCTTAATGCTTATGAAATTTCTAATATTTATCTACTGTAATTAGTTTGTTAATAGTTAATTGTTAATGCAGTATATTTTTAATCTAGCTACTATATTTTAGTTGTAGAAAGTATTTTTAACTTGGGTATAGTTATGTTAAAGATACCAAGCAATTTTAAACCTGGTTTTACTCCATTTTTTCCAAGTAAGCAAACAGACAAAATGTCAAGTTTGCACCTGCAATTTATGCAAGACCAGCTGATCCCACAGGTAGTGCAAGACCAAGGCAACTCGTGGTAAAAGTGGAGCAAGCTCTGATCACTAATCTTAATATTTACTTAGTATCTTTAACACCTAATCTTGGTATCTTTAACATATTTTAGTTGTTTATTTTATTGAGATTTCATTCATTCAAAAAAAAAAAAAAGGAAATGGTGAATGCTATTACTATTCTAATAATTATAAAATTTATAATATTTATTTGCTGTAATTTACTTCTTATATGTAAATTAGAAAGATAATGGTTAATGGGTTATATTTTTAATCTAACAATATTATTAGTTATTCATATAATGACACAACCATATGGTTGATAACAGCCCTCAAACTGCTATCACAAATATCACTTAGATACTTTTCCACAAAATTTTACCTATTTTGGAAATATAATATGACTCCTAGTGGATTTTTGACAGATAACTTGCAAATGAACATCGAAAATAATTTTTCATTATTCATAAATGCTGTAATTTTCTGAAATTTAGTTGACCAAATGATACAGAAAACAACCACCTCTCACTTTAAAAATGCACATTTGTGCTTACAGTTAACTTTAATTTTTTTTTTTTTGCAATATTTAATATTTTTAATATTATATTTAAATTAATTTCTTAAAGTAGCTGTTATTTTGGAGTTATAATATATAATGCAAAGCATATATAGCAAGCAGCATGCAACAACATTAATATTCACCAAATCAATATCAGTATCAGAAAAAAAATTACATATTAAAATTGAGAGATATATTTCAAAAGATGTTCAATCCAGATGAGTATGTTTGATCTATGGAAGGGGGAAAAAATATGGTAAACAGAAAAAAAGTAGACAGTATTTTGAAGTATATCTAGAATTAAAGTTTAGTACCCTTCTTAATGCTGTTAAATCTAAAATAATGATACAAAACAGTTGTTATCAAACATATAAAAAAAATTTTCATTTTCTTATTAGTTTCAGTGTGTGTGTGTGTTTCTTCTTAAGGAATATGCATAGTGATGCTTTTTCATAACTGCATATCAGATTTATATATTTAATATGACTAATAACAGACAAATTTGGGAATATGAAAAAAAAAAAAAAAGCTAGTCTCAATGATTAATTTTATAGCCACCTACACAGTGTCTGATTTTGAAATTTTCCTAATGAATGCATTCTGTATTAGCTATGACACATCTGCATTAAAGAAATAAATATAGTTTATATTTCAAATATAAATGTAAGTTTCAGTAATAGTTTAATGTCCGCTTTCACTATGTTTCATTATAATAATCAACAGCTCGTAGTTTTCAAGCCTGTAAGAAGTTTCAACTATTTCAGAAAGTACATACAAGAAATCTATAATGGTTGCTCTTTTAAAATGTGTTATTTAATTTACATATGGCAGATTAACAACAGCAAAAACATTAGAAATGCCATGAAAAAAAAAATGTGGTTTATTTTAGAGGTGTTTCAGAATTTGCAAATTCTTTTTTTATATAGTCATAGCAGTAAAGTTATCTGGAAAATGCTTGGAGCAGCGATTTTCAACCGGTGTGCCGTGGCACACTGGTGTACTGCAAGAGGTCTTCAGGTGTGCCACGAGATTTATGAAAACAAATTAATTGAAAGAAATAATGTCATAATTTGTGCATTTATTTATTAGTGTCTTCCTTCCATCTTCTTGTGTGTGTAAATCAATTAAAATTATGCCTATTTTTTGCCTGCTCATCAAAAAAATTAAAAGAATATATTTTTAGTGTGCCACAGAATTTTAATAATTAGTCTAGGTATGCCGTGTTATGAAAAAGGTTGAAAACCACTGGCTTAAAGCAAAAGTGACTTTGATGTTCATTCACTTAGCTAACTGAACTCAGTTCAAATATACAGGGATAATGATTACTTAATTTTTGCAGTATGGCCTATTTTATCTGGAATTATTATTATGTCTCAGTGGAAAATGAAAATCTATTACAAAATAATTAGCCAAAATCACATTTTCTGCAAATTACTATTTACACTGAAAACTACCATTTTCAATAATAACTATATTAAATACAGCATTACTATATTCTGTTGATGATATTGATATACATTATATTAATTCTGCTCTTTCCTATTGACTAAGTCATATTGTTCAAATATGTCATAATATTATTTCTGTTTTGATTATACTTCAGCATTTCATACTTTGGAGTAAACAGAATCTCCATAAACTTCAGAGAAGATTTCTTATCATTCTTGTCAATAAATATCCCCCAAAATTATAAACAGAGTTTTCTCATCTGCTTTTTCCATATCATCACATTATTTAATTATAAAACAAAAAAAAAGTATGAATAAAAGTTTAATTTTAAATACTTTTAAAGAGGAGTGCTTGCATTTCACCACAGTAGATTAGCTAGTTAAATAAGTATTAATATGTTTTCATGATTTTTTTGCAATGGCACCTCTGGGGAGTCTGGAACTCAGATGACACCCCTGCAAGTTTTACAATGCTTAAATACTTATCACACCTCTCCTTGAAAACAATGACTAAGACAAACAATGCCTACTTGCAGTTAATTCCATTAACTCACCATATGCCATGAGAAGAACCAAGACCTCACATACTTCTTGATCATCTTTCTCAGCTTTCAGGGATGACCCTAAGTTCTCATCTGCTATGAGCTGTAAAATTTCCCATATATCTATATTATGTCAGATACTCCTACCAACTTGTACATTTTTATCATATGTATGTTTCTATCATATCTCTTCCTCCTAAGGTAAGAGATAGGGTAGTGCATGTTTGCATAAATATAGGAAATGGGAAGAGCTTGGCAACATCGATATTAGCATTGATTTAAGCAGCTGCACTAGTGGAGTACCAAGAATGATTGAATGCCAGCACAGAGAGAGATGAGTAGTATGATCGAGGGTGATGGAGTTGAGCATCATGTGAAAATGAATACTGCATCAGGCAGTATAGTAGATTTAGAGGATAGTATTAGAGGATGATAGATTTTGATGATTGGTAGGTGAATGTCGAACAAACAGCAGATTGTTGCTTGGAGAGAGAGAGAAGTGGAATGCATGAAAAATTAATTCAGAAGCACAAAAGAAGAGATTAGAAGATTGAAAAGGCAAACAAATGTGAAGGGAACAAGAGGGAAGTGACTGACAGCTATGGGGAATGATAAGAGAGAGAAAATAGGAGAACCAGGAGATAAGAGAGATTGAGAGAAATGCAAGATAGTGTAGGAGCTAGGGTTGGAGGTATGACAGGAATGCAGGTAAGTGGGGAGGGCATGAGAAGGAGAGAATAAAATGAGAAGCAGGAGCTAGGAATGGAGAGATAACGGGAAACAAGTAAGTGAGGGTGCAAATAGAGAGAGTGAGATATTCAGGCGAGCAAGAAATGAATGGAGCAGCGAGAGGTGTGATGTATGGAGATTCAGTGATTCATGGAGGACAAAAGAGAATGTAAGAGGAGTTCTTGCTCAGAAGAATGATAGTGAGTGTGATTATGACAACTGAGCAGGGTGAAAGAGTGGATGAGATAATTGTGATAGTGAATACAAATGACCAATGAGGTGGTATGAATCAAGTAGCAAGAGATTTGAGGTTTATGCCGAAGATTGTATGGCAGAAAAGTGTGTTAGGGAAGATAGTAAGCATGTTACCTACATATGAAAATGCAGAGTTAACGAGAAGAGTATTATCAATAATTAAGGACAGGATAATGAGAATATGCTGAAAGAGAGACTTGGATTATGTGGATACTTGAAGTGGATTTGAGAACAGAAGAGAGTTGTATGCAAGTAATAGACATCATTTGAATGAGGAAGGACATAGGCATCAGGAGAGAACATTGTTCTTAGTACAAATGAGAGTATTAGTGCAGGGAAACTAGAGTTGTTAGGATAGGTGGAAACAGGCAGTAGCCTCTTATAAGAACAGATGCTGAGGAGATGGTAAAATGTATGGTGTTATGCAGAGTTAAATGGGATCTGGAAGGGAAAATAATAAGTATACCTAGTTTAGCCATAAATACCATTAGAACTTGAAAAGCAGCGCATAAACCTTTAATCTATCAGTAAATCATTTACAGCTTTCTGCATGTACAAACCACATATATAATGTATACACATATAGCAGCACACAATATTTGAAATGTCCCCCCTTTTGCCTTCACACATGCTCCAAGTCTGTGAGGCCACATATCGATTGCAGCACACTCAACATTCAACAGAAATGCTACCAATGCTTGCTCCAAATCCACCTTCAGGTTGGTGATGCTGGATTGTCATTTCTTGCAAGCTTCCTTCTCTAGCTCTGACCACAATTTGAAGTCCAACAAATCTAGATTTGGACTTCCAGATGGCCAATCAGATGGTGATATGTGGTCAGGCACATTTGCCTCAAACCACCATTGTGTAGTCTTTGCTTTGTGTGCAGAGGCTGAGTCCTGTTGGGATCCACTGCTACCGGGGGAAACAACGTGTTGTTCAGGGGCTGCACTCAAGGTTCCAGCATGGTGTCTTCATACACTTTGGCAGGGTTTTGACCCCTTTCTCACAGAAATGCAACTTTGATATCCCATGATACATCACCCCCACCAAACTATCACTGATGCAGAGTGATAGCTTCTCTGAATCCTGGGTGTTATGGCACATGCTGTATGACCATCCAAGGCATATACTTGATCATTTTGGCAGTTAAATGACTCTTCAATGGTGAAAATCTTCTCATCTGTGAAGAGGATATTTCTGTGTCTGTTGTTCATGTACCATCAGAGAAGTGCCTTTGATTTTATCACCCTCTGCTGCATAAGTTGTGGTGTTAGGAAGTGTTCAGTAGAACGACAATAGGCTCTCCTCCTCTCCAGGTCATCAGTTAGTGTATGTGACATCATTCTTAATATTGTGTCTTAATGTAGCATGGTTGATCTGTACTTTGGGCAGTCAGATACATCTTCTGTATCGTTATAACAGTTAATAGTCCAATACACAAACATCCTACTGATCCCAAGTGTATTTGGCATGTTGAAAATATAGATGGCTACATTCCAGCCTTGTGAAGTACTATTACAGCTACACGGTTCTCATAATCTCCTCACTGCATGTTAACCCATACAGCTAGATATCTCTCTCTCTCTTTACTGATAAACATGTGAATGTTGGCTGTGCACAGCAACACTAATAGAACCAGGTTGGTGTAATTCTGTGGGCAGCACATGGGTATGCAGAAGTTGTAACAGTATTTATGACAAGACTGTGTAAAAATACTCACAATGCATTGATATTTCTTTATACAAATTCTAAGAGCATCGGGAATAAAAGAGATTAATTAGAGGCATCGATAGCCTCAACTGGTCCAAAGATTATTGGAATCAATGAAACATAGTTGACAGAAGATGATAATATTGACAGGAATAGAAAAGTACAGTGTATTTTGACAGGACAGGAACAGCAAATGCAGTGCTGGAATATTAATTATGATAAGTGATGAGTTGTGTCCTGTCAGAGCAGATAATTTGGAGGTAAATGGCACTAACGATTTTGAGAATATACAGTTTGGGGTGAGGGCAAGCAGGACAGGATAGTTAGTGGGAATGTTGCTATAGGATAGGGAATACAGAGTACAAAGAGCAGGATATGTTTAGGCAGATGTTTGGCAAGTATGAAAATGAGTGATCATTATAGGGGATTTTAACTACAGCAGTATAATTTGGGAAGAGGAAACAGCATTCAGTAGTAATAAGGGAATGGAATTTATGGAATTCTTGAGGGATAAATGCCTCAGGCAACATGTAGTAGAAGGAGCAAGAATGACATGATGTGTCATCCCTGCTCCCGGTTGGAGAGAGTGACCATGTGGTCTTGAGTTGGGAGATGAAGAGACATGCAGAAGTATTGATAAGAAAGGAATATATGTGGAATTATAAAGCAGGTGATTATAATAATCTTAGAAATCAGTCTGGGGAAGTTCTATGAGTGAAAGAATTAGAAGAGTGAAATATCTCATGCACTGATGATATCTCACCATTTCAATTCATCCACACCCATAGAACACACAAAAAAATTATTTATTAGCAGCAATGTCAAGTTGTATAGCTCAAATGAAAAAGAGCACAGGATTTGGTGTAAAGTGTACTAATGATATCACTGTACTAATGATATCAAATGAAAAAAAAAAGGTTATGGAAAAAGTATAAGGAGAGAGGTGGAAAGCAGTTGCATGTGAAGTTCAGTCCAAGAAAGTAAACTAGCATGATAAAGAAGGCAAAACTTGAAGATGAAAAGAGATTAACTCTAACATCTGAGGAATTTCTCCTCCAACTGGTCACATAAAAAAATAAAGAATTCTTTTGTTATACGGCCAGTTGGAGGAGAAATGATTGTGGAAGAATGATGAAAATGGAAGTAAAATGACTGATGCAGGAAACATAGGGGAGTTGTTTAATGATTACTTTATTGGAGTATCTCATCCTTGAAAAGAAGGTTTTAGTACTGGATCGATGGGGAGGGTTCAAGGTGTGGAAGCACAGGAGGAGAGTTTGTTACAAATATAAAGTACAGTTGATCCTTGAACAACGCAGGGGCTAGGGGTGCCGACTCCCCACATTGTTCGAAAATCTGTGTATAACTTTTGACTCCCCAAAAACTTAATTACTAATAGCCCACTCTGGAAGCCTTACTGATAACATGAACAGTCAATTAACATGTATTTTGTATGTTATGTATGTATTATATACTATATTCTTACAATAAAGTAAGCTAGAGAAAAGAAAATATTATTAAAGCAAATCATATGGAAGTGAAAATATATTTACTGTACTGTACTGTATTTATCAATACTGTAAGTTTACGTTGTCTGTTTACAAGATGAATCGTACATCTCTCAGTACCTACATCAATATTGTCTTATATGATACAAAACACTGTAGATGTTATATGTATTACTAATACTAGACATCAAAAATTAAAAGATAATCTGAAAAATAAATTCATATTTATTTACAGGTATAATAATTCATATATTGATAATGAAGAAGCAGCAATACGATTGCTTCTTGGTAGCCTAGCCTATACACTAATGAATGAATCATTATAAAAATTTTATTCCTAATTAATTAATTAAACTAATTAATAACAGTTAATTTTGCGTAGTTATGATTTAAGACTGCATCCTTACATTTGTTTACATTTCTCTCAACTGGAAGTGGCCACGTACAATCTGTAAGTGTTTGTGTGCGTAAGTTTTGATATATTTTAACTTTTTTTATAATAGATTTGTGTATACTTTATGGTAGTAAATGATAAAATAGGCTAGCATATGCATATATTTTATGCATTAATGGCATACCTAACTTTTCTTAATTTGTTTGATATTTCTAGACCATGTGGTTCGTCTGGAAGTTTTTTTTTTTTTTAATTGTTGCAAATCTTCAAAAATATTTCCAATATATTTATTTAGAAAAAAAACAGTAAGTGAAAGTGAAACTGAGCAGTTCAAACCTGCATTCTTCAAGGGTCAACTGTATTCAGAAGGTCAAGAAGGCAATGGGACTGGGTGGATTTTGCCATATGTTTTAAGAGAATATGTTAAGGAATTGGAAGCTCCACTGACTTGGCTTTTTAATTAAAGTCTAGCTATGGGCAATGTGCCCAAGGAGTGGAAGGAGGGTAAGATAGTGCCATTGCATAAGAGTGGTAGTGGTGTGGTAAATAAAAGTCTCAAACTATAGACTAGTTTGTATTGCTTCTGTAGCTGTTAAGATTTTATAGAAATTAGTGAGAATATAGTTTAATCCTTTAAATCAATGACATTGATGATGAAAGGCATTTACTGCCATTTTTTTTTATTTTATGAAGGCATTTGAAAGGATGCCACATGATAAGCTGATATTTGAGTTATGGGTTTAGATATCAGGTTAGTGAATTGGATTGGCAGTTTGACAGATTTTAGAGGACTGTGTACAAGGGACTGGTATCAAGGAAGCAGAAGACTACAACGGTCCCTCAGGGCTCAGTGTTTGGATCTGTATAGTTTAATCCTTTAAATCAATGACATTGCTGATGAATTGCAGGAGATATTCAGCTGTTTGCACATGATGCGAAATTGGGAAGGGATATTAATAGTAGTATTAATGTGGTAGGCCTTCAAGTAAGATTTAAATAAGCATGACAGATAGGTAAATAAATAGTGTATCAGTTTAATGCAAATAAATGTATGGTCTTGAAGTCTGGGATCCACTGATGGTAGGTAGCAGACTCTGTTGTTGAAGGAACTGTACACAAAGAGAAAATAGTAAGTGAACTTTTGGTGATAATTGATAGAAACCTGAAGTTTAGGGGAGAATGTTGACCAGCTCACTTAAAAGAGTCGTGATTCCATTGTATAAACTCTGTTTTTACCACATATCGAGTACTGTGCTCAGGTTTAGTCATAAAGGATTAGAAGGGAATAAATTAATCTTTGAAACAGATGCAGAGGTGGATAACAAAAATGATATCAGGATTGTACAATGTTAACTATGAGGATATGTGGAATGCAGAGTTTAGTTCACAGAAGAAGAAAAAGTGATATGAATGAGATTTAAACTGTTGTAAAGATAAGAGGGTGCTAGTGAGCCAAGCGCTGCAGATGCGATTTGAAGAGCTTCTGACTCAGATAAGTTTTACTAGGAATAATTAAGTATATATGCGTAATTGTTTGAGTAAGAGCAGCTGTAAACGTATGCTACCGGTATTATTAGTGTGGGGTATTTTTCTTGCCTAAACTAAATTACAAAATTGTTATTATTAGACCTAGTAACCTGCAGAAAAGAAAAAAATGGTGGCGGCATTGTCATTCCATGATTTTAATTTAGATTTCAGTCGTTTTGTTAAGTGTGCGGTCTGTTATATGTATTCCTTCGATTACATAAATCATTTGTGGATGTTTAGTGCGGATGGAAGAAGGGTGTGTGCGAATTGTGACCTGAACGAGGAACTGATGAATGCAAATAAGAAACTGATGACAGAAAGTGTTAGTACCGATTGTGTCGTGAGTGCACGTTTGAAAGAGAAGGATGGTGAGTAAGAGGGGAAAAAAAATGTTAAATAATCAGGAAAAAAGAAAAACAGCGATTTGAAAACCGTAACGGATGTTAAAAGGGACGAAAGTGAGGTGGAAAGAAACGAAATTGAGAGAACGAATGAAAGTAGAAATGGCGTGATGCCGAAATCGCAAGTGAAAAAAATCGAAAGAATAAATGATAGCGAAAAAAGAATGAATGATGGCGAAAGTTGGATGCATGTTGGATCGAAAGTACTGAAACAAAGAAAGATGAATGACAATAAAAGTGAGAAGAATGATAGCAAAAGTTGGACGCATGTTAGTCCGAAAGTACGGAAACAAAGAAAGATAAATGAGAGTGAAAGTGAGAAGAATGATAGTGAAAGGTGGACGTGTGTTGGACCGAAAGTACGGAAACAAAGAAGGATGAATGAGAGGGAAAGTGAGAAGAGGGGGTCGAGAATTAGAAAGTTAGAAAGATTTAATGATAGAGAGAATGTGTCGCGAGATTCGGAAGGTGAATTGGATTGGATGAGGCAAGAAATGATATGGATGCGGAATGAAATTAAGAGAATTCAGGTCAAAACTATTAAAATAAATCATGATGGCATGAAAGAGTTAACGAAAGATGAGCGAGTGGCATTGTATGGCGACTCCATTATTAAAGGTGTGCTAGAGGATAAAATGCACAAGGTATGTTTTCCAGGCAGTAAAATGAGTAGAGTGATTGAGGCATTGGATATGAGGCAGGAGCGAGCAAAAGAGTTAATTGTATTAATTGGTACAAATGATTTGAGAGAGAACAAGAGCATGTCAAAATGAATGTCAGGAGACTGCTTGGAAAGATAAAAGAGAATAGTGTGACAGGAAGGGTAGTCAGTGTGTTGCCTAAGTATGATTGTGGTGAAATGAGGCGGAGAGCAAGGATTATGAATGATATTCTGGCTGAAATGTGAGAGGAGATGGGAGTACAGTTTGTTAATGTGTGGAATGAGTTTGAGGGACGAAGTGAGCTGTATGGGAGCAATGGACTGCATTTGAGTGGTTATGGTGTGAGTCGCTTGGAGAGACTGCTGCTGGAAGGTAGAGAAGTGAATAGAGAGAATGAATCAGATCGAGAGGGGAGTGATGTGGAAGAGCATGAGAGTAAGATAGGAGAGATTGAAGAAGTGGAAATGAATGGGGAAGTGAGTGGTATGAGTATAGAAAATGAGAGAATGGGTGCGCAAGAGGAGCAGGGAAACGGGGATGCTCAGGGTGGACAGAGGTACACAGCGTGAGAAACATGGATACTCCATGAAGCGGTGTGAGCATGTGTAGGCAGGAAAGAAATGGGATGATCAGGGATCAAGAGGAAACAGATGGAATTGCAAAGGGTTCTAAAATGAAGAAGCACAAAGGGAAATGGCCCCAGTCCAGCATGGAGAGATCACATCGAGTGAGTGGTATCAGTGGAACCAGCTGTAGATCCAGAAATGAGCTGTTGTGTTTGTATACCAATGCTAGAAGTATAAGAAACAAGGTGGATGAAATGGTTGCACTAATTGCATCTGCGCACCCAAAGATTGTCGGAATAAGTGAGACATGGTTAGATAAGGAAGACATCCTGACAGGAATAGAGATGGAAAGGTATGATGTGTTTCATGAGGATAGAAGGGATAAAAAGGGAGGGCGAGTGCTATTGATGATAGAGAAAGAGTTATGTCCATACAAGGTAAAGATGCAAGAGGGAAATAGGGCCAGTGGTTTTGAGGCAGTATGGTGTGAGATAGAGGTGAATAGAATCAAATACTTGGTGGAAGTTATAGACCTGGTAATGTGGATAGTGGTGATAGTGAAATGTATAGTCAAATTAGCCAAGCAAATAAGAAAAAGGTGATCATTATGGGTGATTTTAATTATGGCAATATAGACTGGAATGAAGAGATAGCAACGGAAAGTAAAGAAAATGAGTTTCTTGAGTTTTTGAGAGATAACTACCTCAGACAGTATGTAACAGAGGGCACATGAGGATTGAGGGTCTTGGATTTGGTCATCTCATCAGAGGATGTAATTTTAAATGAGGTGTCAAATCATCCACCAATTGGTGAAAGTGACCATGAGGTGATTACCTGGGTGGTTGCCAGCAGTGCAAGGACCCCTGTGAAAAAAGGGTATATGTGGAACTACAAGGGGGGTGATTATGAAGAGCTCAGGAGACAGCTTGCAGGTGTAGCATGGAATGAGGAGTTAGCTGGAAAAGAGATCAATGCAACTTGGGGGATTTTCAAAAACTATTTAGTAGACGCAATGTCTAAATGTATACCACGGGTGAGAAGGTTAAATAAGGTAGGTGTGAGATGGATGAAAAAAGAGATTAAACATGCAATACAGAGAAAAGGGGCATTGTGGAGGCAGCATAAGAGAAGTGGAAGTAACCAATTTCATGAGGTCTACAAAAACCAAGCAAGGAGGCTGACTTGGTTGGTGAGAGTAGCTAAAGAGAGGTATAAACAGCAGTTAGCTAATGAAGCCAAAAAGAATCCGAGGGAGTTCTTTCGATATGTAGCCAGCAAAAGAAAGAATGATTATGGAAGGATGAAATTGATTGGAGGAAATGTTATAAAGATAGATGTTGCAGAATGTATGGTGCAGATACTTAATGAGCAGTTCATAAAGATCTTTCAATCTTGTGAATGTGACTTCATTTAGAGATTGAGAGCAGTTGATGATGGGGAGGAGAGACTGACTGTAAGTTAGCATGAGGTGTTTGGGGAGTTGAGTAAACTAGATGTAAAGAAGGCTGTGGGACTTGATAATATATCACCGCATATTCTGAAGGAATATGCCAGAGAGTTGACTCCTGCCTTGACATATTTTTTAATACGAGTCTTGCACTTGGTCAAGTTCCTAAAGAGTGGAAGGAGGGACAAGATTGTGGCACTTCATAAAGGAGGTGATCGAACTCAAGCATCAAACAATAGGCCTATCTCTGTGTCAGGTGTTGTGGTTAAGTTGTTGGAGAAGCTCGTGAGAACTAGGATCCAGAGTTGGGTTGACAACAATGGTATAATCTTTGATGGACAGCATGGATTTGCTAAAGGGTGGTCATGTTTTAATTATCTACTTACTTATTACAATAAAGTGACTGCTTCATTGGACAGAGGAGAAGGATACACAGTAATATACTTGGATTTCGCAAAAGCTTTTGATAGAGTACCACATGATAAGTTGACAGTCAAACTAGAGCAGATGGGGTTGGATATTAGATTAGTGCATTAGATTGGAGACTGGTTATCTGATAGGTATCAACAAGTTGTGTATGGGGGTGCGATATCCAGGAAAAGGAAAGTCACTAGTGGAGTGCTTCAGGGGTCTGTTTTAGGGCCATTACTATTTAACTTGTATATTAATGATATTGGCGAAGATTTGGATGGAGATATTCAGTTGTTTGCAGATGATGCAAAGTTGGGACGAACCATAAAGAGTAGTGAAGATGTTGTGGCCTTGCAAGAAGACTTGAATAAATTGGGCCAGCAAATGGGGATGTGAGTTCAATGTTACAAAATGTAAGGTTTTAAAATTTGGAAAACAAAGATGGGATGCAGAATTTATGCTTGGTGAGAATATATTGTTGGAAGTAGATGAAATAAGAGATCTGGGGGTGATAGTGGATAGGGATCTAAAATTTAGGGGACACATCGCCAAAATTGTGAAGACAACACAAAGACTTCTGGGAATGATGCGGAGGACACTGACGTGTAGAAGAAGGGAGATTCTTGTTCCATTGTATAAGGCTTTGATTAGGCCACACATGGACTATTGTGCCCAGATTTGGTCACCGGGTTTTCAGAAGGATGAAGAGATGTTGGAAAGGGTCCAAAGGTGACTGACTAAGATAGTTTCTGACCTCTGGAATGTCGAGTATGAGGAAAGATTGAAAAGATGTAATTTGCAGAGTCTAGTGGAGAGCAGGAAGAGGGGAGATATGATAGAGACCTACAAGTTGGTAAGGGGTTCTTATAAGATCAATGGTGGAGAAGTTGTACAGAGAATAGTGGGAGATCAGGGGAGAACCAGAGGTCATCCCTGGAAACTGTATAAGGAGGGTGTGAGTAGGGGAGTGAGAGGCAGGTTTTTTTCGTGCAGTGTTGTGAATGATTGGAATGCCTTGCCTGAGAGTGTGGTGTCTGCAAGGAGTTTGAGCGTGTTTAAGACACGGTATAATGAGATGTGTGTGTTATAAAAGGACCTCCCAGATGAGTCTTGACTCCATGAGGTCTTGTTTAATAATAATAATAATTTAATAGTAATAAAGGAATTCCTAGTCAACCCTGTTAGAAGGAAGGGGGGATTCTTTTACACTGTAGAACAAGAAAAAGGAGCAAGGACAAGGGATCATCCCTGAAAGTTACAAGTGGAAGTGAGTAAAAGTGTGGAGTAGCTTTTTTGTATGGATGGTGGTTGGACTATGGAATGCATTGCCTGATATTGTGGTGAGTGCATGAAAAGTGAATGAGTTTAAGAAATTGTATGATAGACTTTGTGTTGTTTAAGATGGATTTCCCAAGATAATATAATTAATATTATTATTAATATCTGACCTCCATGAAGTCAAAGGACTCGTCACAGGAGGTCTATAGTCTCTTATGTCAGACGATCATCGAACCATGCCATGAACCCACTCACAGTTTCACACTCAGCACACTTTTAAACAATCCATTCCACTCATCAACCACTCTCCATGCAAAGAACCTTCTCCTCACTCCTCTGCTCATGCTCTCTTTATAGTTTCCAGCAATGGCTTCTTGTTCTATCTCCTTCTCTCATTCTATGAAAAATCTCTTCTATATCAATCTGATAACAACCCCTGACTAGCTTATATATAACAATCATATCTTCCCTCTTCTTTCTATTCACGAGGCTTTGCGATGTGTCAATCTGTCCTTGTATTTCGCATTCCAAAGACTACTGACAACCTTTGTGAATCTTCTCTGGACCCTTACCAATATATCGTCATCACCATGAAAACCCTGGTGACCAGATCTGTGCACAATAATCCGTATGAGGCCTGATCAAGGCCTTATACAATGGCATCATAACCTCTTTATTTCTGCATGTCAGGTTCCTTCACATCATTTCCATTATCTGATGTGATGTTTTAGCAATCTGCTAATGTATTACAAGGTGGAAAATTCACATGATAAATGCATACACAGTAATGTACTTGGATTTTTCAAAGGCCTTTGATAGACTGCTACATGATAAACTAAGTAAGTAAACTGAAACAGATGCGATTAGACAAAAGACTCGTGACATTAATAGCTGTCTGGCTATCAGAAAGGTATCAGCAGGTTATGTATGGACAAATGATATCCCAAAATAGGAAGGTCACTAGTGGAGTGCCACAGGAATCTGTTTTGGTGCCATTATTGTTTAACCTATATGTTAATGAAACCAGGCCTGGCTTAACTGGATATGTACAACTTTTTGGGTGATGATGAAAAGTTGGGAAGAACTATGAGAAGCAGTGCAGATATTGTGGTCTTGCAAGAGAATCTCAATAAGTGGAACTATCAGTTTAATGGTGAAAAGTGCAAGGTCTTGAAATTTGGTAAGCATGGTGGAAATGGAGATTATACAATTAATGGAGAAATTTGGAATGAGGTGGATGAGATATCTCAGAGTAATAGTAGATAGAGACTTGAAGATCATGGGTCACATTGCTAAAATTGCAGGAACATCATAACAGATCATGGCAACAATGAGGAGAACATTGACGTGAAGAAGCAAACAGGTTATGGTTCCACTGTAAATGGCTTTGATCAGGTCACATATGGACTACTCTGCTGCGCAGATTTGGTTGTCTGATTTTTCAGGGGAATGAGAATGTACTGGAGATGGTCCAAAGAAGATTTACCAAGTCAGTGTGAAGTCTATGGAATGTTAGATATGAGGAGAGACAGAGGGAATGCAGCTTACAGAGCTTTGCAAAGATAACAAATGGGATACGATTGAGACGTGATTGAGTTATAGGATGTGACTGAGTTGATTGTTATCAGATTAATCTGGAAGAGATTTTATATAGAGTAGAGGGAGGCAAGAATAGAGCTAGAGGCCATTCCTGGAAGCTGTATAAGGAGGGTATTAACAGGGGAGTGAGAAACAGATTCTCTGCATGGAGAGTGATTGGAGTTGATTCAAAAAGATCTGAAGAGAATATTACAGACAGGGAATTTAAGGATAGAGGATACTAGAATCGATTTACTATCTTTGCTTTTATATATTGGAAAAGCAATGAAGGAAGATATTTGACAACACTTATATAGAGTGATAACAATGGATGCCAAAATAGCTGACGTACAAAGAGACTGATGTTACAGACAATTGATATTGGATATTTAGTCAATTTAAAAATACAAGAGATGAAAAGATTCTGAATAAAGTATTAGAATGAAAGAGATTGCTTCCTGAAATTGATGAGGCTAGGAATCTGGGAGTAATGGGGGACAAGAAGGAGCTGAAGTTCAAGCACTACATTGAAAAGATGATTAAAAAACTGCACATTACAGTAATTAATGCAATATTGAGATGGAGACAAGTGTAAGGGCAAGCCTTCAAGGACTTGATATGACCATATATGTATATACTGTATATATTACTGTGCTCAGTAACATACATGTATTGAGTAATATATATATATATATATATATATATATTCTTTCCATCTTAACATCCACTCCTTTTATCAAAAGAGTGGGCAGCAAGATAGGAAGAACAAGTGGCCATCCCTAGAAGTTGTATAAAGATGTGCTGAGAGGAAGGGTGTAAGGAGTAGATTTTTTACGTCGAGAGTTGTTGGTGAGTGGAACACAATGTTGAAGTACACTGTGAATACAGGTAGTGTAAATGATTTCAAAGTTGAGTATGATGTTGCTGGTTAAGTGGGCCTCCCACAATGAGTCTACTTCCTCCATTGAGGTTACAGTAATAATAATAATAATAATAATAATATACCAGCCCGTTTGGCCAAGTAATTAGCACATCTGCACTTCAGTCAAAAGGCTACAGATTTGAATCCTGCCTTACAAATGGATGTTTGTGATGTCCTTCATTCACATTTATACATTATATACACTCTCCCAAGAATGGAGAATCTCCGAAGTCACCTCTGGAAAAATAGACCCAACACTCTCCCATTGGGGGGGGGGGCTTCTTCAGAAATGAGAGAGATCAATCAGAGGCAACTCATATATATAAAAAGGCAAACCTTTCAATATCTATCAAGAATAGAAAGTAAGGGATTATCCCTGGATGATTAGCCAGAATTAGTAAAGATACAAGAGTTAGATTTTTCTTTAAGATGAGTGAGTTAGAATAGATGATGGGAGTGGTAAGTGTAATGCTGTCAAGTAAGGAAACAGCTGGTTTAAGGGTAAAAAAAAGGAAATGTTTTATGATATTGCTAAAAGGTTTAATGACTGGCATTCAGTAGGTCACTCCTGTTTTGAATCTGTATCCTTACAAAAAATAAATAAAATAAAAAATAAAAAAATAGCAGAGCACACTGAATGAATATAAACTTCAGTGATCTTTGCTACTGAGGTTTCCAAAAAATTCCTCCTCCCATTTTCATTTCTAGTAATTCAAAGAAAATTCTTCTATTTCTTCACTACCATAAAGCCTTCAAAATAAGCATATTTACAAATAACTACACTTTCCGTTTCCTTATGCAGAACTTAAAACACAAAATAAGCACAACATCTAAGTTCATATGATTGTATAATTTGTTATGAAATGCATATTAGATAATAACTGAACTGCTCTGATAATTCATAAAACCAATGAGTTTTGAAAGGTATATGAAAGCAACATCTAAATCAAAAAACATTAGACACACCCACTTATACTATACGTGTAGATATATACATCTCCAAAAAAAGTAAGAATTTAAGGCTATTCAAAAGAAATTGCTATACTGAAGTCTGTTGGTCCTGATTTTGTGTTGATCTGAGCAACCATTAAGATAGTTCAGTATGAATGGAAATGAAAGTGTTTAATGATATAGAACATAATATATAATAATATGCAAGAGCAGGTTCTTCATGGTTGTTAGTTTATTATTTGCTGGTCTGATACGACACTTTGTTATCATGTGTCAGTCGAAAAAAAGTTCCAAAGAACAAAGGTTTTTCCTTTCTATTATGCAGACGGTTTTTCACAGTGGTTGTTCTCATTCATTAAGTTATGGTTCAACCAAATCCTCCTGGCTGTAAGGAATCTGCCTTGTATATTGAAGGGTATTTTGTAACGAACTGAGGCCTGCTTTTATGATATTCAAGAAGTGCAATATTCGTAACTGTTCTCTTTCATTATGTTATGGCTTAGTCTGAATGTCTCTCTTGGAGTAAGTAGTGTTTCTGATCAGTAGAATGGTCGAAAGAAAAAATCTCCAAAATAATATTCGTAGGTTCTTCATGGTTATTCATTTATTATGTTCTGATGGCTTTTATGGTTATTACGGCCCAAGGATTTCTTTTGGATTGTGAGAGTGGTTCTACTTAATGGTTGTTCTCGTTCATTAAGTTATGGTTCAACCAAATGCCTATCATTAGAGTCAGAAAACGGATTTTGTTGTGAAAAGGGTATTGGAATGAAGAGAGAGATTCTTTCATGATATTCTCTCATGATGTTAGTGATTTCATGATGCTAGTGACTGTTCTCGTTCATTATGTTATGGTTCAATCTGAATGGTTTCCTTGGAGTAAAGACTCTGTCTGATCAATAGAACTGTCAAAATAAAAAAAAAAACTTTAAAACTTTGAAAAGAAGATAATTAACTTAGTTACTTGATTTAGCTACATTCTAAACCCATTAATTTCATGAAATTTAATTCTAGATACGAGGGTCATATATTCAGGATATACTAGGTGTGTGGTGCACACCCACGAAATAGCAATATCATCGATATTATATTTTTTGCATTTATTTCTGTTAAAGACTTCCCTAATTGTTTCCTGGCTTAACATCATTTCTAAAATTAAACACAATATACTAATGCTTCATGAAGAGGACACTTTTTTTATGCATAAACACTGCATCATATTTGTGTTAATAGTCTGAGTGTGCAGTCACAAATTCGGACACCTTTGAGTCCTTTGAACAGATATACAGATGGTGCAGTGGGTCAAATTTTTAGCATTCCAGTGGTTTTTAAATCATCCAGCAGTCAAAGCAGAGCATGTACTAAGACAATAGCATCCAGAAATCAGTGGCTGTGATTACTTATTGTGTCAACCAATCCAATTGAATGCTGCCAATTGTCATGAGTTGTTGATTTTGTTTTCTGAGTTTTATCTGTTTTGCATATGAAGTGTGAACTGATGAATTTAGGACACTTATATAGACAAGAAATTTTCTATAAATAATTTATAACTTTTTTGCCCATGTTTACAATGGGAAATAGTGTTGATGATCTACTGAATGTCTCATTATCTGTCAGAGCTTTCACAGATTGTATGAGTCGAAGGAGGTTGGAACTTGTGTATAAATAAGTAAAACAAGTTATTTCAGCCTTTCTTTGTTTTAGTCCTGAAAAATAATAATTTCTGTGCATTTTTGGCTGTATTTAAAAATCGTGTCAAAATTCAAATTATCCATGTTTCCCTCTAGTCTTTGCCAATGATAATCTAATCTCACCACGAAGTGTAAACCCTCTGTTCATCTCACATAAACGGCATGCATGAAAAATAGCTATTGTATTTAAAATTATATTAATATATAATCATATTTAAAATTATATTAATTGATAAATTAAAGTATTCAAAGTTAGATACAATTAATTTTATTGGACCAATTAAGATGAGCGCTGATGGACTATGCCTCTTAAAACTTTCATACAGCAATAAAAATGCAATCATACTGTCAAAATGACATGAATTTTGTAGCACTGGTTGCATAAGTCACAAGACAGCACACCCAACCTAAAATGGGCATGTGATGCCCATTGTTAGATAAATGCATTCATGAAAAAAAAATTAATTTTTGAAAGTTATAATACAAGAAATAGATAAACAAAAACATTAATGTGATGATAATTAACTTAGTTAATTGATTTAACTAATTTCTAAACCCAAATAATTTCATGAAATTTAATTCTAGACACACTAGATGCATGAAGAATATTTTTTTGGTTTTCTTATTTTTAACAAGACAAAAAAAAAATGAATTTTTATTGTTTTTTTAAATCCTTCCAAGATCATAGAGATATGATTAATCATTTAAACTCAATATTTTAAATTATGTCCATATTTTGGACCATCATAGATATGATAATCATCTGGCTGACATCTTTCAAAATTTTTAATTTTATATCTTCAATTGTCACTAAAGAATTATTAATAACCAATTTTTTTAGATAAGTGACAACATAAAAACAATAACTGAACAAAATAGTTTATGCATAATTATACCAACAATAATTAACTGTTCATACTGGACATTTTTTGTAGAGGTAAAAAAGTTTATAGCCTTTAGTTCAGAATATAATTTACAAATATTGCTCAATTATCAAATAAAATAATTTTAAACTTCATTATGTACATATATATTTTTAAAGAGTAGTTTAAAATTCCTAAACAAGTATTTAATTAATATTTTCATACATTTCATGATACTCATAACAGGGTAGTAATTCATTCTATTTCCTATACTGTTTATTCCTAAAGGAATTTATAGTTTTCCACTTCATTTTAAAGGCATTCCTGTTTCAAATTTCCATTTAACAATATTTAAGGTTTTTCTGTGTCAGAGTCGAAGAAGTGGATATCAGGAGGTCACTGAATACAGTGAAAGATAACAACGTAGTAAGAGAGGATGTCAGTGTGTTGCCAAGGTATGACAATGATAAGTTGAGATAGAGAGCAAGAATTGTGAATGGTATTCTGTTAGAGCTGCGTGAGGAGAAGGAAGTGCATTTGTAGATGTGTGGCAGGTATTTGAGTGAAGAATGAATTAGTACAAAAGTGATAAATTGCATTTTAATGGCATTGGAGTGAGCAAAATGGAAAAATTGTTGCTAGAAGGAAGTGCAGCAAGCAGTGCAATCAAGAAATCAAGAGAGCAGAACAGATGAGATTGAAATACTTGTTAATGAAAATAGCAGTAGTGTGAAAGATTAAGAGAGAGAACAAGAATATAAGAGGAACAGAGAAATAGGGAACAGTTGCAGGTGGACAGGAAGACATGACAGAATGGATGTTGGAAGCACTAGTGAATGTGTACATGAAGATGTTCAGAATGAGAATGGAATGGATCAGGATGTAAGGGAGGTGGTGGGTGAAACTAAGGAGCCATATGGGATAAAGGGGGATAAAGGTGATTGGGAAAACACAGGAATGTGGTGGAGAATTAACATACAACAAGAGTGTTATGTAGGACTGGTGAAAGTAAACGAATGTGTTTATTTACAAATGCCAGGAACTTGAAATAATGGAAATGAAATTATTTCACTGATTAAGTTTATTTGCCCAGAGATTGTTAAAATAACTGAAACATTGTTGAATGTGGATGATATACTGACAAGAATAGAAATGGAAAGGTGAAATGTTTGACTCGAAGACAGAAAGGACAAGAAGGTGGAGGAGAGTGCTGTTGATGAATGGAGGGGAATTATGTCCACATAAGGTGGACATAATTCAGATGAACTGCCCACAGATGCAAGAAATAAATAGCAGCAATGGTTCTGAGGAGTGTGGTGTGAAGTTGAGGTTGACAGGAAGAGATATTTATTTGGATGTTGCTATACGCCAGAGAATGTGGAGGGTAGTGATAAAGAAATTTATAAGCAACTTGGGTTAGTGAACAAGGGAAAGGCAATCGTTATGGGTAATTTTAATTATGATAGTATAGATTTGAATGAAGAGATAGCATTTGGGAATAAGTAAAAAAATGAATTTCTTGAATTACTGAGAAACAACTATCTCAGGCGGCCACATGAGGACCGAGAGTTTTAGATCTCTTCAGTTCATTAGAGTTGGTGACAGTGATTATGAAGTGATTACCTGGGTTGTGGCTGGATGAATGAGGAGAATTAAGAATGAAATCTGTAAGGGAGGCACTTTGGAGGCAGCAGAAGATGAATTATTGTAATAATCAGTTGTATGAAGAGTATAAAGAGCAGGCCAGAAAGGTGACTCAGTTGGTAAGTATGGCAGAAGTGTAGTATAGACAGAAATTAAAAAATCAAGCAAAAAAAAAGAAAAAAGAAAATACTAAGCCATTTTAACAATACGAGGCAAGTAGAAATAAGAATAATTATGGCAAAATAATATTAATTTAATGGATACAAGATGCAGATTGGTAACTGCTGCAGAGGATAAAGTCAGTGAGTAACTCAGTCTGTTTCATTTTCAGAGTGAAATCAGGAAAAGCACAAATGTAGAGAATGAAATTATTACTATTATTATTAACACTAGACCTTCATGTACTCAAAAGACTCATCACTAATTGCAGATGGTACACTTACACACAAAGTGCATAAAACAGTGCTTTAAATTCCTTCTGTATGTCCACATTCAAAACATTGTCAGGCAATGAAATCCACTCAACAACCAGCCTCCATTAAGGGGCATAACGAGCAGGTTTTTTTATGGATGGAGGCTGGTTGGTGAGTGAAATTCATTGCCTGACAGTGTTTTGAATGTGGATGTATTGAAGGAATTTAAAGCACCATTTGATGGGTTTTGTGTGTAAGTGTACCACCTGCAATGAGCGAGGAGTCTTTTGACTCCATGAAGATCTAATGTTAATAATAATAATTTCATTCTCTACACTTGAGCTTTTCCTCATTTCACACACAGAATGAAACAGCCTGATGAACTTCCCACCGAATGTCTCAACTTTGTCCTCTGTAGCAATTACCAATCTGCATCTTTCATCCATTAATATTCATTGTTCTTTCTACACCCTCCTCATACAGTTTCCAGAGATAGATCCTTACTCTGCCACCTTCTCCCATTCTATGAAAAATTTCTTCTATATTAACATGGTAAGTATCCCTTACCTACTAAAGATCTCAATAATATCCACTCTCCTCCTCCTCCTCCTCCTATTCATGAGGCTTTGCATATTACATTCCCTCAATCTGTATTCATATCCTACATCCCAAAGACCAGTTACCACTGGCACTTTTTAACATATCCTCATCTCCATGAAAACCAAGGGACTAAATCTGTGTACACTAAATTCATATGAAGCCTGACCAAGGCCTTATACAATGGAATGATAACCTCTTTATTTCTGCATGTTAAGGTCCTCTGAATCATTGCCATAAATGATGTAATGACTTCACAACTTGTGCAATGTGACCTTGGAATGTCAGATCCTTCTCTGCCACTTGGTGGCAGACAAGCATCAGACAAATTATCAGATGCCTTGCTCCTTCTCATTCTACCATATGAAAAATCACTTGAGCGTTAACACGATAATAACCCTTCAATAGCTTAAATGTCTTGATCATATCCTCCCCCCTTTGTCTTCTACCAAGTGCATACTTTGCATCCCATTGTTCCAACTAAATTTCACAACCTTACATTTTGCAATGTTAAAGTGACAGTTCAATATATTTGCCCATTCATACAATTTGTTCAAATCTGACTGTAATGCCACAGCATCTGCTTGATTCCTCATCGATTTCCCCAGTTTTACATCATCTGCAAACAGCAGTACATCTCCACTTCAACTCACCATTATCGTTAATATACAAGGTAAATAACAATGGTTCTGAAACAGACCCTGACAGCACACCACTAGTGACTTTCCTCTTCTGGATACTGCATCCACATACATAACTTGCTGATACCCATCAAAGAGCCAGCTGCCTATCAAATTCATTAATCTAACATCCAGTCCAATCTGTTGCAATTTAGTTTACAAACTTGTGGGTGGAAATATATTAAAAAGCCTTTGCAGAATTCCAGGGTACTATGGTGCATGCATCTCATTGTCCAATACATCTGTCACCTTGTTATAGTAAAAAAAGTAAGTTGCTAAAACATGTCCTCCCTTTCACAAACCCTTGCTGACAAGCATACAGAATACCACTGGTATCAATATACTTTTGCATCCTAGCTCTCATTAAACCCTTCAATACCATAACTGCATTTTGATATACATATTGGCCTATAATTTGTAACCATCACCTTAAAACTACTTTTGTGAAGTGCAATAATTTTTACCTTCCTTCCATTGCTTTGGGAGTTGTGCTGTTGCAAGACTCTTGTTAAACAGGTGGTCCGAGGCTGATGCTAACTCCCTTTAAGATGTGATGATATGTCATCAAGTTCTACTGCATTAATGATAACAAGGTTACTTAACTCCTTATATACTTCTTCCACACCTGTAAGTCTTTTCTCAACTGTATCACTGAATACCTATATCCTCTGCAGCAGTTACAAAATATACCTCTTCCATCCATTAGCATTATTTTGGTATAATCATTCTTCTTTCTACTTGCTACATATTGAGAAAACACCCATAGGATGTTTCTTGGCCTGATTTTCTAATTTCTGTCCATATTGCACTTTTGCTGTGCTTGCCAACTGGGTAACCTTCCTGGCCTGCTTTTTATACTCATTGCACAATTTATTATTATTATTTTCCTCATCTCCATGGAGTCCCACAACTCATCATGGGAGGTCAACACAAATTCTATCATACCACTCCTTAAACTCATCCACTGTCTCCATGTGCACCATTCTCTCAGGCAATACATCCCATGCAATACTTACTCCTAACCCTCTCTCCATCCAAAAAACTTATTTCTTACATTTTTTCTCACTGCTCCCTTTTGCAAGTTCCAGGGATGCCCTCCCCCTACCCTTGTTCTACCATATGAAAATGTTCTCAGTGTTAATATGATAATAACAATTCAACAGCTTTAATATTATTATTATTATTATTATTAAACAAGACCTCATGGAGTCAAAGACTCATCTAGGAGGTCCTTTTATCTCACACACACATCTCATCATACCGTGTCTTAAACACATTCAAACTCCTTGCAGACACCACACTCTCAGGCAAGGCATTCCAATCACTCACAACTCTGCATGAAAAAAACCTGCCTCTCATTCCCCTACTCACACCCTCTTTATACAGTTTCCAGGGATGACCTCTGGTTCTCCCCTGATCTCCCACTACTCTCTGTAGAACTTCTCCACCATTGATCCTATAACAACCCCTTACCAACTTGTAGGTCTCTATCATATCTCCACTCTTCCTTCTCTCCACTAGACTCTGCAAATTACATCTTTTCAATCTTTCCCCATACTCGACATTCCAGAGGTCAGAAACTACCTTAGTCAGTCGCCTTTGGACCCTTTCCAACATCTCTTCATCCTTCTGAAAACCAGGTGACCAAATCTGGGCACAATAGTCCATGTGTGGCCTAATCAAATCCTTATACAATGGAACAAGAATCTCCCTACTTCTACACGTCAGTGTCCTCCACATCATTCCCAGAAGTCTTTGTGTTGTCTTCACAATTTTGGCGATGTGTCCCTTAAATTTTAGTTCCTTATCCACTATCACCCCCAGATCTCTTATTTCCTCTACTTCCAACAATATATTCTCACCAAGCATAAATTCTGCATCCCATCTTTGTTTTCCAAATTTTAAAACCTTACATTTTGCAACATTGAACTTGCATCCCCATTTGCTTGCCCAATCACTCAATTTATTCAAGTCTTCTTGCAAGGCCACAACATCTTCACTACTCTTTATGGTTCGTCCCAACTTTGTATACTTGATCACATCTCCTCTTTGCCTTCTATACACCAAATTCTGCATCTGCATGCCCTAGTCTAACCTCTTAATCAACGTTGTACACTCCTGATATCATTTTTGTTATCCAGCATAACTCCACAGGTCAGTAAGAAGTATCCCATGTGTGGATACAAAATTTTGTATTTTTTTTTCGTATATTTTTGTATATTTTTATAAATTTTGTGGATACAAAATTCCCTGTAGTTCTGTGAGAATATCATTGACAAAAAGATTGAAGAGCAATAGTCCCAACTTAAAAATTAACTTCTCATTTGGCAACCTATCAAATGATTTTGAAAAATCCTAAAAAACGACAGTGTATACCTTATCCACATCCATTGCCCTTGTTATTCTATTGTAAAAAGTTACCAGATTACTAAAACAAACAGTTTTTTAACAAATCCATGCTGGCATGCATAAATAATATTGTCCTCAATTATCCAATTTTGTATATGAGCACTTACCAATTTCTCCAACATCTTAACAACTACAGAAGAAATATAAACATGCCTATAGTTTAATAATCAATTCCTGCATCCTTTATGCTATGGTACTATTTTACTTTCCCTTAACTCTCCAGGAACCTGTCCCATTGCAAGACCTCCATTAAATAACCAAGTTAATGATCAGTTCCTGGCAGAAACTCAAATCTACCCCACCCCCAACACTATTCATCTTAACCTTCCAAACTACACACTCTTTAACTCCTTTAAACCCAAAGGTGGTGTCTATGTATACATCCGCTCCGCCACACCTTGCCAGAGAGTACCCAACCTATAATCGCCTAACTTTGGCCTTCTTTGGATGAAAATATCCCTTCCCAACTCAGTCAAATTCATATGCTATCTCTATTGCTCCCCTAATGCCACCAACCACTCTGAGCTCTTTAACTGCCTCTCCTTAAAAATTGACTTTCCCCAGTACCACTTTCCCAACAGCGAAATCATCCTCCTAGGAGACTTTAATGTCCACAACACCAACTGGCTTTCCTCCTCCAGCTATACAGATCTTGCAGGCAGAGATGCTGAAACATTTGCCATCACTAATGACCTTACACAACTTGTTCAGATGCCAACCTGATAACCCAAACCACTCTCCAAATACCCTAGATCTCTTCCTGACCAATGACCCTTTCAAATACACAGTGAATGTAGAGCCCCCCCCCCAAGGCAAATCTGACCACAATCTAGGGCTCATCTCTTCCCCATGCAACAACGCTTACACCCTCACTCCCATTATAAGAGTAGTCTGGCATTATAACAGTAGTGCCAAGTGGGATAGCCTCTGCAACTTCTATGCCTCATTCCAATGGCCGGACTATTGCTTCCGACCCAAACACATGCACTGAACTTATAACCAAAGTAATCCTGACTGGCATGGAAACATACATTCTCCGGAGTAACCTGAACTTCGATTCCCTAACTAAACCCTGCATTTCCAAAGGATGTGCCAAGGCTGTTCAAATGAGAAACCAAACATACCATAACTGGCTCATCCGCTACCATTTTTCTTCTTGCTTACCATGCAGCAAAAAAACTCATTGGGATTCTCTTTGGATTGCAGTGATAGTCTCCTCTCTTATTCTAATTTTTCTGTCCTTTCCATACCTTTTGGCTTTTGGAATACATTCACGCATTCATGCTGTAGTGCAGTGGTCACCAAAGTGGTCGATATAACATTGTTAGGGGTTGATTCAGGCTCAAGGGTCAATAGAAAAATATAAGACATCATTGTACAGGTAATATTTAATTCGGTTAGCTTGGATGACCTCCATCCTGAATGACAACGCAATTAAGAGTGAATTGTGGGAACAGTGACATGAATAAGATGACCTGTAAGATGGAGCAAGGTCATGAAAATAGTTAGAGGCCAATCAAGTAGGCCAAAATGACATATTTACCAATAAACGGATGTTGGTGGTTCCTACCCGGCCGGTGCGGCGGGAGCGAGATTGCAACACATGCGCGGTTCTTATTTACTTACATGTATTCAATCCCAGTCTCATTTTTGTGCATCGACATACTAGTGAGCATTAATGTTCTAAAATTCATCAACATACATATCATAATTCAATCATTATTCATTCACGAACTAAACTTCTCTATGTTGAAGAGTTGAGCAGGGCTGGTAGTAATACCAGTAGTTTATTAATATCACCAGTAATAACAGTGATATTACTAGCGATAGTAATAGTAAAATAATAATATACACTATATTATACATACAATAAACACTGTAACTATAAAATAAACAATCTAAAAACTCACATAAGCGTCTTTTTTGCTTGTCCTATTATAATTACATAATAGTAAAATAGAGGGGGTCGATAAAAAGTCAAGAAACTCTTGAAGGGGTCGATGGTCAAAGAAGTTTGGCAACCCCTGCTGTAGAGTATCTCTTTGACTTAAAAAGCATTTATTCCTTCATTACTTTACTCTTCATTCCATTCTATAGCTCCAAGCTGTCTCCTAAGCTTTTTGTCATCACTAATCTTGTAATTCCACTTATATTCATTCCGGAGAGAAGTCTTTATATGGCTAACTACAACCGAGGTGATGACTGTCACTAACTGGAGGAAAGTGCAACACATTGCTAACAATCACATCCACTAATGAAAGAAGAGATCTAAAATTCTTGATCCCCACATGTCCTCCTTTACATAACTGCATAAGACAGTTTTCCCTCAATAATGCAAGAAATTCATTTTTTTACTTATTCCCAAATGCTTCTTCATTCAAATCTATACTACCATAATTAAAATCACCCATAATGATTGCCATTGCCTTTCCCTTGTTCACTAACCCAAGATGCTTATAAATTCCTTTACCACCACCCTCCACATTCCCTGGCCTATAGCAACATCCAAATAAATATCTCTTCCCGTCAACCTCAAACTCACACCACACTGCCTCAGAACCATTGCTGCTATTTATTTCTTGTATCTCTACCTTATGTGGACATAATTCCCCTCCAATCATTAGCAGCACTCTCCTCCACCTTCTTGTTCTTTCTGTCTTCGAGTCAAACATTGCACCTTTCCATTTCTGTTCTCATCAGTATATCACCCTCATTCAAAATATTTCAGTTATTTCAACAATCTCTGGGCAAATAAACTTAATCAGTGAAATAATTTCATTTCTATTATTTCTGAAGTTCCTGGCATTTGTAAATAGGCACAGGTGTTCACTTTCACCAGTCCTAAACAAAACCCCTGTTGTATGTTAATTCTCCACCATTCCTGTGTTTTCCCAGTCACCTTTATCCTCCTTTACCCCATATGGCTCCTTAGTCTCAACCACCATCTCCTGTACATCCAGTTCATCCTCATGTACACATTCACTAGTGCTTCCATTATCCACTCTGTCATGTCTCCCTGTCCACCCCGACTGTTCCCTATTTCTCTGTTCCTCTTGAATTCTTGTTCTCTCTTAATCTTTCGCACTACTGCTATTTTCATTAACAAGTACTTCAGTGTCATCTATTCTGTTCTCCTGATTTCTTGCTTGCTGCACTTCCTTCCAGCAACAATTTCTCCAGTTTGCTCGCTCCAAAGCCCTTTAAATGCAATCTATCACTTTTGTACAAATTCATTCTTCCCTCAAATACCTGCCACACATCTACAAATTATTATTATTATTATTATCCCAAGAACCCATAAAGGCAAAGACTCATCTTGGAGATCCTTTTGTCATACACACAGCTCATCATACTGGGCCTTAAACACACTCAAATTCTCCGCAGGCATCGTACTCTCAGTCAAGGTATTCTGATCATTCACAACTCAGCATGCAAAAAACCTGCTTCTCAGACCCCAGCTTCCAGGGATGATCTCTGGTTCTCCCCTGATCTCCCACCGTTTTTTGTAAAACCTCTCCAACATTGATCCTATAACAACCCCTTACTAACTTGTAGGTCTCTATCATATCATCCCTCTTCCTTCTATCCACTTGGACTCTGTAAATTGCATCTTCTCAACCTTTCCTCATATTCGCCATTCCAGAGATCAGAAACTACCTTAGTAAGTCATCTCTGGACCCTTTCCAACATCTCTTCATCCTTTTGAAAACCAGGTGACCAAATTTGGGCACAGCAGTTCACGTGTGGCCTAATCAAAGCCCTATACAATGGAACAAGAATCTTCTTACTTCTACAAGTCAGTGACTTCCTCATCATTCCCAGAATTCATTGTGTTGTCCTCACAATTTTGGCAATGTATCCCCTAAATTTCAGATCCTTATCTGCTATCACCCCAAGATCTCTTATTTCCATCTATCTCCAACAGTATATCCCCACCAAGCATAAATTCTACATCCCATCTTTCTCAAATTTTAAGATTACATTTTGCAACAATGAACACGATCACCATTCCCGTGCTCATTCATTCAATTTCTTCAAGCCTTTTTCCAAGACCACAACATCTTTTCCACTCTTCATACCTTGCATCATCTGCAAACAACTTAATATCCCCATTCAAATCTTTGTCAATATCCTTAACATACAAGTTAAACAGTAATGGTCCCAAAACAGACTCCACTAGTGGCATAAAACTAGTGACTTTCCTTTTCCTGAACATTGCTCAAACCTATCAGATAGCTAGTCTCCAATCCAATGCACTAATCTAATATCCAACCCCACTGCTCTAGTTTGACTATGAACTTATCATGCAGAAATCTATCAAAAACCTTTGCAAAATCTAAGTATATTACTGTGTATCCCTCTCCTCTGTCCAAGGAAGCAGTCACTTTATTGTAATAAGTAAGTACATTACGAAAACATGACCTCACCTCCCTTTAGCAAATCCATGTTGTCCATCAAAGACAACACCATTCTTGTCAACCCAATTCTGGATCCTAGTTCTCACAAGTTTCTCCAACAACTTAACCACAACACCTGACACACAAATAGCTTATGATTTGATGCTCGAGTTCTATCACCTCCCTTATGAAGAGGCACAATCTTGCTCTTCTTCTGCTCCTTAGGAACTTGACCCAGTGCAATACTCATATTAAAGAAATATGTCAAGGCAGGTGTCAACTCCCTGGCACACTCCATCAGAATACGTGGTGATATATTATCAAGTCCCACAGATTTATTAACATCAAGTTGCTCAATTTCCCATACACCTCTTGCTCACTTATAGTCAGTCTCTCCTCCCATCATCAACTGCTCTCAATCTGTCCATGATGTCACAATCACAAGAATGATGACCTTTATGAACTGCTCATTAAGTATCTCCACTATATCTTCTGCAGCAGTTGTCCTTATACCATTTTCTCCAATCAATATCATCCTTATATAAATAATTTTTTTTTTGTTGGCTACATATCGAAAAAAACTCCCTAGGATTTTTTTTGTCTTCATTAGCTAACTGCTGGTCATACTTCACTTTTGCTACCCTTACCAACCAAGTTACCCTCCTTGCCTGGTCTTAATCTCTTCATTCATAGATTTCACACTTATCTTATTTAACCTTCTGACCTTTGGAATACATTTAGACATTGTTTCTATTAGATAGTTTTTGAATATCCCCTAAGCTGCATTGATCTCTTTTCCAGCTATCTCCTCAATCCATGCTACACCTGCAATCTTTCTCCTGAGCTCCTCATATTCATCTTCCTTGTAGTTCCACATATAGTTTTTTCTCACAGAGGTCCTCACACTGCTGCCAACCACCCAGGTAATCACCTCATGGTCACTTTCACCAATTGGTGGATGATTTGACACTTCATTTATAATTACATACATCCTCTGATGAGATGACCAGATCCAAGACCCTGAATCCTCATGTGCCCTCTGTTACATATTGTCTGAGGTAGTTGTCCCTCAAAAACTCAACAAACTCATTTTCTCTACTTCCAGTTGCTATCTCAGCATCCTAGTGTATATTGCCATAATTAAAATCGCCCATAATGATCACCCTTTTCTTATTTGCTTGGCTAATTTGATTATACATTTCATAGTCATTATTATCCACATTACCAGGCCTATAACAACATCCAACTAAGTATTTCATTCTATTCACTTCTATCACACACTATACATGCCATACTTTACACTTCCTACTCCTCACACAGCTCTTACAAAATACCATTCATTATTCTTGCTATCCATCTCAACTCATTATTGTAATACCTTGCCAATACACTGACACCCTTATAGTTGTCTCTTCAATAACCTTCCATTATCCATCCTAACATTCTCCTTTAATGAAATCATTTGTTCCTTCAACCATCACTAACTCTCTTGCTTAATTCCTTCTCATATTTAAAACATACACATGAATTATCTTGCTCATTCTTCTTCCTGTAAAACATACCTTCTGGACTTTCTCTCTCTCTCTCTCTCTCAAATACAACACCTCTAATAATGGATCTTGAATCATTAGTCATCTCTTTTTTCTGTATTTTCCTTTGTTCTATCTTTTGCACTCTTTCACTTCTTTTTGCCAAATGTCTAGTATTGTTTTGCATATTCTTCAGTCTATTTCTTATTTTCAACAACTCATTCTTTAAATATTGTGTTCTGTCATTTTACTCTCTGCCATGCTCTTAGTCGTACACTCTCTTTTCTGCTTTTTCCTTTCTGTTTCCTCATTCCTACTTTTTTCACTTCCATATCACTTACTTTTGTTTCTTCATTTGTATATTCTTTCATTGCCTCAGTCTCACTCACCTTCTTCCATTATTCTCAAAGGCTTTTCATTCACATTTCATTCCTTTAGTCTGTTTCAGATTCAACAAATATCACACTTTCTACAAATTCACACCTTCTCTTGTCTCCTGTTTACTCTCTCGAGAGAGACACATCCTTCACGTTTCATCACACATACATGTTGAACTCACGATATAGAACTATTCTTGAAAAGTATTACATAGTTAATAGCCTCTGATCTTCGTTGTGCACAGTATGCAGATCTTGTTTGTACTGCCATTTTGTTTCAAAAAAGAAATAAGAGAAAGCTTACTGGTGATCAAGCAAGAGACATATTAGGAGTTAACTTAGATGTCAATCAGGTAGTAAGACTTGATGACAAAGCACCATGTGTAATTAGGGAACCTTCTATGGAGTTAGCATCAGCCTTGGTTGTGCTGTCTTGCAACAGCACAAGTTCCAAAGGAGTGGAAGGAAGATAAAATTGTTCTGCTCGAAGAAGGTTTCTGGTTTTCTTCCTTGTCTTACAGTAAGTATTTATGTTTGTAGATTGTATGTGTGTGTGCATGCGTGCATGTGTGATAGCCTGATCTGTATATCTGGATTTATAGTTAAGGTATTGAAAAGGTTGGCGAGAGCTAGGATACAGAAGTGGTAGTAGTGGTATTCTCTGTGCTTGTCAGGATGGATGAATGTATTGGACAAGGGCAATTCATAATACAGTGGTATACTTATATTTTGCAAAGATTTTTGATAGATTACACACCACAGGTTGGGATTTGAAGATAGATTAGTGAGCTGGGTAGGCAACAGGCTCTGAGACAGGTATCAACAAGTTGTGTATGGGGGTAAAATATTCAGAAGAGAAAAGTCACTGGTAATGTGGTGCAGGGTTCTGTTTTGGGATCATTATTATTTAACTTTTATATTAATGATATTGGGGTGAGTTGAACTGGAGAAATACAACTGTTTGAAGATTATAAAAAATTGTGCAGAGTGATGAGGAATCAAGCAGATATTGTGACCTTACAGGAGGACTTGAATATATTGTATGAAAATGGCCTTAGTTGAAAACTGCAAGGTGTAAAGTTCTGAAATTTGGTAGGAACGATGGGATTCAAATCATACGCTTGGCAGGGTAATTTTGGATAAGGTTGAGAAGACAAGAGACCTTAAAGTGAGGGTAGACAAGGATCTGACATACTGAGGTCACATTGCACAAGTAGTAAAGTCATTGCATCATTTATAGCAATGATGCAGAGGACCTTAACTTGCAGAAATAAATTTGTAGTTATGGTTCCATTATATAATGCCTTGATCATGCCTCATGTGGATTATTGTGCACATATTTGGTTCTTTGGTTTTCATAGTGATGAGGATATATTAGAAAGGATCCAGAAATTACTAAGGTGGTAACTGAACTGTGGGATATGAAAACAGATTGAGAGAATGTAATGTGCATAGCCTCCTCAATAGGAAGAGGAGGAGATGCTCTGGACAATTAAGTTGGTAAGTGGTTGTTACTAGGTTAATGTGGAAGAAATGTTTCATAGAATGGGAGAATGGGTAGAACAAGGAGACCCATCCATGAAAACTCATTAAGGCAAGTGTGAGCAAGGATATAAGGAGCAGGTTTTTTGCATGGAGAGTGGTTGAGAAGTAAAAGGAATTACTTGACAATGTAGTTACATTAAGTGAATTTAAAGCATGGGCTTTGTCTGTAACAGTATGTGTGTCCAAAAGATGAGCTTTCAACTCCATGGAGGTCAGGTATTAATAACAATAAAGTGGAAGGAACTTTTGGGCATGTGCAAGGTAGATGAAGCAAGAGGTAACCTATTTCATGGCATCACTTCAAAAAACAAGCATTTGCAGTAATTGGTCTAAAGGTTAATGACTTCTATTAGACATTTTGACTCAAGCCCATCCTGGAGTGCCACATCTAGCCTCTGCAGACTCCAGAAAGTTTGGTACTTTTTTTTCCTAAACATCTCTTCTCATTTTCTCAATTTCTAAAACTTTAGAAATTTAGAATATCTGGGATAGAGAACCAAAGGCTTGCCTCTGAATGCTTGATTTTATTCAGAAGAGAGCTATTCACTTTGTAGATGATGCCCTCCCCATCTATCTCACAACTCCCTGTAATCACTTTCTCTAAGATGTGCTGTTTCTACCTTTATGTCTATTTTGTAGTATTTGCATGGTTGCTGCTCATTTAATTGGCCACAACCACTCATGGCTTCCTTTTATTCATGTAAACATGAGAAGCTGCTGGTCAACATCCATATATGCATACTATTCATTTACCAACTCACCAAATCAACGTTTGATCCTTTTCTTTCATTCTACATAGCTCTGTCCTTTGGAACTTTCATCTTCTGCATACAATTTTTCCCAATGAGTACAACCTAAAATCTTCCAGAAACTCGTTAAAAAAAAAAAAAATGGATTCCTTTCTATTATCACTTGTCCAAGCATACATACACACTCACACATAGAGCCCAGATCCCATTTTCCCACGGTATGGCCTGTTTTCACAAAAGGTACTGTGGGAAGGTGAGTACTGTTGTCTTATATGCATATCTTCCCTAGTTGTAGAAAATGCCAGTGAGACCTCTAGGTAGTAGATGTCTTTCATTGCTTGATGAAATATGACTGCCCTGCATACTGGAGGCATGAAGAAGTGACTTCTGCTATGTTTCGTTTCCAGAGAACATCTCTGACTTCTGTTCCCAATTTTTTTTCACATACAGAATCAGCATCTGCTTACTCTGTCAGGTCATACCTTGCCTTGAAGAATTTACTGGTGCAACCACCACTACCTGATCCAGCAATGCATTTCACTCATTCACCTCTCTCTCTTTAAGCAAAAAAATTATTTCTTACTATACTTTGGAAGTACAGTGCTGGAAAGAGAAAGTTGGCAAGGTTGTGGATTGATGAGACAGCAAAAGGAAATAATGACATATGCATGACTTATAGGATTTCACAACGGTTATGTTTTCATATTAATGCAAGTGCTGAGTTTGTGGTATTTATTGAGTTAATGTGCCAAAATATTACTGATATATATATTTGCAAAACTTGGTTAGTTGGTTGATTAACTGAGAATGATTTATTATAGAGAACAGAAATGCAGAGATATCTTCAGAGAGTGCAAAGTGTGGAGAAGAGAGGAGGGGTGAAGATGAGTACTGCTAATGAATATAGGAGGACTGTGATTGACTACAGTGGAGATGAAAAGGGCACTGCTTGTGATGACTACAAGACTATTTTAGCATAAAGTTGCAATAAATATAAATAGTGCATCTAATAGAATGCTGTTTATATAAGCTTGGAAAAGTAGAGAACAATGATCATAAAATGATCTGACAAACTGGGTTGAGAAAGTAACAAAGGGGATGATGTAACAAGGTCCTAATGAGAGAGTTTAATTATTGGAATATGAATTTGAAAGAGGAGGGAAACAAAGAGTGAATTTCTAGAGTTTCTGAGGCAAAACTACCTTAAGTAGCATGTGATGGAAGCAAATGCAAGATTTGTAAAGGTCTTAGAGGATGTGGTAGTGATCAACACTGGGAGGTGGGCAAGCTGGGTAAAGTTTTATTTATTTATTTATTTTTATTTTTTAATGTGATCCTCACCAATGAAAGTTGTAAATCTATAGTTGATTAGTACTACAAATGGGCCAGGGATTTCTTTTTTGTATTTTTATTTATTTTTTTAAAAAGTTAAAAAATGAGCTCATATGGAATTATACGACAGGTTATGGAATATATGTGGTTATGGAAAACTTCATAGGTATCTTATATCAGGAACATGGTAAAAAAATTAGAAAACATCTGACACAGAAAATAAGTGAATAAAGATGTCTAAGATGAAATAAATGAACAGTGAAATAAGACACGTAGTGTGGAAAATACATAATTACAGAAGAAATATAAGATAGCATGCAAGTTAGCAGATACATGAGGAGAATAAGATGTAGGCTAGAATAAGTAATAAACATAATAAAAGGAAATTAAAAATACAATATGAGAGGAAAGAAAAACTGTCAAAGGAAGTCCAAGTGATTTTATTTTTAATTTTTTATAGCAAACAAGAGGGGGAAATTATTACTGAAGGATGATGTTAGTGAATGGTGACTATTGAGAAACAGTGGGATCATCATCATTATTATTATTATTATATAGGCATCTCCAAAGACTCATCATGGGAGGCCCACATTAACCATTATTATAACTCCAAGACCTCATGGAGTCAAAGACGCATCTGGGAGGTCGTTTTATCACACACACACAGCTCATCATACCATGTTTTAAACACATTCAAACTCTTTGCAGACACCACATTTTCAGGCAAGGCATTCCAACCATTTACAACTCTGAACGAGAAAAACCTGCCTCTCACTCCCCTACTCGAACCCTCTTTATACAGTTTCCAGGGATGACCTCTGGTTCTCCCACTATTCTCTGCAGAACTTCATTCTACAGAGAATGAAGTTCTACAGAGAATTGATCTTATAACACCATTGATCTTAAACCCTCCCCCCCCTACCAACTTGTAGGTCTCTATCATATCTCCATTCTTCCTCCTCTCCACCAGACTCTGCAAATTACATCTTCTCAATCTTTCCTCATACTCAATTCCACAGGTCAGAAACTGCCTTAGTCAGTCACCTTTGGATCCTTTCCAACATCTCTTCATTCTTCTGAAAAACCCACTGACCAAATCTGGGCACAATACTCCACGTGTGGCCTAATCAAAGCCTTATACAATGGAACAAGAATCTCCCTACTTCTACACGTCAGTGTCCTCCGCATCATTCTCAGAAGCCTTTGTGTGGTCTTCACAATTTTGGCAGTGTCCCCTAAATTTTAGATCCTTATCCACGATCACTCCCAGATCTCTTATTTCCTCTACCTCCAACAATATATTCTCACCAAGCATAAATTCTGCATCCCATCTTTGTTTTCCAAATTTTAAAACCTTACATTTTGCAACATTGAACTCACATCCCCATTTCCATGCCCAATCACTCAATTTATTCAAGTCTTCTTGCAAGGCCACAAAATCTTCACTAGTCTTTATGGTTCATCCCAACTTTGCATCATCTGCAAAGAACTGAATATCTCCATCCAAATCTTCGCCAATATCATTAATATACAAGTTAAATAGTAATGGCCCTAAAACATACCCCTTGAGGCACTCCACTAGTGACTTTCCTTTTCCTGGATATCTGATAGATATCAACACAACTTGTTGATACCTATCAGATAGTAGTCTCCAATTCAACGCATTAATCTAATATCCAACAACATCTGCTCTAGTTTGACTGTCAACTTATCATGAGGTACTCTATCAAAAGCTTTTGCGATATCCAAGTATATTACTGTGTATCCTTCTCCTCTGTCCAAGGAAGCAGTCACTTTATTGTAATAAGTACATTACTAAAACATGACCTCCCTTTAGCAAATCCATGCTGTCCATCAAAGATTATACCATTGTTGTCTACCCAACTCTGGATCCTAGTTCTCACAAGCTTCTCCAACAACTCAGCCACAACACCTGACACACAGAAAGGCCTATAGTTTGATGCTTGAGTTCGATCACCTCCTTTATGAAGTGGCATAATCTTGCCCTTCTTCCACTCCTTAGGAACTTGACCAAGTGCAACACTCGTATTAAAAAAATATGTCAAGGCAGGTGTCAACTCTCTGGCACATTCCTTCAGAATACGCGGTGATATATTATCAAGTCCCACAGCCTTATTTACATCTAGTTTACTCAACTCCCCAAACACCCCTTGCTCACTTACAGTCAGTCTCTCCTCCCCATCATCAACTGCTCTCAATCTCTCCATGAAGTCACATTCACAAGATTGAAAGATCTTTATGAACTGCTCATTAAGCATCTCCACCACACATTCTGCAACAGCTGTCTTTATACCATTTTCTCCAATCAATGTCATCCTTCTATAATCATTCTTTCTTTTGCTGGCTACATATCGAAAGAACTCCCTAGGATTCTTTTTGGCTTCATTAGCTAACTGCTCACCAACCAAGTCACCCTCCTTGCCTGGTCTTCGTACACCTCATGAAATTGGTTATTTCCACTTCTCTTATGCTGCCCCCACATTGCCCTTTTTCTCTGTATCGCATGCATGATCTCTTTATTCATCCATCACACACCTACCTTATTTAACCTTCTCATCAATTGGAATACATTTAGATATTGAATCTGCTAGATAGTTTTTGAAAATCCTCCAAGCTGCATTGATCTCTTTTCCAGCTAACTCCTCATTCCATGCTACACCTGCAAGCTGTCTCCTGAGCTCTTCATAATCGTCCCCCTTGTAGTTTCACATATACCCTTTTCTCACAGGGGTCCTCACACTGCTGGCAACCACCCAGGTAATCACCTCATGGTCACTCTCACCAATTCGGGGATGATTTGACACCTCATTTATAATTACATCCTCCAATGAGATGACCAAATCCAAGACCTTTAATCCTTGTGTGCCCTCTGTTACATACTGTCTGAGGTACTTATCCCTCAAAAACTCAAGAAACTCATTTTCTTTACTTCCAGTTGCTATCTCATCATTCCAGTCTATATTGCCAAAATTAAAATCACCCATAATGATCACCTTTTTCTTATTTGCTTGGCTAATTTGACTATACATTTCACTATCACCACTATCCACATTACCTGGTCTATAACAACATTCCACCAAGTATTTGATTCCATTCACCTCTATCTCACACCATACTGCCTCAAAACCACTGGCACTATTTCCGTCTTGCATCTCTACTTTGTATGGACATAACTCTTTCTCTATCATCAATAGCACTCCTCCTCCTTTTTTATCCCTTCTATCCTCGTGAAACACATCATACCCATCCATCTCTATTCCTGTCAGGATGTCATCCTCTTCCAACCATGTCTCACTTATTCCAACAATCTTTGGGTGAACAGATGCAATTAGTGCAACCGTTTCATCTGCCTTGTTTCTTATACTTCTAGCAGTGGTATACAAACACAACAGCTCATTCCTGGATCTACAGCTCCACTGATACCACTCACTCGACGTGATCTCTCTCCATGCTAGACTGAGGCCATTTCCCTTTCTGCTTCTTCATTTTAGAACCGTTTTCAATTCCAACTGTTCCCTCTTGATCCCTGGTCATCCTGTTCCTTCAAATCCTTCATTCATCAAATGATATCTATCATTCCTTTCCAAAAACTTATTATTTACTGATAATACACTAACAATCACTCTGATTCCACTCATTTACTACTCTCTTTGGCAAATTAGTCGAGCTCCATCAATGTACTGCGTTATATAGCTTGCATCTTTGCATATCCAAGGAGCCTTATACTTTGCCACATTAAAATAGTAAATCATCAGGATTTCTGTATGACCTTTAATAACTATTGCTCTACTTAGTTTTGCATAATTATCAGCAGCAAACAACTGGATGTGCCTGCTCAAATTATTCCTATTTCATTAATAAACAAATTAAATAGTAGTTGCTGCTGTACACCTTGACAATATATGGTCTTTCCCATTCAACCAATGTTACCATCTTGTGGTGTAACATATTTCCATAAACTGGACTGTGGTATATCTGGTGAGAATTGCAATGAAAAGTACTATCTTCCCAATTTTGAGGAAATGCCAACTAAATGGCTATAAGAATATTTGCAATACATTGGTTTGTCTCTATACAAATGCTTGGAATATTACAAATAAAGGTTATAAGTTTGTAGCATTGATTGACTCAGTCTCTCCAATGTTTGTTGAAACTTGAATTCTGAATTCTGTCCTCTTATGGTGGAGAATTGCAGTGGAAATAACACTAATAATTTTGAGAGTATATGGTGTGAAATAGATAATTATAAAACAAGATATTTAGTTCGAAGTGGTGATAGACTAGGGCAGTGTTTCTCAAACTTCAGATATCCGCATACCCCTTCTTAAATTTTCATTATTACCAAGTACCCCCTAATTAATTAATGAAAAAATTTAATTAATTAATTAAAAATAAATAACTAAATTAATTTAATTACTTAATTACAATTAATAAATTAATTTAAAATATTCATTAAAATTAAATATCTATTTTATTTAAATTTATATGTTCATTTAAACAAAAAATGATTTATTTTTAAATTTTGATTCTCTAGAGATGTCAGACGATACACTCGTCAATTTCATTTGATCCAGATGCAATATCAAAATTTTCTTGTTGCTTACAGTTACTTGTATTTGCTATATTGCTCTCTTTTGGGGGTTTTATAAATCCAATCGTTTTATAAATTCAATCAAATAAATCCAATAAAACCAATGATCCGTACATAAGAATTTGAAAGCAAAAAAAAAAAAAAAAAAAATACTGTATTTACTCAAATATAACTCTAAATTTTTTTCCCAAAATTAAAGCTAAAAATTGTGTTGCGAGATATGTGCGGGAATTTTCGGAAACTAAAGTTTTCAGAAAAGAACTGAAAATGGTGCAACTTACCAAGAAGCTCCTACTCGCTATCACTATTTTTGGCATCGAGAACAGTTTCTTTGTATGCATCGTCAAAGTCATCTACCCAAATAGCATCTTCTTTCCCATTATTTCAAGCCAAAATTACCAGTAATTTACAAGACTTGAGATACGTAGAGCAGCGCAAAACTGCATATGATCGGTGGGGTATTAACAAAAAATCACGGGAACCAAAGACAAATTAGCATTTCAACAGTTGAGTTGAAATGCTAATTCCCTTCAACCGAATTCCATAATATCTGAAACACATTCACTATATATTTCTTAGTTTTAACACGTTAACGACAGGGTGGTGTCAAGCAAAACGATATGTTCCACCGGCAACATATGGTTTTGCTTGGTCTACACAGCAGTTTCTGTTGGGAGAGAGGATGTGATTCATTAGTTAGTGCCGTTTTATCCCAGTTGCTCTAACTGCACTGTTTATTGAAAAATATAATGACTCCTTTAATTATGCATAGCTGAAAATTGCCACGTACCCCCTAACGACCTTTCGCGTACCCCGGGGGTACGCGTACCACGCTTTGAGAAACACTGGACTAGGGAATATAGATGCTGATGAACAGAAAATGTTTAGACAAATTGGTCTGGCAAGTGCAAAGCAAGTGATCGTTATTGGGGGGGGGCTTCAACTATAGCAATATAAACTAGGCAGAGGAGACAAAGTAGTAATTAGGGTACTGAATTTTTGAATTTCATGAAGGACTGTCTCAGGCAGCATGTGGTGGAGGGAACACGAGGATCAACAGTTTGGATTTGGTCATAATATCAGAGGATATGATTGCAACTGAGATGTTATATTTTCCCACTGTTGGTGAGAGTGATCATGTAGTCTTGACTTGGAGGATGAATTAAAATGAATTGGAGGTGGTATCAAAATAGAAAGAATTTATGTGGAATTATAAGTCAGCCAATTATCATAGACAGATGAAAGAATTTGAAGGAAGAGAGATAATTTGTGCATGGGAGATATTTAAGAAAACGTTGTTGACAGCAGTGGTAGATTTTATACCTGTAGTAAAGAAGGTAGAGCAATTTGGAGTCAATTGCAGTCAATAAAATCATCCTAGTACAAGAGAAATAAAAGAACTGCAGATGAAAATGAGATTATGGAAAACATATAAAGTGAGAGGTGGAGAACATTTGCATGAGATATAGAAGACTCAGGCTAGGAATGTGACTAGTATTGTAAAGAGAGAAAAATTAGAATATGAGAGGAGACTGGCACTGCAATCCAAGGAGATTTCCAAGAATTTTTTTTGCTATGTGGCAAGTAGGAGGAATGTGATAGTGGATGTATTACCTTGCTAGAAGGAGATTGGGTGGAATTGGATGACCAATGCAGAAGACATAGTTGAGCTGTTAAATAATCACTTTATTAGAGTGAATCATCCTAGTACAGCAGGCTTTATTCCTAGAAGGATAATGAGTGATGAAGCTAGAAGAATGAAGAGGATATATTCCGAATAATGAGAACATTAATGTCAACAAGGGCTTTGAGAATAGATGGAATTTCACCAAATGTTTTAAGGGAATGTGTTATGGAACTGACTGTGCCAGTAACTTGGCTGTTTAATGAAACTCTTGCAATGAGTTAGGTTTCTGGGGGAGTGGAAGGAGGGAAAAATAGTGGCATTGCATAAAGGTGGTAGTAGAATACAGGAATCAAACTATAGGCTGTTTGTATTTCTTTTGTAGTTGTTAAGATATTGGACAAACTGATAAGAGCTTGTATACAGAATTAGGTAAATGAGGGGAAAATATTTATGCAGACCAGCATAGATTTGTTAAAGGTGCTCTTGTTTTAGTAATCTGGTTACCTTCTACAACAGAGTAATAACAAGAGCAGTGGATGAGAGTAAGCATACACTGTCATCTTTATTTTCTTATCATTCTTTTTTTTTTTTTTTCACTGAGGGTAAGGCATGCACTGTCATTTTTTTTTTTTCTTCAAAACCATTTGACATGGTGTAACATGACACTTGATTTTTAATTTGCAACATATGGGATTGGATATCAGGTTAGTGGAATGAATTAGTAATTGGCTTTCTGATAGATATCAGAGAGTTTCACAGGGTTCAGTACTGGGACTATTACTGTTCAATCTTTATATCAATGATATTATCATTGATATAATATTGAACAATATATCACTGATATATTGATATTGTCACAGGGAAGGGAGATATTCAGTTATCTGCAGATGATGTGAAGCTTGGGAGGATTATTAGTAATAGTGCTGATATTTGGGCTCTTCAATTGTATTTGAATAAGATGAAAACGTTTCATGCAACTAAATGTAAGATTTAAGAATTTGGTATCTACAGATCAGATACTTCATACACACTTGGTGGGGTTATGCTCGAAGAAGTGAAGGAAGCAAGGGATCTCGAAGTGATTGTGGATATAGATTTGGAGTTCCGAGGACATACTGCAAAGGTTGTGAAGACATTTCAGAGAATAGCTGCAATTGAGAAGGACAGTGACCATAATAGATAAAAGCAGTGGTTCCATTATATAAAGTTTGATCAGGCCACATCTGGATTTCTGTACTCAGATCTGGTCACAAGGATTAGAAGGGAATAAAGTAACCTTGAAGAGGGTGCATATACAGAAAACAAAAATGATGTCAGGTCTGTACAGTGTTGATTATGAGGATAGACTGATGGCATACAGACTGCAGAGTTTGGGGGATAGAAAACAAAAGGGAGAGGGATATGACTGAGATATTTAAGTTTAAAGGTGATTATTATATTAACAGTGAGAAGAATTTTCAAATGGTATAATGAGGGGAAGGAGTAAGGGCAAGGGATCATTCCTAGAAATTACAAAAGCAAGCGGTGAGTAATAGAGTTAGGAGTTTGTAAGGAGAGTGATAGAAGCATGATATGCATTTCCTGAGAGGTTGGTGAAAGTGCAAACAGTGGATGGGTTTAAGGAGTGATATAACTGATTGAAAGGTTGCAATCATGTACTACATAAGTACTGTGGGGGGGACTAAGGAATTTTTTCTATTTCTTATTCAGTTTATATTTTTTGTGGATTTGCATATTTATATTCATTATTATTATTAATAATATCTGACCTCCATAGAGTTAGAGACTCCTCGTGGGAGGTACACACTACTGCACACAATGCTCATCCAACAGTGCTTTAAACTGATTCAATGTGACTACATTCACAACACATCAGGCAATGCATTCCACTCACCAACTACTCTTCATGCAAAGAACCTTCTCCCCACTCCTCTGCTCACACCCTCCTTATACAGTTTCCAGTGATGGTCTCTGGTTTTACCCCCTGTCCCATTCTATGAAAAATCTCTTCCAGGTCAACCTAATAACAACCCCTTGATTAGCTTATATTTCTCAATCATATCCCCCCCCTCTTCATGAGGATTTGCAACTTAGATTCATCGAAATATGGAGTCCTCGTACTCCACATTCCAAAGACCACTGGCCACCTTTCTGAATCTTCTCTGGACCATTTCCAACATATCTTGGTTGCCATGAAAACCTGGTGACCAAATCTTTGGACAGTAACATATCCACTTCCACTCCCTTGGAACCTGTGCTGTTGCAAGATTCTTATTAAACAGGCATGCTAATGTTACTACCAATTTTCTGGAATATTCCCTTAAGATGTGTGGTGATATGTCCTCAAATCCTATTGCATTATTGACATCAAGTTTATTTATTTCCTCAAATACCTCCTGCTCACTCACAATTAAGCCATCCTCTCCTATGTCCTCTACACTTAAGTTTCTCATGATTCCACCCTGATCAGGATGAAATATCCTTATAAACTGATCACTGAATAACTTCAATAATGTCTTCTGCAGCAGTTACCATTCTACCACTTTCATCCATTAACATCATCTTATCATGGTCATTCTTCCTTCTACTTGACACATATCAAATAAACTCTCTAGGGTTTTTCTTCACCTGAATTGCCAATTTCTGCTCATACCGCACTTTTGTTTTCCTTACTGAGTCACTCTCGTGGCTTATTCTTTATACTCTTCATGTTGATTATTACCATTATTCATGTTTTGCTGCCTTCAAAGTACCATCTTCTTCCATATTGCATGCTTATGCTCCTCATTCATCCATTTTACACCTACCTTATTCTGACTTTTGTCCTTTCGAATGCATTCATACGTGGATGCTCTTTATGTACTTCTTTGTCAGTTCCCAAACAGCATTTATTTTCTTACTGCTCAACTCCTCGTTCCATGCTAGAACTCCAAGCTGTCTTCTAAGCTTGTTATAGTCACCAGCCTTATAATTCCATATACATCCTTTCCTCACAAAAGTGTGCATATGGTTAGCCACAACCCAGGTGATCACTTCATGATCACTCTCACCAACTGGAGGTAAGTGTGAAACCCGCACTCTCAATTACATCCTCTGATGAAATGATCAGATCTAGAACTCTTGATCGTCACATGCCCTCCTTCATGTGCTGCCTGAGATGGTTATCTCTCTCAAGAAATTCGTTTTACTTATTCCTAAATGCTATCTCTTCATTCCAATCTATACTGCCATAATTAAAATCACCCATAATAATTATCCTTCCCTTGTTCATTAACAAACGTTGTTTATACATTTCTTCATCACCACCCTACACATTCCCAGGCTTATAGCAACATCCAACTAAATATGTCTTCCTGTCAACGTCCACGTTACACCATACTGCTGCATAACCATTGCCACTATTTCCCTGTTTCATGTCTACCTTATGTGGACATGATTTCCTTGCTATCGTCAGCAGCACTCTCCCTCTCTCTTCTTGTCCTTGCTATCCTTGCAAAAAACTGTATCCTTTCATTTCTATTCCTGTTAGAATATCATCTTCATTCAACCATGTTTCACTTATTCCAATGATTTTAGGACAAATAAACTCAATCAGTGACACCATTTCATCTCCCTTATTTCTGATACTTCTGGTATTTGTAAACAAACAGAGTAATGTTTAGGTCTATAACCAGTCCTATCCAAGCCACTTGCTGGCTGAGATTTCCCCATCACACCTGCCAATCACCTTTATCACCGCTACCACATATATCTGCTCAGTCTCAGCTTCCCCACCCACATCTCTTTCTTCTGATCTCTTGCACGCATTACACACTATACTTCCACACAGCAACACTTTCTCCAGTGTATCCACTCCAAAGTCATTCAAATGCAACTCATCACACGTGTATAATTTAATTCTTCCCTCAAATACATACCATACATCCACAAACCATACTCCCCTCATTGCTCCTCACACAGCTCTCCTTGCATACTATTCATGATTTTGGCTCTCTGTCACAACTCATCATCGTCATACCATGGCAACAGACTGACAACCTTTCCTACTACACTGTTATCTTTCACTCTTCTCAACAGCCTCCTGATATTTGCCCTCACATCCTCCTTATATCCACTTAGATCATTTGTCCTCATAATCATGACTTACTCTCTTGCTTGTATCTTCCTCATACCCAAAAGCTTAATTATCCTACTAATTCACCCTCCTGGATAGTAGACCTTATGCTCTCTCTCAGTAACTAGTCCTCTAACTATGGAATCTCCACATACTGCTATCCTGGAATCACTCGTCACCTCTTTTACTGTCTTTCTTTGTTGTTGAAAAATACCTTGACGAGCAGAGACAAGCAAGTTATTGTACCTCTGTACCGAGCCTTGATAAGACCTCATCTCGACTACTGTGCCCAGATTTGGTCACCTCGGTTCCTTCTTGATGGGGAGGAGGTTGAGAGGATCCAGAGGCGAGTGACTAAGATGATAACAGGTCTATGGAATGAACCATATGAGAACAGGTTGAAGATTTGTGGGTTGCAGAAACTAGTTGATAGGCGGAAAAGGGGAGATATGATTGAGACATTAAAATTGCTAAAGGGATTCTATAGGATTAATTCAGAGGATATTTTTGAGATCAGGACTGGTGGTGGGAGAATTAGGGGACACCCATGGAAGCTGGGCAAGAGTGTGGTTAGCAGGGGTGTTAGAGCTGGGTTCTTTACTTTTAGAGTGGTAAATGAGTGGAATAAGCTGCCAGAGTCTGTTGTGGGTGCTATGACGGTGAACGAGTTCAAGACAAGGTATGATAGATACTGTGAGAATGTAATCGCATAGTTGGGTGGACATGATGTTTAGGGCCTCCCTCGATGAGTCTAAGGACTCCTGGAGTCCCCCGAAATAATAATAATAATAATAATAATATTCTCTTGCACACTTTCATTAGTTTCCACTTGATGTCTAACATTGCTCTGCATATTCCTCATTTCATTTTTCATTTGCAATAACGGTTGCATCAAATATTGCATTTTTACAATTTCACTCTCTGTCACTCATGCAGTTTTGCTACCTCTTGTTCTGCCACACCCTATTTCTGTTTCCTCATTCATACTTTTGTTTATTTATTTTTTATGTAATCGAGAAACCTTGTCATAGAGACCAAACATGGAACTTTTCGAGCAACTTCAGGCCTCCAATAAGTGTGGTGACAGGTAGTTTCACACTAGGCAATGAAATTCATCTCCCATTTCAATTACAAATATCCATGCCAACAGTGGGATTTGAACTAATTGCCTGTTGGTTGAAAAGCAGATACACTATCCTCTCAGTTAACTAGGTTCGTGGTGGTAAATGACTTTCATCAGCTGTTGAAACCATTAACTATTGAAGGTCTGAAGTGGCATGCTATTATGTTGTTTTCAGAGCCAGTACTCTGGTTCTGCTCTTTCCACATGCAGTGAGTGAAACCCTGCAAGGACATAATATACTATAGACACCTAGACCTTCTCCATACAACTATATTGTAGTAGAGCTTCCACATGTAATACATGGATCAGGAGTCTCTCAAACCAGCTAACAAGTAAACCAATGGTAGTATGCAAGAGGAAAATATAAGGGCTAGAAAATTTGGTTCCGTCAGTGTGTGTTCATGAGTTTTTCATCTCCAACTGCATGCCCTGCTCTTTATTTAAATCTTCCTCACTAGCAAGTGAGGGACAGCAGATTCAATTTCATTTTAATTGTGGGTCACAAAAAATTTCCCCAATAATCTCAAAAACTCATAAACAAAAATCTAACCCTAAAACAACACAAACATTAATAATACTTCAAAAACACTTCACCAATTTATGGCCTTATCAACAATTAAAATTATCACTACTACCCAAACATAACCAATCATTCAAAGCAAGACATGTTAATCCTAATGAACCTTAGCTAATAGTAATGTCGTTACTACAGTAACTACATTCACTTCAAACTTCCAAAAATACACCTTATACAGAGGCAGCATGTATGCATTCGTCAAAATTGACATTCTGTATCACAGAATACTAAACCTTGAATTTTCCCTCCATCCTCTAATTTGAACTAGCTCAAAACTTTCTTACCAATCTCCACTGCATTCATTTGCTGTCTCTCTCAGCAAAGGAATTATTATTATTATTCTGGGCAACTCCAAGGAGTCGACAGACTCATCGAGGGAGGTCCTAACATCATGTCAAGAACAACTATTCGATATTGACACAGTATCTATCATACCTCGCCTTGAACTCATTCACAGTCATAATGACACCCACAACGGACTCTGGCAACCTATTCCACTTATTCACCACTCTCCAAGCAAAAAACCTAGTTCTAACACCTTTGCTAACTACACTCTTACTCAGTTTCCAAGGATGGCCCCCTAGTTCTCCCACCACCAGACCTGTTCTGAAAAATTTCCTCTGAATTAATCTTGTAAAAATCCTTCTGTAATTTGTATGTCTCAATAATATCACCTCTTTTCTACCTATCAACCAGTTTCTGTAACTCACAAATCTTCAACCTGTTCTCGTAAAGTTCATTCCATAGACTTGGTACCATCTTGGTCACTTGCCTCTGGATCCTCTCCACCTTCTTATTGACAAGAAACCCTGGTGACAAGGGCTTCTTGGTGCGCAGTAGTCAGATGGGTTCTTATCCAGACTCGATAAAGAGGAATAATAAACTGCTTGTCTCTGCTTGTCAAAGTATTCTTCAGTAACCAAGTAATGAGATGAGCTGCTTTAGCCACTTTTGCATATGTGTGCCATAAACTTTAACTTCCTATCCACTAACACTCCCAAATCTCTGGCTTTGTCAATTTCCTGGAGTACAGTCCCACTAATGTGGTATACCACCTGGTAATCTTTTCACCCCGAAATGTATAACCTTACATTGGAGGAAAAACTGACATTCATTCTCCTTTGCTCAGCCTGCCAGAGTATTGAAATCACCCTGAAACATTTTAATATCATCTGTATTAACTATTGCTCTACCCAACTTCGCATCATCAGCACACAACTGAACAGTTCCTCTCAGATTCTTTCCTATATCAATAATGCACAAATCAGACAGTTGATTATGTTTGGGTAGTAGTGATAATTTTAATTGTTGATAAGGCCATAAATTGGCGAAGTGTTTTTGAAGTATTATTACTTAATGTTTATGGTGATCCAAGAACAGAACCCTGCAGCCCACCACTCACAGGCTTTCTTTTGGACTCTACTCCTGAATAAACTACTCTCTGATATCTCTCCTATCCATCTCACCAACCCTACATCCATCCCCAGGTGCTGCAGTTTACTGATTAGAATTCCATGTGGTATCCTGTCAAAGGCTTTTGCAGAGTCCAACAGTATCACTGTAAATCCATTACCTTTATCCAACCCAGATGTCACTGTATTATAAAACGTGAGCAAGTTACTGAGGCATGACCTATCCTTCACAAAACCATGTTGTCCCCCCCAATACAGTATTATCCCATTTCCATCTATCCATTCCTGTATTTTGCTCTTGACCAACCTCTCCAGTACCTTGACAATGACTCCTGATATGCTGATGGGTCGATAATTTGCTACATCAGTCTTGGAGCCTCCTTTATGCAATGGAACTATTTTCCCTCCTTTCCATCCCCTCAGGACTAACCCAGAGCTGAGGTTATATTAAACAATGCAGTCAAGAGCACTGTCAATTCCCTAGCAGCTTCACATAAACCTCGATCTGGTATACCATCCAATGCCACAGCTATATTCATATTAAGATTCTGTATTATGATATGCACCTATTCAATTACTTTGGTTCACATATAAGCCTTTGCCTCTATCGTTGCTGCAATCTTCACTGGGATGATATATTCTTGCAAAGTGTTCACTTAGTAATTCTACTATATTGACTGATTCAGTTACCTCCCTACCATCGGCATTCATTAAAATCATTCTGCCATAAAATTTCTTTCTTTAACTTGCATCATATCAAAAGAACTGTTTGGGATTATCTTTATCCTGCATTGCTAATTTACTTTCATAACTTCTTATCCTTCTGGCTTGTGCTTTGTACTGTTCATGTGTCTGCTGGTCACCTTTCTCCTTGAATCCCCTCCACAATTGTTTATTTTTTTGCAGCTCCAGTTTAATGATGATATTCATCCATTTAACTCCCACTTGATTTACTCTCCTAACTCTAGGTATGCAGTCTGCCATTACTTCCCTCAAAGACTTCTTTACCACTTCCCATGCACTATATATATCTAGCCTTGCAGTTTCACATGCCATGGCACTGATCCAATTAATCTCTTAAGCTTATCATACTTACCAGTTCTGTAATTCGACATATATCCCCTCTTAACTGAAAATTCCACACATTTAGCCACCTCCCAGGTCAATACCATATGATCACTCTCACCAGTTGGTGGCAACGTGGTCATATTCGTTATAGACAAATTATCAGATGCAACTACTAGATCAAGCATTCTCAAACTCCAAGTATATTCCATCACATGCTGTCTCAGGTAATTATTCCTTAGTAACTGCATAAATTCCATTTCCTTCCTCTTCTCCTCCTTCCAATGTATGTTCCCATAGTTGAAATCCCCCATAATAATTACCTGCCCTCCACTCATCGAACCTATTTGCCAATGCATACTATTCCCATAATCTTTACCATCCCCTTGTCTATAGCAGCAATACAACTGTATATTTTGTTCTGCTGGCCTATATCTCACATCAGATAGCATCAAATATGCTATTTTCACTAGCCTGCAGTTGAACTTCTACTCTCTTGGGTTGCAGTTGATCGGCTATCGTCAATAAAAAAACTCCCCTCCCCAATTCTTTTCTCTCTATCCTTCCTGGACACACTATACCCTTCACATTCTATCCCACGAACTATATTGTTTTCTGTCAGCTATGTCTCACTCATGCCAATAACCTTTGGCCAGGATAAACTAACGAATGCCAATGCCAAAATTTTCTCCTGCTTGTTCCAAATGCTCCTGGCATGAAAGTGCAAAAGCCCCTTATATGCCCACCACTATCCTGACACTTTACACTAACTATCCTATTCTGGTTTGTTACCAGTGGTACTGTTGGATTCTAATTATGTAGAAAATAGAATAAATGTTGTTTGATTCAGAATCCAACATGATTTTCCGTCATAAGAACTATATTTGTAGATATTATTTAATGTAAATAACATAAATTATAATTGATATTATATAACTACCTTAATTATGTCAAATATTTAATTGCTTAATCAAAGAATTGTGTTAATGGTAAATAGATTCTGTATTAAGTGTTATTTAGCTGTTTTATTTATTGTTTTGTCAATATTCTAAGAATTTATATTTGTGATTTAACTACGCATTTATTGAAATGCGATCATTCTATTTATTCCTTTTGTGAAAGCTTAATGTTATGTAATAACTCAATATAGTTGTATAGCGTAATGTAACATTCGCGAGAATGTTTACGTCTATCGGTTGTCATGGAGACGCGTGAAAATAAACGGGCGCGTGTGAAGGGAGCGTTGGTGGAGAAGAGAGAAAATAGATACGCAGTTGTAAGTGAGGGTCGGAACGGAACTTTGGAACTATAAGGTAGCAAGGAAGTAAACTAAAGAAGTAGATGTAATTAAAAGGTTCTTAGGGAAGAGTTGAGTAGATATTTTTTTTATAAGTGAATCTTATAGTTGGCTGAAAGCAAAATCAGCCATAGTAATAAAAGGAAATTATTGCCGTAATCGGATAATTAGAGAACTGGACATTCAAAGAAGAATACTGAATAAATCCAGTCAGTCTACAATTACGACTTATTTCTATACTACCAAGAAAGGGAATTGTACGGAGTTAAACTAGTTGATGAATGATAAATAAGAATAATTAATGTACCTTATAGTTGTTATCTGGATTTTTGAAGAGCGATTAGTAATGTTTTAGTTATTTAATGTTTCGCAAGTGTGATAAATACAATTTGAAAGTGTGCTCACAAAATATTGGAAGTACTGAAGATTATTTCTGGTAAGGACAGTCATATTAGTTTATTTCAGTGTATGCAGATTTAAGTATTAGCTCCGTTGCGCTGTTTCTAACATTAACTGTAGCTTACCATCGAGGCTGAGAGTTGAAAATATAGACATTGAAGTGATATCTACCGTGGTTAGTGCCTGTTATGAGTTAATCGTAGAGTGTAGCTGAGAGATACAAGGAAACTGTTTAAATAAGAATTTCTATTGTAATAAGTTGAGTATAGGAACTTTGTGATTCTGAAACTGTGAAATTGTATGTGAAAGTTTGGAAGATTGATTTTATTGTGAATGACTTGACCTGATGTACTAGCTTGACTGAGTTATCATATTTAAAAGTGGAATACATGTATTTTGTTATATAACCATATATTAAATGTATTAAATGTTTTGTTCGTTAATTTAAATATTGTGTTTGCCTGAATTTCTTTTTACTGCACCGTTCACAAAAATTCGGATCTAGCGGGAATCCCAGAAGGAAAGAAAATAAATACCATCGGCCTGAATGAGTGAAAAGACTGCTAACTAATTTTGAATTAATCTTACTAATTCATATAGACTTATCTAAGGATAGAGTGGCGCAGTATAATAGAAATTTCTCTACCCTTAGATCAGTGATTAATTTGCAATTAGTTTTCCTTTATTTTATGAAAGTGACTTTTAGCAAGATGGCGGATTTAGAACATAACATGAAAATAGAACGTCACGACAGTACTAACTTAGGCATATTATACACATTTTTACACTCAACTGCCTCACTGATGTCTGCATATCCACTCAACAGTCCCTCCCCCAAAAAAAAACAATAACAACAACACTTTTTTTCCAGACTCTGGACACCAAATCCATTCAGATGCAAACCATTCTTCTTGTATAAGTTTTTTTGTCCACCAACTCACTCGCTCCACACATCCACAAACTCCACACCACTCCTCCTGCATAACCTACACATCAAGTTATTCCCTATTATGGCCCTCCTTCTTAGCTCTACGCTGTCATATCACAGCAACAGGTTCACTCTTTTCTTTTGCTACTTTCAGTAATTCTTTCATGTCCGCTTTCATGCCATACTTTGTTCCTTTCAAATCATTTGTTCCAGACAATACGATCATCTCTTTCACTTTACCCCTTTGTGGTCTAATAGCCTCAAAAAAAGCATGATTTTGTCAATTTCTCATTGATCACACCGCTTATGACTGAATTGCTATACAATACTCACTCCTTAATTTCTCCTTCTCTCTTAGTTTAGCCCTCATTTCTCTTATCTTGCACTTCTTTCTTTCTGATATCAGCTTACCCATCACCAGCCATTTCTCTATTCGTTGCAGCTTCCACCTTGTCTTGTGTATCGCCTTTGTAACTGATAACCACATTGATCTCTTGATTATCTATCTTTAAAGTCTGTTATTTTGCAGTCAAAATACCCAATCAGTGAGGATATCTCCCTTAAGGTCTTCAATTATTCACAAATCAAACTGGCTTCAATTTTCCATTTTAACTGATTAAGCTGGTAAGGAAGCTGGTAATGGCAACCATACATAGGCTATCTACATACAAATGCACCAGATAACTGTCACCATCCTGCTGATACCTTGAATTTTTCTAAACCAGTTCTTCTTCCAAACACTATATATGTCAATTCTCCACTTAGTAACTCACATCATAATTCCAGGTTTCCTTTACTAGAGAACTCAGTCTTGTGTCCTTTGGTATAACAAAGGTGCCAAATGAGATGACCTCCATAATGCCTACTCTTAACTAGTTTGATTAGTGTTTTCATTCTCCTGATTCAACCACCTGCTCAGACTGAATAACAGAAATAATTCTTACCAGAATAAAGGCCTACTTTCCCTCATTCCATCCAAATTCCCAACCATATCCAAGCCTTGATTCTCCAGCAAGTATGCTAGTTCAAGAACAAAACTCTAGTATAGCACAAGTGGCTCAAGAAAATCAAAAACTAGTTTCACGCTCAGCATACACTAAAATTCAACATTAGTTTGAAAAAAATAAAAAATAAATAATAATAATAAAATCTGATTTTGAATGTTGGATGTTGCTTCCCCCTCCTATATTTTTGTCAGAAACAAACTGGAAGAAAGCTGGATAGCTTCAACATCAACAAATCATCTAGTCCCAACATTATCCTTTTCAGTGCAGTAATAATCTGTGCTTCAGAATGAACACGTATCTTGTGCTGCTGTTTTAATCTTTCTTACCCAATTGTCATCTATTCATGAAAAAACAAAACAAAACATAGAAACAGGTCTATATTCAGTCCATTCAAAGATAAAATAAAAATAAAAAAAAGGCAGTAAGATTTTCTGACTCTCCATCCACACGCAAACTCTTAACCATCACCCACCTCTGGACACAAGCAAGTTTTGAGAAACTCAGATGGTTATTATTGTTATTATTATTATTACTGCATGGGCACCTCCATGCAGTGTGGAGATTCGTCATGGAAGACTCAACCTATCAATACAATATCTATCATACCTCTCATTGAAACCATTAACAGATAATGCACTAACAAATGACTCAGGCAACTCATTACATTCATTCCCCACTCTCCAAGCAAACATTCTAGTCCTCACACCCTTGCTAACCACACTCTTACCCAATTTCCAGGGATGACTTCTTGTTCTGTCTCCTCTAGACAACTGCTGAAACATTTACCCTACACTAATCCTATAAAAGCCTTTAATTAACTTAAATGTTTCTGTCATATCTCACCTTTTTTGCCTATCAACCAACTTTTGTAATCCACAAAACTGGAATGCTCCCTGGACCTACCCTCATAGGGAGCATTCCAGACCATTCACCATCTTGGTCACTTGCCTTTGGATTATCTCTACTACTTCCTCATCCCCAATTTCTATGCTCATGTGACCAGACCAGAGTTTTGAGACAGTTTAGTGTGAATGAAATGGAGGGGGGGGGAGATTTTGTTGCTATTGGCCAGGAAATGTGGAGAGTGTTGATAAAGAATTCTATAAGCAGTTTGAGTTAATGAACAACAGAAGGGTTATAAATATTGTGATTTTAATTACTGTAATATAGACTGGAATAAAAAGATAGCATTTAAGAATAAGGAAAATAAATTTCTTGAGAGTTATACAACTATTTCATGCAGTATGTAAAGTTGGCATGTAAGCATTGAGAGTCTCAGATCTGATCATTTCATTACAGGACGTAAATGTGATTGGTGTGTCATATTTCACTCCATTTCAAAGTCTTCACATGACTAGTAGCTAGCCATGTGAAGACCTCTGCTAAAAAATGAAATATGTAAAATTACAAGGCAATTGATTATGGAAAGCTAAGGAGACAGTTTTTAGCTATAGATGTTTCTGGGTGAGTGGACCTCCCACTATGACTCCAAGGAGATTACTGCAATAATATTTACAGTTATAATAATATATGTTACTGTTACCGTTATAATAATGAAAGAATTAATAATTGTGGCGGGTAAGAATGAATTGAAAGGTGATAAATTTTTTATGAGAGAGGACGTGAAAGTATTGTTAAAGGTAGCGAAAGAAAAGAGTGACAGAGTTAAAATGGTGAGTCAGTTACCGTGGTATGACAGAGAGGAGTTTAGAAGGAGGGCCATAATCGCAAATGACATTATGCGCAGGTTATGCGGACAGTGTGATGTGGAATTCGTGGACGTGTGGAATGAGTTTGATGGGCGAAAGGACTTATACAAGATGGATGGCCTGCATTTGAATGGACTTGGTGTGTGGAGACTGGAAAAAGTGTTGCTGAATGAAGTGAAAATGGATGTGCAGAACCAGGGAAACTAGAACTACCAAGGAGGGGGGGGGAGTGGATATCCAGACATCAGTGAGACAGTTGAGTGTAAAAATGTATATAATGTACTTGAGCCAGCACTAAGGACAAAAAATAGGAATGGGACATTTAGAATAACGCATCAAGATAGGGGTGGGACAAAGGGATCACTGCAATTCATGTATACTAATGCCAGGAGTATTAGGAACAAGAAGGAAGAATTTTTGGCCTTGATTGGCTCTTCCTGGCCACAGGTTATTGGCATTAGTGAAACATGGCTGACGGAAGATGATATAGTTAGTGGGATAGAATGTGTAGGTTATAGTATGTTTAGGAGGGACAGAGAGAATAAAATGGGGGGAGGGGTGTTATTGATGATAGCCGATGAACTGCAGCCAAGGAAAATTGAAGTATTGCAGGATAGTGAAAGGGGCTCATTTGAGGCTATTTGGTGTGAGATTGACACTGGCAGAATAAAATATACAGTTGGGTGCTGCTATAGACCAGGTGATGGAATAGATGGTGGAGATGGTATGCATAAACAAATTGATGAAATTAGTGGAAGGAGGGTAATTATTATGGGGGATTTCAACTATGGTAACATTGATTGGAACGAGGAGAGGACACATGTGAGGAAGGAAATGTATTTTATTCAATTATTAAGAGATAACTATCTGAAACAGAATGTAATTGAAAATACTAGGGGTGTGAGAGTACTTGACCTGGTAACTGCATCTCAAAATTTGACTGTAATGAATATGACCATGTTGCCACCTATTGGTGAGAGTGATCATAAGGTCTTGACCTGGGAGGTGGCTAAAGGTGTGCAATTTGTGATTAAGACAGGGTATATGTGGAATTACCGTGCTGGCAAGTATGACAAGCTTAGGAGATTGCTTGGATCAGTGCCATGGCATGTACAACTGCAAGGGCTGGACGTCGATAGAGCATGGGAAGTGGTCAAAGAGCATTTACAGGAGGTTATGGCTGATTGTATACCTAAGGTCCGAATAGTGAAACAAGTAGGGGTTGAATGGATGAATAAAACCATTAAGCTTGAGCTGCAAAAAAAGAAACAACTATGGAGGGAATTTAAAGAAAGGGGTGACCTGCAGGCACACGAACGGTATAAAGTGCAGGACAGAAAGGTAATGAGTGTGGTAAAAACAGCAAAAGCCGATTATGAAAGGAAACTAGCTATGCAAGCAAAAGAGAATCCCAAACAGTTCTTTCAATATGCTGCAAGCAAGAAAAAAACTGTACATGGCAAAATGATTTTAAGGAATGACGATGATAAAGAGTTCACTGAACCAGTCGATATAGTGGAGTTACTGAGCGCGCACTTTGCAAAAGTATATCATCCAGGTGGTGACGTTGAAAAAATGAAGGAACCATTAGTTTATACGGGAATTGTGATGAATGAAGTGGAGGTGAATAGTCTATTACAGAACCTTAATGTGAATACATCTGTGGGATTGGATGGTATACCGGCACAGGTATTGCATGAAGCGGCTAAGGAATTATCAGTGCCCTTGACCATGTTGTTTAATCTGAGTCTCGGGTCTGGCTTAGTCCCGAAGGCGTGGAAAGAGGGGAAAATAGTTTCACTGCATAAAGGAGGATCCAAAACTATGGTTGCAAATTACCGACCGATCAGCATATCAGGAGTCGTTGTCAAGGTCTTGGAGAAAGTAGTCAAGGGAAAAATACAGGAATGGATTGATGAAAATGAGATACTGTACAGAGGACAGCATGGCTTTGTGAAGGGTAGATCATGCATCAGTAACTTGCTCAAGTTTTATAACAAGGTGACGGCTGAACTGGATAAGGGAAATGGGTTTACAGTGATACTGCTGGACTTGGCAAAGGCGTTTGACAGGATACCACATGGAATTCTAATCCATAAACTACAACATATGGGAATGGATATAGGGTTGCTGAGATGGATAGCTGGGTGGTTGATGGAGAGATATCAAAAAGTAGTTTATTCAGGAGTAGAGTCCAAAAGACGGCCTGTGACTAGTGGTGTGCCACAGGGTTCTGTTCTTGGACCACTGCTGTTTAATTTGTTCATTAACGATATAGGGAAGGGTCTAAGTGGGACAGTTCATTTGATCGCTGATGATGCAAAGTTGGGTAGGGCGATAGTGAACAGAAGATGTCAAAGTCTTGCAAGATGACTTAGATAGATTGGAGTTCTGGACTAAGGAGAACGGATGTCAATTTAATGTGACAAAATGTAAGGTTATGCATTTCGGAGTGAAAAGATTACCAGCAGTATACCACATTGGTGGAACTGTACTCCAAGAGATTGATGAGCCCAGGGACTTGGGAGTGTTGGTGGATAGGGAGATGAAGTTTAGGGGGCACATTGCGAAAGTAGCTAAATCAGCTCATCAACTCACTTGGTTGTTGAAAAATACCTTGACGAGCAGAGACAAGCAAGTTATTGTACCTCTGTACCGAGCTCTGATAAGACCTCATCTCGACTACTGTGCCCAGATTTGGTCACCTCGGTTCCTTCTTGATGGAGAGGAGGTGGGGAGGATCCAGAGGCGAGTGACTAAGATGATAGCAGGTCTATGGAATGAGCCATATGAGAACAGGTTGAAGATTTGTGGGTTGCAGAAACTAGTTGATAGGCAGAAAAGGGGAGATATGATTGAGACATTCAAATTGCTAAAAGGATTCTATAGGATTAATTCAGAGGATATTTTTGAGATCAGGACTGGTGGTGGGAGAATTAGGGGACACCCATGGAAGCTGGGCAAGAGCGTGGTTAGCAGGGATGTTAGAGCTGGGTTCTTTATTTTTAGAGTGGTAAATGAGTGGAATAAGCTGCCAGAGTCTGTTGTAGGTGCTATGACAGTGAGCGAGTTCAAGGCAAGGTATGATAGATACTGTGAGAATGTTGAACAGTTGTGTGAACATGATGTTTAGGGCCTCCCTCGATGAGTCTAAGGACTCTCTGGAGTAGCCCGTAGTAATAATAATAATAATAATTACTGTTCAATTCCTCATTCTGATGTTTGTCCTTATTGCTCTGTTTGATATTGCTTACCATTCATTCAATATTATTCTCTAAATAAACTATACTGGAAAGCATGCAATGTAATTTTTATATATATTGGGCAGATGAGGGTAATGTTATCTGTGAGAGTCAACATGGATTTGTGAAGGGGCGCTCTTGTTTTAGCAATATGCTAGCCTTTTATGATAAAGTTACAAGAGCATTAGATGAGGGAAGGGCATATACTGCCATTTTCCTAGACTTAGCAAAGGCATTTGACAGGGTGCCACATGATAAGCTGATATTCAAGTTGCAGCACATGGGTCTGGATGTCAGATTGGTCCACTGAATTCAGGATTGGCTGTCCGATAGGTATCAGAGAGTTGTGTATGGTGGAGCAGTTTCAAGGAGACAGAGGGTTACAAGTGGAGTCCCACAGGGCTCAGTACTAGGACCTATATTGTTTAACTTTTATATCAATGACATTGCCAGTGGATTGCAAGGGGATATTCAGTTATTTGCAGATGATGCAAAGCTAGGAAGGATTATTAGTAATAGTGCAGATGTGGTAGCCCTGCATGAGGATTTGAATAAGCTAGACAGATGGGGGTATCAGTTTAATGCAGCAAAATGTAAGGTCTTGAGGTTTGGGACACATCGATGGGACGCTGCATACACTATGGGAGGAATTAAACTGAAGGAAGTAGGGGAGTCAAGAGATTTGGGGTTGATGATTGATAGAAACCTGAAATTTAGTGGACATATTGCAAAGTTAGTGAAGGTAACACAGAGGATTGCTGCAATAATAAGAAGAACACTGACCTGCAGAGATAAAATGGTTATCATTCCGTTGTATAAGACTCTGATCAGACCACACTTAGACTATTGTTCTCAGATCTGGTCCCCAGGATTTGAAGGGGCTAAATTAACTGTGGAAAGGGTACAAAGGCAGATAACAAAGATGGTGTCAGGACTGTACAATGTTAGTTATGAGGATCGGCTGAGGGAATGTGGACTGCAGAGTTTGGTGGATAGAAGAAGGAGAGGTGATATGATTGAGACTTTTAAACTGTTGAGAGGTGGTTACGGAGTTGACACTGGGGAGTTCTTTCGCTTGGTTGAACAGCGGGAAGGAGTCATAACAAGGGGCCATCCCTGGACGTTATGACAGGAAACTGTGAGAAATAAATTTAGTTTAATCCTTTATCCAAGTGTGAGCAAACAAAGTTTGCGCCTGAAAGTATCTTCAGGACTTGGGTAAGGTGGTACAACACCAGTGCGACTCCTTGCAAAGGTGAAGCAAGCTACCAACACTCCTATCTCAGTATCTCCCATAATGCAAAACACATCTCCTTGCGGATATGTCGAATGTTATGCATTATGGGAAGGGCCACTACCCAGACTAGTTTCGACCTTTATTGAGGTCGCTTTGTTTGCTCACACTTGGATAAAGGATTAAACTAAATTTATTATATTCTAACCAAGTGAAAAATAAACTTTCAACATCTTCCTCTAAATCCAGAGTAATTTAAAAAGGTGGCACACCAATTGGCAACTCCTATAGGTAGAGATGACCTTGCTAATACTTCTGACTGGTATCTCCACTTGGGCCTGGCTCCCACTGAAGAGGCCTCAATAAAGGTCGAAACTAGTCTGGGTAGTGGCCCTTCCCGTAATGAATAACATTAGACATATCTGCAAGGAGATGTGTTTTGCATTATGGGAGATACTGAAATAGGAGTGTTGGTAGCTTGGTCCACCTATGCAAGGAGTCACCCTGGCATTGTACCACCTTATCCCAGTCCTCAAGATACTTTCAGGTGCAAACTTTGTTTGCTCACACTTGGATAAAGGATTAAACTAAATTTATTATATTCTAACCAAGTGAAAAATAAACTTTCAGAAACTGTGAGAAAGAAGATGAGAAGAGGTTTCTTTGCATGGAGGGTGGTTGAACCATGAAATGCATTGGCTGATGGAGTGGTGAGATCGAGAATTGTCAATGCGTTTAAGGAGTGGTATGATAGACTTTGTGTTTCCTAGGAGGGACCTCCTTCGATGAGCCTTGATAGACTCATGTTTCTTAGAAAGGACCTCCCACGATGAGTCTTTTGACTCCATGGAGGCCTGAATAATAATAATAATAATATCTCTTGTATAGTGGAATGAATGAAGAGTTATTTGGAAAGTGATTAATGCTGCTTTGGCATTGACCAAAAGATATTATTATTACAGTAACCTCCTTGGAGTCATAGTGGGAGGTCCACTCAACAAGCTCCATGTCTATCATATTGAACATTGAAATCATTTACACTCCTTGCATTCACAATGCACTCTGGCAATACATTCCACTCATCAACAACTCTCCATGTAAAAAATTTACTCCTTACACCCTTCAACACCACATCTTTATGAATCTTCCAGGGATGGCCTCTCATTCTACTCATCTTACCATACACTCTTTTATAATTCCTTCTGTATTAATGTGTTAAAAACCTTTAACCAATTTGAAGGTCTCTATCATATCACCTCATTTTCTCCTATTTACCAACTTCTGTAATCTACATTCCCTCAAAACACTTTTCATACCCAACAGTCCAGAGTCTGGATATTATTATTATTATCCCAAGACCCCATGGAATCAAAGACTCATCTAGGAGCTCCATTTGTCATACACACAGCTCATCATACCATGCCTTAAACACACTCGAATTCTTTGCACATACCACACTCTCAGGCAAGGCATTCTAAACATTCACAACTCTGCATGCAAAGAATGTGCTTCTCACACCCTCCTTATACACCAGACCTGAGACTTAATCTGAGTCTCAGGTCTGGATTAGTCCCGAAGGTGTGGAAAGAGGGGAAAATAGTTTCACTGCATAAAGGAGGATCTCCAAGACTACGGTTGCAAATTACTGACCGATCAGCATATCAGGAGTCGTTGTCAAGGTCTTAGAGAAAGTAGTCAAGGGAAAAATACAGGAATGGATTGATGAAAACGAGATACTGTACAGGGGACAGCATGGCTTTGTGAAGGGTAGATCATGCTTCAGTAACTTGCTCAAGTTTTATAACAAGGTGACGGCTGAACTGGATAAGGGAAATGGATTTACAGTGATACTGCTGGACCTGGCAAAGGCGTTTGACAGGATATCACATGGAATACTAATCCGTAAACTACAACATATGGGAATGGATATAGGGTTGGTGAGACGGATAGGTGGTTGGTTGATGGAGAGATATCAAAGAGTAGTTTATTCAGGAGTAGAGTCCAAACGACGGCCTGTGACTAGTGGTGTGCCGCAGGGTTCTGTTCTTGGACCACTGCTGTTTAATCTGTTAATTAACGATATAGGGAAGGATTTAAGTGGAACAATTCATTTGTTCACTGATGATGCAAAGTTGGGTAGGGCAATAGTGAATGCAGAAGATGTCAAAGTCTTGCACGATGACTTAGATAGATTGGAGTTCTGGGCTAAGGAGAATGGATGTCAATTTAATGGGACAAAATGTAAGGTTATGCATTTTGGGGTGAAAAGATTAGCAGCAGTATACCACATTGGTGGAACTGTACTCCAAGAGATTGATGAGCCCAGGGACTTGGGAGTGTTGGTGGATAGGGAGATGAAGTTTAGGGGGCACACTGCAAAAGTAGCTAAATCAGCTCATCAACTCACTTGGTTGTTGAAAAATACCTTGACGAGCAGAGACAAGCGAGTTATTGTACCTCTGTACCGAGCCTTGATAAGACCTCATCTCGATTACTGTGCCCAGATTTGGTCACCTAGGTTTCTTCTTGATGGGGAGGAGGTGGAGAGGATCCAGAGGCGAGTGACTAAGATGATAACAGGTCTATGGAATGAACCATATGAGAACAGGTTGAAGATTTGTGGGTTGCAGAAACTAGTTGATAGGCGGAAAAGGGGAGATATGATTGAGACATTCAAATTGCTAAAGGGATTCTATAGGATTAATTCAGAGGATATTTTTGAGATTAGGACTGGTGGTGGGAGAACTAGGGGACACCTATGGAAGCTGGGCAAGAGTGTGGTTAGCAGGGGTGTTAGAGCTGGGTTCTTTACTTTTAGAGTGGTAAATGAGTGGAATAAGCTGCCAGAGTCTGTTGTGGGTGCTATGACGGTGAACGAGTTCAAGACAAGGTATGATAGATACTGTGAGAATGTAATCGCATAGTTTTGTGGACATGATGTTTAGGGCCTCCCTCGATGAGTCTAAGGACTCCTGGAGTCGCCCGAAATAATAATAATAATAACATACAGCTTCCAGGAATGACCTCTGGTTCTCCCCTGATGTCCAATAACTTGAGGAGCTCTATCATATCACCCCTCTTTCTCGTATCCACTAGACTCTGTAAATTGCATCTTCTGAACCTTTCCTCATATTTGATATTCCAGAGATCAGAAACTACCTTAGTAAGTCATATCTGCACCCTTTCCACATTTTATCCTTTTGAAAACCAGGTGACCAAATTTGTGCACAGAAGTCAATCTGTGGTCTTATCAAAACCTTATACAATGGAACAAGAATCTCCTTACTTCTACAAGTCAGTGTTGTCCTCTGCATCATTCTCAGAATTCTTTGTGTTGTTCTCACAATTTTGGGAATGTGTTCCCTAAATTTCAGATCCTAATCCATTATCACCATAAGATCTCTTGTTTCCTCCATCTCCAACAATATATCCCCACCAAGTATAAATTCTCATCCCATCTTCATTTCCCAAATTTTAAAGCCTTACATTTTGGAACACTGAACTCATTTCCCCATTTCCATGGCCATTAACTCAATTTATTCTTGTAAGGCCAAAACATCTTCTCCACTCTTCATAGTTCGCCCCAACTTTGCATCATCTGCAAACAACTGAATATCTCCATCCAATTTTTCCAATATCAATACAAGTTAAACAGTAACGGTCCTAAAACAGACCCCTGACCACTAGTGATCTTCCTTTTCTGGGATATTGCTCCCCCATACACAACTTGCTGATACCTATCAGATAGCCAATTTCCAATCCAATGCACTAATGTAATATTCAACCCCATCTGCTCTAGTTTGACTGTCAACTTATCATGCGGTAATCTATCAAAAGCCTTTGCAAAATCTAAGTATACTACTGTATATCCCTCTCCTCCATTCAGGGAAGCCATCACCTTATTGTAATAAGTAAGTAGATCACTAAAACATGACCCTCCCTTTAGCATATCCATACTGTCCATCAATGATAATACCATTGTTGTCAACCGAATTCTAGATCCTATTTCTCACCAGCTTCTCCAACAACTTAACCACAACACCTGACACACAGATAGGCCTATAATTTGATGCCTGAATTCTATCGCCTCCCTTACGAAGTGGCACAATCTTGCCTTTTCCCCCCTCCTTTGGAACTTGACCCATTGTAAGACTTATATTAAAAAATATGTCAACTCCTCAGTACATATCACTTTTGTCATTTCTTTAGATTCTCTGTAGTGTTTCCACATCAGAATGAAAATGAGGTGACCAAGTTTGAGCACAAATCAAATAGTCCATGTGTGGTCTGAACAATGCCTTATATAGCGGAACCAACACCACCTCCTTATCCCTACATGTCAGTGTAATTTTTATCATAGCAGGAATACAATGTGCAGTCTTTGCAACACTTGCAATGTCCCCCTCAGAACTTCAATCCACTGTCTACCATCACTCCAAGATCCTGAATCTCAATCACATCCTGAAATATAACTCCACCAATACAGTACTTAGTCTTATATCTTTGCATCATAAAGTGTAACAGCTTGCATTTATTAATATTAAAACAATAACCCTATTCCCTTGTTGAGGTCAAAAGTCTATTCAAGTCTTCCCAAAGAGAATTAACAGATCAGCAGTGCTACTTATAATTCTCCCCAACTTTGTATCATCAGCAAATAACCAAAGATTTCCAGTCAGTCTACATGATATATCATTTATGAACAAGTTAAACAGCAAGGATCCAAGAACGGAACTACTGGTTATCCTTTTTTTTTTTTTTTAGACACTGCATCATACACAACTTGCAGGTATTGTTCAGAGAGCCAATCACCGTCCATCTAATCAATATACTATCCATTCTCATCCTCTGCAGCTTGTTCATCAACTTATCATATGGTAATCTATCAAATGCCCTTGTGTTGTCCAAGAAAATTGTCCAAATCCATGCTGACCATAATAAAGAATGCTATGTCCATCAACCTAATCCTATATTCTATTCCTAACCAATCTCTCCAACACCTTGACCTCAACTACAGTTATACAGACAGATCTATAACTGGGAACTTCTGTCGAAAAACTCTGCGTGTGGAGAGGTACTATTTTACTTTCTTTCCTCTCCTTTCCTCCCCCACTGCAAGACTTTCCTCAAATAACCAGGTCAAGGGCATAGCTAACTCTTTTGCACATTTCTTAAAAATACATGGGGATATATCACCAATTCTCAGTCTTATTAATATCTAAACCAATCAACACTTGATAACCTCTGATTCTTTCACCTTTAATTCTCCTAATACTTGCCTTCCTTTTACATTGTGTGCAGCATCGTTTACACCAGTATGATATACACTGATGAAGTGCACATTTAATAATTCCAGTATATCATTTGTAATGGTCATTCTGTTACCATAACTACCACAAGTGCACGTGCAATCATTGTTTTCCCTCTTGCTTGACATAGCAGAAAAATTCTCTTGGATTATCTTTGGTCATTCGATCTCCTCTCATATACTATTTTTTTTTAACCATGCTTGTCACCTTTCTGACCAGCAGTTTATATTCCTCGTGCATCTGTTCACTACAAACTGGATGATCCAGTACAACTTCTTTTCTGATAGTGCTTGCTTGATTTCACTGTTCACCTCATTTTAGTCTTACTGTATTCATTCGCTTAATTGTTGGTATGCAGTTATGCATACCAACAATTAAGCAAATAATCTGCCATTTATTAAAATATGGTGATAAATGCATGGTATAATGGGGGTGCATATACAGTGGTGTATTTGCAATTTGCAAAGGCCTTTGACAGTTTGCCAGATCAGAAGTTGGTAAATAAATTCAAACAGGTAGGGTTGGATATAAATTATTGTGCTGGATTGGAGATTGGCTATCTTATGAGTATCAGTAAGTTGTGTATGGGGAAGTGATATCCCAGAAAGTCGCCAATGGTGTGCTGAATGGTTCGGTTTGTTGGGTTTTGAGACCGTTGCAGTTTAACTAACATAATGATACTGAGAAAGGTAAGAATGGTAATATGCAGTTGTTTACAGATGAGGCAAGGTTGAAAAGAACTATGAAAAGGAAAGCAAATGTTATAGCTTTGCAGAGGACTTGAATAGACTGGGTGAAAATGGTTGGGGTTTAGGTTTACCAGTTCAATGTTGCAAAGTGAGGTTTTGAAATTTGAAAAGCATAAATAAGATGATGAGATGCAGAGCTCACAGTTGGTGGGAATAAGTTACTAGAGATACAGGGGATAAGGGATTTTGGAAAGAGGGGGATATGGGCCCAAAATTTAGGGAACACACACTGCTGAAATTGTGAGGACAGCATAACATAATATGGCAATGATTCTGAGGACACTGGCGTGTAGAAGAAAGGAGATTATGGTTCTGTTGTGTAAGGCCTTGATCTGGACACATTATTATTTGACACCTCCAGGGAGTCCAAAGACTCATCGAGGGAGGACTCGACTCATCTATGACTCTGTTTCCACCACTCAATCCACCAACTGACTTCAACTACACTAATGCCATCTACTGCCGACCACCACCACCACTAGTATTTCCACAGACAAACATCTACGCTCAAGCCGGGATTCAAATCCTCTGCCTTTTGGCTAGAGAGCAGATATGCTAACCACTCAGCCAGCCAGGCCGGCTGGCCAATAATTTCAGGGGAGGTCAGTGACTCCAATCTGCAGTTGACAATACCTCTGAGGAAACATTTTTGCTGCCAGGGAAAGCCAGGTGAGCACATATGGATTACTGTACAAGGATTTGGTTGTCTGGTTTTCAAAAGGATGAAGAGATATTACAAAAGGGCCAGAGGCAAATGACTGAGATGGTTGTTTGTCTCTGGAATTTTGAATATAAAGAAAGATTGATGAAATGCAATATCCAGAGTCTGGTGGATAGGAGGAGGATATGATTGACACATAAGCTGGTAAGGGATTATTACTGGATTAATCTGAATGTGGTTTTCATTGAATGTCAAAAGCGAAGGCCATCCCTGGAAGCTGTACAAGGAGAAGTTGAGGAGTAGGTTTTTGCATGGAGAGAGTGTTGGATAATTAGAATTCATTGGCTGGGAGATGTGTCGAGTGCTAATGGGTAGTAAGCAAATTATTATTATTATCATTAGACCTCCATAGAGTCCAGGGGCATGCCATAGATAGTATGATGGTCTCTCTCTCTCTCTCTGTTTAACAATGGGACCTCCCATTATGTGTCTTTGGACTGTTTATGGAGGTCTGATTATAATAATAACAGATAAGACAGAACCATGTTTTTTGGTAGCATTGAAATTCAAGTTTATCCTTGCTGCCCTGAAGGACAGTTGGAAAATCGGTTTTAAGGCATTATTATGGAAGACCTTGAAGGCGCGAATGATTCTGCACTATTATATGGACTATCAAATGACAAAGAGGAATCTATGGAAGCATCAGCATAGCTATGGATATGATTAGAGGTCAGTGAATTACAGTCATAATGTACAAGTAGAAAAAAAAATGAGTGAAAGAACAATGCTCTTGGATACTATAGCACTGCGGAGAAATTGAGGAAAGGAAACCATCAAGTGACACAGTGAATAATCAGAAAGCAAACTGGTAAACCAATTGCAAATAGTAGAAGGAAGACTTGCAGAGGAATCCTGGAAATGTCACTAACAACCAACCCAAAATCCATTTAAGTGCAGCCCATCAGCATTGTGGTTAAGAATATGATACTTTATGAGGGACAGCATGGCTTTGTGGAGGGTCAGTCATGCCTTAGTAATTTACTAACTTTTTTATAATAGAGTGACAACTGAGTTGGGTAAATGGAATGGCTACATGATGATGCTGCTGGATTTAGCAATGACACTTGATAGGATACCATATGGAAACTCAACTGCAACAAATGGGGGATGGACAGGGAACCGGTGATATGGATCAAAGAGTGGATGATGGAGACACCAAAAGTAGTATATGAAGGAGCAGCATCCAGGAGAAGGCAGGTGGCTAGTGATTTGCATGAAATCTAGAATAAGAAGGTGATTTGGAGACATTACAAGATGAATAATGGTAATAATCAGTTCCCAGCCTCTGGCCGAGTGGTTAGCGTATCCACTCTCCAGCCAAAAGGCTGCTGGTTTGGATCCCGCTGTAGGCATGGATGTTTGTGATTGTCTGTGAAAATACTAGTGATGGTGGTAGATGGCGTTGGTGTAGTTGAGGTCATTTGGTGGATTGAGTGGTGAAGACAGAGTTGTAGATGAGTCCTCCAGTGATGAGTCTTTGGACTCCCTAGAGGTATGAAATAATAATAATACATGAAGAGTATAAAGAACAAGTTGCAAGAGTGACTCAGTTAGTAAGAACAACAAAAGTGCACTATGAGCCAATAAAAGATTAATAAATAAAGATAGCCAATTTCTGATCCAATGAACTAATCTAATATCCAACCCCATCCACTCTAGTTTGACTAACTTATCATGTGGTAATCTATCAAATGTCTTTGTGAAATCTAAGTATATTACTGTGTATCCCTCTCCTCAATCCAAGGAAATCATCACCTTATTGTAAAAAGTAAGTACATTACTAAAACACGATCTCTCCTCCCTTTAGCAAATCCATCAAAGATAATACCACTGTTGTCAATCCAATTCTGGATCCTAGTTCTCACAAGCTTCTCCAACAACTTAACCACAACACCTGACACACAGATAGGTCTATGATTTGATGCTAGAGTTCTATCACCTCCCTTATGAAGAGGCACAATCTTGCCCTCCTTCCACTCCTCAGGAACTTGATCCAGTGCAAGACACATATTAAAAAAAATATGTCAAAGCAGATGTCAGCTCCCTGGTACATTCCTTTAGAATACATGGTGATATATTATCATGTCTTACAGCCTTATTAACATCTAGTTTTCTCAACTACCCATACACTTCTTGCTCACTTACAGTCAGTCTCTCCTCCCCATCATCAACTGCTCTCATATAAATGACAAAAATTTCCAACAAACTACTGACACTAGTATCCAAACTGAAAAAAAAAAATGCTTGCAATAAAAAGCTACACTATACACTAATTTAAAAACACTTTTTTTTTTTTTTTTAGCACAGCTCAAATCTACTACTATGTTCAATTGAAACAAAATTGGATAAGTGACTTCTGAGTTGGATCGGTGACTGGCTGTCAGGTATCAGAAAGTTGCATTTGTGGGTGCAGTATCTCGAAAGAGGAAGATTACTAGTGGCATGCCAAAGGGTCAGTTTTGGTACCATTGTTGTTCAACTTGTATATTAATGATATTGGGATGGGTTTTATTATTATGAGGTCATATGGATTATGGTGCACAGATTTGGTCACTGGGTTTTCATGGTGATGAGGATATATTAGAAAGGGTCCAGGGATGATTTACAAAGTTAGTCAGTGGTCTTTGGAATGTGGAGTACGAGGACAGATTGAGAGAATGTAAATTGCAAAGCCTAGTGAATAGAAGGAAGATGGGGAGATATAATTGAGACATATAAGCTAGTCAAAGGTTGTTATCAGGTTGACATGGTTGACATGGAAGAGATATTTCATAAAATGAGAGGGTCCAGAGATGATTCACAACCACATGGAGAGTGGTTGGTGAGTGGAATGCATTGCATGAGTGTTGTGAATGTAGACATGATGAATCAGTTTAAGGCACGGTTGCTGAGATTTGTGTGCAATAGCGTCTTCCTCCCACAATAAGTCTTTGACTCCATGGAGGATGTTAATAATAATAATCTTCTTCCTAAATAAACAACCATCTCACTGACTTGAAATTCTATTCACGGTTTTGATGGCGTTAACACTACCCATTCATTCTACTCGAACAAACCTTGCATTGTATAAACATATCAAGCTTTACGATCATGTGCAATGTGTCCTAAACACTGATGTGGAGGCTATCAATAGGATGAGAATAATTTAGTCGCCTTTAGTGCTTCTAAAGCACAACTTTTGTCTTTTTTTTTTTCTTTCAAAATGCTTCTTTAGTGCAAATTTGAAGAATAACAGGACATTTCCTCTTTAATTGGAAAGGATCTGAGTTCTATTCTTGTCATGATGAGAGGAAACTTTATATTGGCTTTTTCAATTAAAGACAAATTAGGCAATCTCATGTGGAGATAGCAAAAGATTTTCCTCCTGGAAACTAAAGTTTTTCATCCAGCATACAGGCAAACTGGTCAGAAGAACAAATGCAATTTACAGACAAAAAATACTATTGTTGTTGGTGGTAGATGGCATTGTTTGTTTATGGTAATAGTGTTGTTGTTGTGTTCAGTTGGAGAATTAAATAGTTGGAGACAGTACGTTATGTGTAGCAGAGTGGAGTGTCCTCACATTATGAGTCCTTGGAGGAGTCATGTAATAATAATAATAAGAAGAATAATAATAAAAGACCTTAAGATCCTTTTTCACTCAAGACATTGCTTTTCATCTGTCTAGTTTCATTTGTACAAATCCTAAATCGCCAAACCTTGGAATACTGCTCTCTCATTTTGCATGGCAAAGCTAAAACCTCTAAAATTTCTTGCTGCTCTTTAGAAGACAGACAATGCTTCTCTTGCACCCTCTTTTCAGCCAGTGCTTCATAGTCAGTTTCCAGATTGTGCCTTTTCTATAGATATTACAGGTGTTGCTCAGTAGAATTAGCATTCACTATGTCCCCATCTCTCTACTAAATCTACAGCAACAGCTGCCCAAGATCCATTTACGGTTGAAACGGCTGACAATGAATTGGCTACTCCTAGTCGTCTTTCATTCCATTTACTTCTGTTCTGTAGAACAACCTTCATGAAAAATTCTACAAACAATGACTAAACCTCCAAGCTGTTCAAGAAGAATATCAACATATTGCTATGCTACTGGTAGGTCATGTTTTAGTAATTTACTAAATTATTACAATAAGGTGACTGCTTCCTTAGACAGAGGAGAGGGATATACAATAATATACTTAGATTTCGCAAAAGCTTTTGATAGATTACCGCATAATAAGTGGATAGTCAAACTAGAGCAGATGATGTTTGATATTAGATTAGTGCATTGGATTGGAAATTGGCTATCTGATACACTAGTGATGTGCCATAAGAGTCTGTTTTAGGGCCATTACTGTTTAACTTTTATATTAATGATATTGGCAAAAATTGGATGGAGATATTCAGTTGTTTGCAGATGATGCAAAGTTGAGATTGACTACGAAGAGTAGAGAAGATGTTGTGGCCTTACAAGAAGACTTGAATAAATTGAGTGATTGGGCACAGGAATGGGGATATTAGTTTAATGTTGCAAAATGTAAGGTTTTATAATTTGGAAAACAAAGATGGGATGTAGAATTTATGCATGGTGGGAATATATTGTTGGAAGTGCAGGAAATAAGAGATCTCAGGGTGATAGTGGATAAGGATCTGAAATTTAGGGGACACATTGCCAAAATTGTGAAGACAACACAAAGACTTCTGGAAATGATGCGGAGGACACTGACTTGTAGAAGTAGGGAGATTCTTGTTCCATTGTATAATGGTTTGATTAGGCCACACATGGACTACTATACACAGAGCTGGTCATCTGGTTTTCAAAAGGACAAAGAGATGTTGGAAAGGGTCCATAAGTGACTGACTAAGGTAGTTTCTGACCTCTGGAATGTCGAATATGAGGAAAGATTGAAAAAATGCAATTTACAAAGTCTAGTGGATAGGAGGAAGAGAGGAGATATGATAGAGATCTACAAGTTAGTAAGGTGTTGTTATAGGATCAATGTTTGAGAGGTTCTACAAAAACAGTGGGAGATCAGGGGAGAACCAGAGGTCATCCTTGGAAACTGTATAAGGAGGGCGTGAGCAGGGGAGTGAGAAGCAGGTTTTTTGCATGCAGAGTTGTAAATGATTGGAATGCCTTGCCTGAGAGTGTGGTGTCTGCAGAGAATTTAAGTGTGTTTAAGGCGTGGTATGACGAGCTGTGTGTATGATAAAAGGACCTCCTAGATGAGTCTTTGACTCCATGGGATCTTGGGCAATAATAATAATAATAATAATATTGACCCTAGCCCACAGAAGTAATTTATTTGTTATAGGCCTTGTAGGTTTCTTGGTGTGTCAGGGGTGATTTATTAAAAACACATCTGTGACTCTGTGTTATATTTGCATTGCAGATACGTAACTCAAATGAAATCCATTCTGTATCATCTGTCTACTGGTAAAAAATTAATGTTAACATTATTTTGAATTCTTTATCAATTAAAACAGGAATGACCTTTGATTAACTACCCTTTGGTTATTGAAGGCTGTTAACTCTACTAAGATGGCTCTGTCTCTAATGCAACTTTGCTCAGAAGATTGAATTTACAACATTAAAAACCATAAAGAATAAAAATTAACAGCTTTCAGAGTAAAGGCTAACAATTTTTGTACCTCTCTTGATGAATAGTTCAAAAAAATTAAACACATATGCAAGATAAAAAAAATGTTTAAAGAAAGCATTAATGATAGAATATGAGCATTTTGTAAATTAGTGACTATAGTTAACTAAATTTCTCCACAGAAAGGACACTCAACTATGGTAACTAAGCTCCAGTCATACTTTACAGATGCCAAAAAGGATGGGATTCAACATTCAGAAAGACTTTTTAATAAATAATGAAATTAACAACATGAATATCTTTTAATTAAAGTTTAAAATAATTTTAAAAATTCTGAATATTGATATTACAAAAATTAAATTCTCGTTTTACCTAAGGAATATCACAATTATCCACATTCTTTTTAGCGATATGAGAATATGAAGTAATTTAAAAAATCAACTAAGAATATTGGCAAAATATTATTAGCAACAAAAATAGCTTCAGCAAATTTTGAAACAAGTTTTATTCTAATTTTGCTTAAATAAAAATTTTTTTTCTACTTTCTTTAAATAGATTTACATCTTTTCTATCAAAGTAAAGTAACTCTGTTAAGTCATGAACTTTTATAACTGTTTACAAAACCTGATAATAACATTTTATGAATGATTTACTTAAAATTTCTTATTAGTATCAAGCTTGCATGAGTAAATTTGAATTAACAGAATATAACTTAATAGCAGAGAAGTAATACAATTTGTTTTAATTTAGCCTACTGACTTATCTTCCACAGAAAAATCTTTCATGTTATTTTTATTTCTAAAATTAGAAAGATTAGAGCGATTAGAAATGGGAGCAAACATCGGGACCATAGTGGAAGAGTTTTCCAGCAGTTAGTGAAAATGAAAAGCAAAACGAAACATCTGGAAGATGATATTAAACAACTAAAGGAGAGAGTAGCTGATGATAAGGAGAAGAAGGAAGTTAATGTTATAAAGGAAGAATCACAGAATAGTCGTATATCAGTGTATGGGGGCTTGATCATTAGAGGTGTGATTACTAATAAAGTGCACAAAACATATTTTCCTGGTGGAACAATAAAGCAAATCACTGATGCATTGCAGAAAGGAAATACCGGGTGTCAAAATTAGTGGTAGTCATGAGTACAAATGACATAGTTGGAGAGAAGAAGAAGAATGTTGATAGAAACTTGAGGAAGTTGTTGCAGAAGATAAAGAAAAACAGTGTTGTTGGGAAAGTCGTAGGCAGTTGCCCAGATATGATAACAGTGAATTGAGGAGAGCGGAGATAATGAATAGTAAGATGGCTGAGTTCTGTGAGGCAAAGAGGGTTCAATTTGTAAATCTGTGGAGTGAATTTGAAGGGAAGTTCAAATGGTATCAAGTTGATGGATTACATTTAAGTGGATTTGGAGTTGGGCACTTAGAAAGGCTATTTTTTTCTGAGAAGGCACATAGTCAAGAAGTTAATGTAGCAAAGGATCTGAGTCTACCTGTTAAACAGGATAGCACAAATCAACAGATTGCACAGCAGGAGTAAGATGAATATGTGGTTTAAGATGTGGTTGCAGTAGCACAAGGTGATGGAATGGATAAATGTGAGGAAGAGATAGGTAAAAATGAAAATCACAGTCAGCATCACGGAAACAGGAGTAGTCAAACCAATGAGAGAAGTTTAGTTTAGCAGCTAGAATAGAGAATGTTGGTGCTGGTAGACTGGCTGCAAACACACAGCAATTGTTATGTTTATACACAAATGTAAGGAGTATTTGAAACAAGAGAGCTGAGTTTGTGGCACTGATTGAGACGGTACTCCAAAAGCAATTGGAATAAGTGAAACTTGGTTGTCTGAGGAGGATGTGAGGTCAGGAATAAAATTAGAAGGATATATAATTTTTAGACAGTTGAGTTTGACAAGTGCAAGAAGAATGATTGTTATGGGAGATTTTAACTACAGTAGTATAAATTGGGGAGAAGAAGATGCATGTAGCAATAAGAGAATGTCCCTCAAGCATCTGTCCCTCAAGAATTTCTAGAATTCTTGAGGGACAAATGTCTTACGCAACATGTAATAGAGGGAACAAAAGGTTCAAGAGTTTTGGATTTGGTTATAGCATCAGAAGAGTTGATAATAACTGAGATGACATCTCTCCCACCAGTTGGAGAGAGTGACCATATGGTTTTGAATAGACATGCAGGAGTATCAAAGAGATGGGAACATATGTGGAATTATAAGGCAGGTGATTATAATAGTCTAAGACGTCAACTTGGGAAAGTTTCATGGAGAGAGGAATTGGAAGACTGGGATATCTTTAGTGCACGAGAAATTATGAAAGAAGGCTAACTCGCCTTCGATTGAAATCGTGCAGACAAAGATTCCTCCAGTCACGACGAGAATCGAACTTAGGCCTATTCCAATCGAAGGGTGCAATGTACCGTCGTTCTTCCAATTGCGCTACGGAGACGGGATAACAATCTCCCTGCTTGTCAGCATGTTCTTTAACTTTAGCCTCATCAATTTCTAGCCCATTAAATTGGTATGTAATCTTTTCATTCTAAAGGGACCATACACATCAAGACACACTAAACTGACAGCCATTATCTTTTGATTGCATTGCCAATTTATTTAAATGATCCTTCAGAATTTCTACAACATTTATTAACTTTTCACTTTCTAATTTTGCACTGTTAGCTAGCAACTAGATATCACTTCTCAAAATCATTCTCTAATTGTATGCTGGTTATTTGTGAGCTAGTTCAATGGGATGAAGTCATGATAAAAAAGGCTGCAAGGTTGGACAAATAAAAAAAAAATAAACAGTTTCAATGGAACATAAAGGTTGGTCGATTGGTAGAGCCACTGCTACTAATGGATCAGTTAAGTAAATTTGAGTGCGGTTAGCAGTTGGAAGGGGAAAATCATTCGATGCTGTTGGCACACTCTCCCTCGATGAGTCTTTGGACTTCCTGGAGGTGTCTAATAATAATAATAATAATAATAATAATAATAATAATAATAATGTGTACTAGACAAATTTAAATAACTTTTGCAGCTAACACATGTAAAAAAATTATACAGAATTTTATTCAACACCTCCATTATATTTCATCCAACGTTACATTGACATTATTAGGAAGAGACTATTAACTACATTCAATACATGAATCACGATGATGACTTATAAATGACACATATACTAGCTTGTGTGTGAGTCACAGCTGAAGTATATGATTACACTATTAGAGTTCAAAGGAACAACTGTAAAAAGTTGTGCAGATAAAAAATAATTTAAATTAATTATTAATTTGAAAAAATTATGAACAATTAATAGTGATCATTTCCCAAAATTTAGAGATAGATATGCAGTCTGATCAGTCAAGGCCCAGACGATTTCATAATGTTTCATGTGGTTCAGGGTAAAAGATGATCAAATCTGAACTTGCTGGAATGAAGAATTTTTCCTGGTTCCAAAACTCTCTGTGCCGAGTGTCAATAGTGTGAGAAGCAAGGCAGATTTGTTGGATTCCAAAAATATAATATAGTCTTCATATCCTTCGATTCTAATTAAGGTAGACTGGCCAATCTGTCCAAAATAGCAAAGATGACATGAGCAAGATACTTGATAGGCATCTGGTAAGGAAAGAGGTAGTATGTATCTTTTATAGATGGTAGAAAGGAACACATTTTCTGAGTTTGTTTGAAGGAAGCATATAGAATGAATTCAAAGAATTTGTGTTATTTGTTCAGAGGTTCATTTAAGGTAGGGTATCGAAATTCTTTTCACATTCGACTGTAGTCTAGTAGAAGGATATTTACCAATAATTTTTTGAATGGCAGTTTTGTTGAATCCATTAAATAATCATGGGTTTTAATGTGTGAAATTTGTAAAAGTTGCATTTTTGTCTGTTTCAGTTTTCTTCCAAACTGTTTAAAGATAGAGCAGGCATATACCGATGGGCATAGGAAGCAAGATGTGGTCTAATAGTGAATTATATTTTGATTTTAATTTTGCGAAATGTGATGCGGACTAAGTGTATTACTAAATCACTTAAGGAATTGAACAACATAGATATGAATATAAATTAAATTACACTTTAACATGTTCGCTGCCAACTACGAGTATACTCGTAGTTGGTAAACCAGCTACGAGTATACTCGTAGTTGGTAAACTCGTATGACGCTTACCGCCAGCAACGAGATTACTGTACTGACCTTGAAGAAGTGAAAATGCTTGGCTTGTGGAGCTAGCATCAAAACTGTGTATTCTCATAGATGGTATATGCTCTGCACAAGCCAACTACGAGTATACTCATATGACGCTTACTGCCGGCAACGAGATTACCGTACTGACCTTGAAGACGTGAAATTGCTCGGCGTACAGGAACAGACTATGCCGAAGTAGCGTGGCAGCGAACATGTTAATAAATATTTACGATATTTCGGCAACATCACGTTGCCATTTTCAAAAGGAACTTACAAAAAAGGCACATGCACGTAGGCAATACAACACAGTAACTGAGAATGAAGCTATTGTTCTCCTAAAAGTCCTGATGGTGCCCTCTAGCGGGCTAAGTAGGTGTTTTTGGCCATTGGGCTGAAGGTCTGCTGATGTAAGCCTCCCAAATTTGGGGCAATCGCATACAACCAAATTTGTTGAGGTTTGGAGAGTTTCTTAGGTCTGAGGCTGATTCCATGAATAGTCTTTCGAATTTGTATTTGCTACGATGTATTACTGTAGCTTTCTTCCACCATATTCTGTGGCGTGTATCCAGAGCATGGTCTGCAAGACCAGAATGGCTGTACTTGTGAAAATGGATGTTGTCCTTGTGTTCAGAAATTCTGGTATTCGCTGTCCTGCTTGTTTGGGCAAAGTAAGACAGTTTACAACTGCAAGGGACCTGGTATACACCAGGTAGGTCTAGGGGAAGTGGTTGGTCTTTGGTGGAGCAGATAAGGGATGCCAATTTTCTGTAAGGTCTGTAACAAGAGGTCAACCACTTCCCCTAGACCTACCTGGTGTATACCAGGTCCCTTGCAGTTGTAAACTGTCTTACTTTGCCCAAATAGGCAGGACAGCGAATATCAGAATTTCTGAACACAAGGACTACATCCGTTTTCACAAGTACAGCCATTCTGGTCTTGCAGACCATGCTGGATACACGACACAGAATACAGTGGAAGAAAGCTACAGTAATACATCGTAGCAAATACAAATTCGAAAGACTATTTATGGAATCAGCCTCAGCCCTAAGAAACTCTCCAAACCTCAACAAATTTGGTTGTATGCGATTGCCCCAAATTTGGGAAGCTTACATCAGCAGACCTTCAACCCCCAACGGCCAAGAACACCTACTTAGCCCGCTAGAGGGCACCATCAGGACTTTTAGAACAATAGCTTCATATCTTTATTCTCAGTTACTGTGTTGTATTGCCTACATGCACGTGCCTTTTTTTTTTAAGTTCCTTTTGAAAATGGCAACGTGATGTTGTCGAAATATCGGAAATATTTATTAAAGTGTAATTTAATTTATATTCGTATCTACGTTGTTCAATTCCTTAAGTGATTTAGTAATGCATGACCAACGTATAAGCCTGTCTACGAGAAAGGACTAAGTGTATCAAGAGGATTATGCGAATGAGTTGTGAATTTTTAAAGTAGATAAAAGCAGACCATGTGCAAAGTGCAATTTCACTGCAAAGTTCATGGGAGATGATGTATCAGTGATGAATGATGAGAGTAGCAAGAATGCAACAAGAGGAATGAGTGCCTGACAGCAAAGAAAGATAATGTGATAGTCTGCATCCAAAAAATTAGGTTTTCTCTTTTAATTGAAGCATTATTCAATTCCAAACAACTCCTAACCATATACAAATCATAAACCCACATGACTATAGAATGCTGCTCTCCCATCTGGGGTGGTGGTGCCTCTAAGAGCTCCCTAAAAATACTTCATTCTATATAGAAAAGGACAGTTAGATTGATTAATGATCTCTCTCACTAATACACTCCACTCACTTTCACACAAGCATTCAGTTTCTGCAGCCTGCATCTTCTATAAATACTTCTGCAGCCACTGCTCATCAGAACTGGCAGCAATAATCCCCCCACCCTCTGTCAAATCTGTCCAAATGCATGCATCAACCAAACAACATACTCGCACAGTTCAACTCCAAACCCACAGAACAAATTTCTTCTCCTCTTCATTCATTCCTTCTACTGCTGCCCTCTGGAACAGTCACCCCCACCTGTTTTCCAATAACTTAATGATTATAATGCAGTGTTGTATTAGAGTTGGAGGAGGCAAGAAATTATAAGTGGGGAAGAATAGGAATATAAGTTGTGAGGGTCACACAGAGACTGTATTGATAAGAATAGCTGTATTTATTTATAAGAAAGTGACTGTATCACTGTATAAGAATGATCCAGTTGAATATGAGTTAAAACAGTAAGGAATGTGTGCAAAGAAATTAAAATTTTTAGAAGAGAGGGAAGGAATGGATGGAGAGAGAGAAACACTAGAAAACACTAGAGAGAATCCTAATAGTTAATAGCCTGTGGACAGGCTCTTAACTATCAGGAATTGATTTGCAGCTATAAGGGTAGATTAAGGAAGTGCAAAACTTATTCCTCTTCAACCCATCCATCCCACAGGATGGATAGAGTCCCCTAATTAGGAGTTATGACAATTTAAAGCAGCTGGTAGTACGTCATATGTTTATGAGACCAGTTTGCCTGTTCTGCGGAATGAAAAATCTGAGTTTCCCAGGAGAAAAAAAACCCTCTTCTTCTATATGAGACCAGCTAACTCACCACTTGATAGAAAAGACCTGATAAACTTTCCTCAATGATATCACAAACAGGATTCAAACCTGGAATTTCCAACCAAAGGACTTTATACTAACTGAGCTATGGAGATTATAAAACTTATTAGCAAATAAGTAAATTGTGAGAAATTGAACTGAGTGGCAAAGGTGAAGGAATGGGAAGTTATTCCTAGCATAAAGGCCTCATGAGCAGAGAGGAAATGGGAAAAGATTTTTTTTTTATATAAAGTAGCAAGAGAGTAGAATGCATTGGTAATGGATTATGTGTGATAAGCATTATGATCTGTAAGTGGATAAAGTATATGTGATAAGTCCTATGAACGCTAGAGGCAATTTTCCAAACAAAGTTGTATCATGGACGTTGAAAATCATACATGATATGTTTATGACAAGAAATAATGCATATTCAAGGAAGAAAAGAAATTTTATCTTGGTTAGAGATCTTAGTATTATTGAAATTTTATTGTTATCAAATTATGTTTCACTAATGCAGCTGATATTTTCAAAGCTTGTACTGATAATAATGATTGAGAGAATTGAATACAGGAGTAGGTGGTGACTAGTGTACCACAGGACACCACTAGTCACCGTCCACTGCTGTTTAATTTATGCTCCAATTATGCAAAGCTTGGAGCAATATACTCAATGAAGATGATGAAGAGCCAGGGTTGGATTAAAGGTTGCTGTAGTTGCTAAACTAACTTTAAGGAGGTCCATTCTACTGGGTGCATTTCAGGTTTAATAGCTTTTTATTGAAGATCTAATGATGTGAGGCCCAAAGTTGTAGTTTGTCTAGCTTATGTGCAAGTACAGTCATGTGTAGAGATGCTGCAGGATAAATTAAACAGACCTGCAGTGTGGACAAAGGATAACAGCTGCCAATTTGATGTGGCAAAGTGTAGAGTTATATACTTTAGAATGAAGAGATCATAACCTGTGTACTACAATGATGGAATTAATTGCAATAAATTGATTAAATCAGGGATTTGGGCATGATTGTGGACAGGAAGGACATTTCCCACAAATGGCAGGAAGGGAGAGAACAAGGAATCATCCCTCGAAATTGTATAATAGTGTGGTTAAGACAAGATTTTTTGCTTGGAGGGTGATAAGTGGGTGGAATAGATTGCTAGAGGTGTCTGTGAGTGCTTTGTTGTCAAAAAAGGTTTAAGGAGCTATCACAGGTATTGGGTTAAAATTGATCAGAGCAGGTCTCCTGAGTTTTTGACTCAGTGGAGATATCCAAGAAATAATATAGTAATAGTGGCCAAAATAGCACATAGATTATTTGGCTGTGGAAGCATGCACACACTGACAAGAAGGGATAATGGATGTTATCATTTCCCTTTATAAGGTGTTAATAAGGCCACATGGCATCCAGATCTTTTCACAGTAGTGAAAAGATCTAGATGCCATGTGGCCTTATTAAAAATATAAAAGAGGAGGATGAACATGATAGAAACATTGAAGCTATTGAAAAGGTCTTACAGGATTGACATTGAAGATATTTTCAGTACAAGACAGAAATGGAGAGTATAAGAAGTCACTCCAGGAAATTGAAGAAGAGTGGTTTAGGACTATATATTGTGCATGGAATATGGTGAATGGGTGTAATTGGTTGCCAGAGAAGTTGTGAGTGCTTCATTTGTGAATAAGTTCAAGGAGAAATATGATAAGTATCATGTGAATGTTTATTGGGGCCTTATGGGATGAGTGTTTGTGACTCCATGGAGATGTCTGAAAAAATAATAATGATAATATTAATAGGCTTGTAATCATGAAAAAGACAAGTGTAAGTATTGCACTATCATCAGTAATACTATAAACAAATGAATACATTCTCTAACACTTTTTAATTCCAAAGTTCATCCTTCAACCATCATAGTGAGTTCAAATTGTTACTGATTCAAGGCTTTCAGGATAGACTTTATGGTAGATAAGGTGCTGCTATCATGATTCTAAATCCTAACAGGTAAATATTATGTCTGAATTAGTATGCATTCTATAGTTGATTTTTGAGATGCAAGGTAAAACTTATTTGACTGTGCCAAAACTTACTGACTGGTCAAAGAAAGGCACAGAAAAAGTTCTGTCAGTCAGCAAACAGAATAGAACTTATCATAGTCTTTCTTCAGTTTTTAGCACTATGGAAACAAACATCATTTCCATAAGACTGCACAAGCACCTATCGATAATATTGTGAATCAGATATTAATTGCAGGTGACTGATATGTAAAGGAAAGAATATAATCCAAAAGTATGAAGCTTGAGGATAAAAACTGACCTATAGTAATACAACTCAATGTACATTGTTTATATATATATATATTGTTAACATAAGATTCCACAAAAATTCATTACTACTCTGCTATATAGCATACACTGCATATTCTTTTGTCTCATATATATATATATATATATATATATATATCAATGATTATTACTTTTGCTTATTGTTCAATAAGCAAAAGTAATAATCAAATCACTCATAAAAAAAGAAATATAATTATATCTTACTTTAAGAAAAAGCAGTATTATTAAAAAAAATCCTATAAAATTAGAATAAAACTTGCTTTTTTTCTTCAAATAAAAATGGAGTAATGGTAACTGGCTTAAAAATTTGAATTTGTTATAACAAATTCAGTCATATCTTATAAGCAAAACACACACACACATGTATAAATTATTAATAAAAATACTGTGGGAAGATAATATTATTAAAATGAATTATAATGAATAAATCATATTTTACATGAAGTAACATCTGTTAAAGATAACCCATACTTACCGTTAATTTGCTTACTCTCTCTCTCTCTCACACACAAACTATTCAAAACATAAATTATAAATCCTGCAAATAGATATCTGAGCTATTACACCCATGATGTACAATATATAATACTCAAAATCATCATTGCTTATTTTGAAATTAGAGTAAAGCAAGTAGGTTCGAATCTTAGTGGAGGATTCAAACCATTTGAGAGATGCAAAGTAGCCAGTCAGATTCAGAAATCTGAGCACACCAGAAAAAAACACATTATTATATTATTACTATCATCATCATTATCAGACCTCCATGAAGTCAGGCTCATCTTAGGAGGTCTGCAGTGTCACACACAAACTCATTTAGCCATACCTTAAACTGTTTCTCCACTCACCACACTCAAACAATACATTCTATTTGTTGCAAAAAATTTTTGTCTTCAATGTCCTGCGCATGTTCTTCTTATACAACTTCGATGATCGGCTTCTTGTTTTTCCACTGTTTTCTCAATTTCATGAAAAATCTATTCCACATTAATCTGATGATGTAATTATCTTTCTCAATTACCAACTTATATGAGTTTCAATTACATCACCCTCCCCTTCTCCTACCACCAGGTTCATCAAATGATGTTGCCTCAATCTGTCCTGATATTAACATTCCAGACACTTAATACACCTCAGTTACTTTCCTCTGGAAAATTTTCAGTATATCTGCATTCCCATGAAAAGCATGTTAACAACCAAATCTCTGTACAGAAATCCATATACGGTTTGAATAGAGACCTTAATGAAACTGCACGTGGCTCCTAAATTTCAGGTTCTCATTTGCCATCACCTATGATATTATTTCTTTCAGAATATCCCCCCCCCCACCACCACCACACGCACTAATAGTATGCCCTGCATTCCATCCTTGCCTTCTGAATTTCAAAAACTTGTGGTATGTAACAAACTGGAAGTCCTAGAACATCTGCTCTGTTCTTTATAGTTCTCAACTGTGCATGACTTGCAAACAACTACTTATATAAAGTTAGTCATGAGGATAGACTGAGGGCACGTAGACTGCAGAGTTTGGTGGATAGAAGACAAAGAGCTGATATGATGGAAGCATTTAAATTGTTGAGAGGTAGTTACAAGGTTTATGATGGGGATATAAAACAAGCAGCCCATGAAGACACTTTTAAAAACCTGGATTGGAAAAATAGAGGAATTATGGTAAATGGGAAAGAACTAAATCACCTATGATTTGTTGATGACATTGTTCTTTTTAGGAAACTCTACAGAACTTCAACAAATGATCACTGAATTGAATGCAAAAAGTAAAAAGAAAGGATTAAATATAAACAAAGCAATGAGTCTCAACAGATTGCAGTATGGTGGCTGCTCTTCTAAGCATGACACCTAGACCAGTACCTAGGTCGTCTGCAGACGATTTGGTGCCCACACACACACACACACACATCACACCTGAATGATGCAGCATAGCAAGAAGTTGCCGCATAGTCTCAATGGCTGCCTTGATGCTTCCGTTCTAGTTGCCTCATCACCAGAGTGATCACACCGTAACAGTACAAAGGCAACTCCGGCTAGTGCTGCCTTTCAATGTACGAGACACTAAATTTGCACCTTTTCTGTATATTTCAAGCTTCATTCCCCAATTAAATGATATTGATAATTTTTCTAATCTAACTCACAACTAATTTACTTTCTATCTTACATCTAAAAGCTATGAGCTCACCTACTCCTATATAAGGATCTTATTATTTTTCATACTTATATCTCACAGAGTAATACATTTGTCATAGGTTCATACTCTTGAACCATCAACTTGATCAAATGAGAAGTCCATTGCTGAGGCAGGGTGATGGATTAATGGAGTGCACCCCCCCCCCCCCCAGAATCATATCTAACGATGATTGATAGCCAATTTCCTACGATAAGCTTGTGTGTGTAAGTGTACGGGTGGGATGGCAATTCCCCAATGTTAAAGACAGCACGAAGACCTAATCATTCTCAGATTTCACAATGAGGCCAGGCATATCTCTTCGGGATCCTCAAGGTGACCCGCACCTGGTATCACAAGAGTAGTTCACCAGGAATTTCAAAATTTGTGCAGTCAGCACTCATCAGGCTTCCCCTGATGAGTTTATAGACAGAACTTGTAGGTTATCTCACTAGCTGAACCAGGAATAAATCCAACACATCAACCTCAAGGAGAGTCATGTTCACTCCCACCAATTACCAGCAATCTTGATTGATATTCTTTCACTTAAACATTCAGACCACTGGCCAAAATTCACACTGGCAGCAATGCCTCTCAAACAACCATTGTAAACTGCTTTGCTTTAATTAGACAGTCAGATTCCCCTGGTCCGTGCCAGTTCTGAGTCAGCTGTTAGTTACCGACCAAAATGGTTGCGCCAGATGGGCCATCGGGCACACCATGCAACTGAGGCATTCCACGAGAAGGCCGTGACACTGGTCTGGGCTCAACCTTTCCATCACATCACTGGACAGTTTCGCCCAGACCCAGTGCAGTGCCATAACTTGCTTTGGACCTCAGCCTGACTGACCTAGTCCCAAAACCAATCCTTGTCCTGAGGTTATGGATCCGTCTTGCGACTCCTCTTACTTATATTATTCTATCGACTACAGGCTGTTCACCTTGGAGACCTGCTGCGGATATGGGTATGGTCCAGCACGAAAATCACTCCTCGCCCTCAGATTTTCAAGAACAGCCTAGTCAGAGACAAAGCCAATTCCTTTGCACATTCTTGTAATACGTGGGCTTGTATCTTATCTAATCACATTGCTGTATTTGCATTGTGATTTTGCAGTATCCTACTTACAGTTTATTAACCACTATTCCCTCATCAGTTCTGTCACTGCAATATCTTCACCTGGATGATAGAGGCCTTCCAAAGTGGTCACTCAATAACTCAACTGTTTCATCTACTTCCCACCTCACTACCATCAGTACTCATTATAGGTTCATAATCATTCTTCCTTTTACTTATTATACAGCCGACAACTCTGATTTCTGTTTGCATGCCCAGCTGATTTCTTCTCATGATATGATTTTGCTTTCCTTCCTTACCATGCTGGTCATTTTCTTGTATATTTCTCATAAGTTATTATTATTATTATTAAACAAGACCTCATGGAGTCAAAGACTCATCTAGGAGGTCCTTTTATCTCACACACATCTCATCATACCGTGTCTTAAACACATTCAAACTCCTTGCAGACACCACACTCTCAGACAAGGCATTCCAATCACTCATAACTCTGCACGAAAAAAAACCTGCCTCTCACTCCCCTACTCACACCCTCTTTATATAGTTTCCAGGGATGACCTCTGGTTCTCCCCTGATCTCCCACTATTCTCTGTAGAACTTCTCCGCCATTGATCCTATAACAACCCCTTACCAACTTGTAGGTCTCTATCATATCTCCCCTCTTCCTTCTCTCCACTAGACTCTGCAAATTACATCTTTTCATCATCATCATCATCATCATCATCAAATTCCTGTTATGTACCCTCAAGGGGTGTACAGGATATGATAGTACTACATGAAAAAATTACATCATTATTAATTTCCTATCTACAATTTTCCTCCAAATCAGTCTGTTACTTGTCAAGACTCCAACATTATCAGATCTTATATTTCTATCGTCTAAAGCACTTTGTACAGTATCAATCCACCTATATCTTGGTCTTCCTCTAGGTCGTTTTGCTGCCAACCTGGCAGAAAACACTTGTTTTGCTAATCTTTCCTCGCCCATTCTGTTTAAGTGACCATACCACCTGAGATTAGCTCTGCTAACACATTCCTGGATGCTGACAATTTTAAGTTCTTTCCTAATATCCTCGTTTTTAATATGATATTGCCATTGATGCCATCTGTTCACGCCTATAATCTTTCTCAGGACTCTCATATCTGTGGTCTCTAGTCTTTGGTTAAGTGTTTTACTTCTGACCCAGCTCTCAGATCCATAAGTTAAAACTGGTTTGAACACTGTCTTGTACACAGCTAATTTAGTGTTCCGACTAATTTCTTTCTTATTCCATATGAATTTATTCAATTGACTTCCCACCATACCAGCTTTGCTTATTCTGTTGTCTATTTCTATATTTAATTTACCATCTTCAGTAAAGATCGTGCCTAAATAGCTGAAATGTTTTACTTGTTCCACAGGTTCTCCATTCACAACACAGTTGACATTTTCAATGACTCTGCCTATTTTCATTGTCTTTGTCTTTTTATTGCTGACCTTCATACCATATCTATTACAACAGCTATTCAATTTAGTCAGAGAATCTTGGAGACTTGTAGCAGATTTATTTAGAAGTATAACATCATCTGCATAAAGCAAAGAGCTGACATTAACATCTCCAATTTTGATATCATGTTTAATACCACTTTCCTTCATAATGTGATCCATATAGATAATGAATAACAGAGGGGATAATGTACATCCTTGTCTCACACCAGATTTAACATTAAACCATCTTCCTGTACTTCCTTCAATTCTAACTGCTGACTTACAACTCAAATAAAGACTAAGTATTGCTTGATATAATGCCCCATTGACACCATATAACTGCAGCGTATTGAATAGCTTCTCTCTTGGCACCTTGTCATATGCCTTTTCCAGATCGACAAAACTTAAATACAGATCTTTGTTATATTCCCATGCTTTCTCGACTATTTGTCGTAAAGTGAAGATCTGATCCTGACAGCCTCTATTTGGCCTGAATCCAGCTTGTTCTTCACCAAGCTTTTCTTCCACAATTCTTCTCAACCGTTTCTCAAGTATACTTGCATAGATCTTGCCAGGAACACTCAGTAGGGAAATACCTCTGTAATTCTCACATGCAGTTTTATTTCCCTTTTTATATATAGGTACTATGAGAGCTCTACTCCAGTCATCGGGAATTCGTCCCTCTGTCCAGGCTTTCTGAACTATGCAGTGCAGCCACTGTAAGACTCTTATACCACCATACTTCAGCATTTCTGGTCGAATATCATCTACTCCTGCTGCCTTTCCACATTTCAAGCTACTATTTCAAGCTCCACATTACATCTTTTCAATCTTTCCTCATACTCGACATTCCAGAGGTCAGAAACTACCTTAGTCAGTCGCCTTTGGACCCTTTCCAACATCTCTTCATCCTTCTGAAAACCCGGTGACCAAATCTGGGCACAATAGTCCATGTGTGGCCTAATCAAAGCCTTATATAATGGAACAAGAATCTCCCTACTTCTACACGTCAGTGTCCTCCGCATCATTCCCAGAAGTCTTTGTGTTGTCTTCGCAATTTTGGCAATGTGTCCCCTAAATTTTAGATCCTTATCAACTATCACCCCCAGATCTCTTATTTCCTCTACTTCCAACAATATATTCTCACCAAGCATAAATTCTGCATCCCATCTTTGTTTTCCAAATTTTAAAACCTTACATTTTGCAACATTGAACTTGCATCCCCATTTGCTTGCCCAATCACTCAATTTATTCAAGTCTTCTTGCAAGGCCACAACATCTTCACTACTCTTTATGGTTCGTCCCAACTTTGCTTCATCTGCAAACAACTGAATATCTCCATCCAAATCTTCACCAATATCATTAATATACAAGTTAAATAGTAATGGCCCTAAAACAGACCCCTGAGGCACTCCACTAGTGACTTTCCTTTTCCTGGATATTGCACCCCCATATACAACTTGTTGATACCTATCAAATAGCCAGTCTCCAATCCAATGCACTAATCTATTGATCACCATTCTTCTTATATACCTTCCACAACATTTTTTTTTTTTTTTTTTTCAGCTCCTGCTTAATAATACTGCTAATTCATCTGATCCTAATTTGTCCTCTCGACCCTGGGTAAATAGTCTAATATTGCTTCCTTCAGCTATCTCTTGACCATCTCCTATGCGTTATTAATATCCTTCCCTTGTTGATTATCTGCTTCAAGCTGCCTCCTAAGATGCCACCCACTATGTCAAGATCACACAATCATTCTCCCAAGTCGGAGACGGTGTTTCTTTTGAATATTTTACTTAATATGATTACACATTCATTTCACTCCTACCCCCTTTTTATTCATTGAATTCTATGGACATATTCCAATATTGCATCATTTAAGTATTTTTGAAATGCTTCCTATGTATTGCTGATATCCCTTTTATATAGTGTACTCCTTGGGTGGCCATGATTTCTAATTTCTTTGTAATTCAGCATGTAATCTTTTGTGAATAGAGCATGCATAAACTTAGCCAATTTCCAAATCTACAACAAGATCACTGCTACCAACAGAGGTAGAACAGTCATGTATTTTGACCTCAAGTTCCTTCTGTGACATGCTACTTGAGATAGTTGCCTCACAACAGCTCAATAAATTCATTCTTCTCATGATTTTATTCTTCTTTATTGGTGCTCAATCAGTGTTCCAATAATTAAAATCACCCATGATTTCACACCAATCATGTTCATTTTGTATGTATTTTATTGCCACTAGCAACTAATCCTAGGTCTGTAACAACACTCTACTATATTAACCTTATTAGACTCCACCTCACACCAATGGCTTCAAACTCCCAGCTACATGGAAAATTGTTACTAGTATTGCAGTCATGGCTTTCTAACATAATGGGATTCAAATCATCCAATATCATTAGTAGCACTCATCTCCTCTCCTTCTTAAAATGACTGTATCCTTTACATATGATACCAGTTAGTATATCTGCCTCTAATAGCCAGGCCACACTAATGCATATAATCTGAGGCCCAATGCATTTACTATGGCAAGATACTTTAGCATTTGTTTATGATACCTCTGGTATTTGTGTATAGACATAATAAGTTACATGAATGCTTTTTTGTATACTCATTTCAGTAGTGTGCATGATCCAGTTAAACAACTTGCAGATCAGTATTCTTATCTAATGTGTTGCTTATGTTAACATCCTTACACATGCTTAAGAAGTCTGAAACTGACAAACACACAATTTTTTTTCTCATAATCATTTCCATTATAAAGCACATTCCTTTCATTTCTTTTGCACCAATTCTCACCATTCCTCCCATCATAATCTAGTTTCACCAACTGTATTACATCTTACCAATTAAGAATTTTTCCAGATGCCTGATACCAAACACATTCAAGCGTCTTTCTACACAGCCTATGCAATGGCTAATAATTTGTCATCATAGCTCTTATTAATTCATTTCTATCACATCTAGGTAATATGTTAACTCTTTCTGCTTTCTCTCTCTCTTTCTCTTCATTATTGTTTCTTACAACAGTTCTTTCATATCCTGTAAATGAATATGCGATGGATTATAAAATATTAGCATGGATAAGAGGACAGCTGAGTGATAGATATCAAAAAGTGGTATATGGGGAGGGGGAGGTGAGTCTGCAAGATTTAAGGTGACTAGTGGTGTACCACAAGGATCACCCCTTGGTCCATTGTTAATAAACCTTTAAATTAATGACAGGAGAAACATAGCTGTTTGCTAATGATGCAAAGCTAGGCAGAGTAATCAGAAATGCAGCTGATATGTAGTAGTTGTAGAATGAGTTGAATAGGCTGGAATTGTGGGCAATGTGACATGGCTATCAGTTCAATGTTAGACAAAGTTCAGTCATGCACTTTGGTGTAATGAGATATCCAATGTCATATTATTTTGGTGAGACTATGCTAGAAGAAGAAACTAATCAAACTAGGGATCTTTGTGTTTTAGTAGATAATCGTAGCTTGCTGAAGTTCAAGAGTGATATAGCAGAGATTCCAAATACAACTCAGATGATAACATATTGCCAAAATGAACCTTAACATGTAAGGATAAGGAAGTCATTTAGCCTCTTTACAATGCCTTGATATCATCACACTTGAGCAGTTGTACATAGGTGTGGTCTCCTGGTTTCCATTATGATGCTGATACAGTGGAGAGAATTCAAAGAAAAGTGTTAAAGATAATATCGGAAAAGTGGAATAGAGATTATGAAGAGTGATTGAGAATTTGTGAAATGTAGACATTAGCAAACAAGAGAATGAGAGGTGATATAATTGAGACTTACAAACTTCTGAAAGGATCATACAGGATACAAGAAGATGGAATTTTTTCATTTTATGGAGGATGGAGAGAGGAAGAGAGGGCATCCATGGAAGTTGAGAATGAAGAAGGGACGAGAGCTACATTTTTTTCTCTTACAGAGTGGTGTATGATCGGAATGGATTGCCTTTTCAGTATGTGAGTGCAAGGAGTGTTAAGGATTTTAAGATTCTATATGACAAATATATTGTTAGTTGAATGAACCATTCAACAATGAATGTGTTATTAACGAATGCATTAATAACACATTCTGGTAATGCATTCCATTCACTGACAATTCCCCATGTAAAAAATCTACTCCTCACACCCCCTCTTCACTACACCTTTACATAACTTCCAGGAATGACCTCTGGTTCTTCCCCTTTCACCTTCTACTCTTTTTATAATCCTCTCTGGATTAATCTGATAAAATCCTCTAATAAACTTAAATGTCTCTATCACATCACCTCTCATCCTCCTATCCACCAAACTCTGTAATCCACATCTCTTCAGAGCCAACATTCCAAATCCTGACATTCTCTTAGTCACTTGCCTCTGGACCCTTCCAATGTTTCCACATCACATTGAAAACCAGGTGACCCGATTTGAGCACAATAGTATAAGTGTGGCCTGACCAGTGCTTTATACAGTGGCACAACCACTTCTTTATCCCTACATGTTAGAGTGCTTCTTATCATAGCAGCACTACAATGTGCAGCCTTTGCAATACTGGCAATATGCCCTCTAAACTTCAGTCTACTATCAACCATCCCTCCCAAATCTCTAATCTCATCTACTTCCTGCAGCATGGTACCATCAATATAGTACATATCCATATATTTCTGCACTCCAAAATGCAAAACCTTGGACTTACTGATATTAAAATTACAATGCCACTTCTTTGTCCAAGTAATGCATTCTCTTCCCAAATCTTTGTGAAGGGAAGTAACATCAGCAAACAACTGAAGATCTCCAGTCAGTCCACATGATATATTGTTGACAAAAAGTTAAACAGAACCTTGGGCAATGCCACTGGTTACCTACTTTTCTGAGACATCATTCAGACAGCCAATCTCTGATCCAAATAACCAATATACTATCTATTCCCATCCTCTGCAGCTTGTACACCAACTTATCATCTGGTAATCTATCAAATCCTTTTGCAAAGTCTAAGAATATCACTTATACAATTCTCCCTTATCTAACACACGTTACTTTATCATAAAATGCAAGTAAATTGCCCTTTATAAATCCATGTTGACCATCATAAAGAAAGCTATGTCCATCAATGCAATTCTGTATTCTATTCCTTACCAATCTCTCCAACACCCTGACCACAACCCCAGTTATACAGACTGGTCTATAGTTGAAGACTTCTGTCCTAGAACCATGCTTGTGGAGTGGTACTATTTTGCATTCTTTTCACTCCTTAGGAACCCTACCCACTGCAAGACTTTCATTAAATACCAAGTCAAGAGCATAGCTGTGGTACACATTCCTTAAGAATACGTGGTCATATGTCATCCATTTTCCACAGCCTTATTAACATCTAACCCAACCAAAATCTCATACACCTCTGATTCTTTCACGTCCAATTCTCCTAATACTTGCCTATCTTTATTATTTCAAAATTATTTTTATTTTTCAACATAATCTCCCTTAACATTAATACATTTATTCCAGTGATGCTCCAGTGCTATTATCCCGTCCCTGTAGTGGGATAACAGCAATAATGTGTAGCGAAATGAAGCAAGCACAGCTTGCTTGATTTTGCTGTTCATCCATTTCACTCCCACTCTATTGCCTCGTTTAACCCTCGGTATGCAGTCATACACTGCTTTTATCAGATACTGCCTTGTGAGTTTCCATGTATTATCAACATCTTTTCCGCTCAGCTCATCTACCCAACATACTGATGCTAACCAACTACAGCGTTTCTTATAATCACATGCTTTGTACTTCCACATGTATCCACTTTTGGCAGTAACCTTCTCTTGCTTCATCACTTCCCAAACAAGTACCTCATGATCACTCTCACCAACCGGCAGCAGTGTTAACACCTCATTAATAACCACATCTTGTGAAGTTATCAAAAAATCCAAAACATTAAAGCCTCTAGTTGCTTCAATTCACATGCTGCTTAAGATATTTATCTCTCAGAAATACTGCAAACTCACTCTGCTGGTTCCCATACACTATCTCATTTTTTCATTCTATATTCCTGTAATTAAAGTCTCCCATCAGGATCACCATCTTTTTCCATGCCAAACTAATTTGCCTAAATGTTTCACAATTGGCATTATTTGCATTTCCTGGCCTATAACAGCATCCTATCAGATATACTAACCTGTTTATTTCACCTTCACACCACACAGATTCAAAATCTGTGCATGCACAATCAACTTCCACACTTTGCAGACACAATTCCTCTGCAGTCTTTAACAGCACTCCTTCTCCTCTTTTCTCATTTCTATCTTTCTGGAAAATTATATATCCTTCTTTTTCTATTCCCAACATCACATCCTTCTCAGACAACTAAGTTTTGCGTATTCCATTATCATTGGGCATACTAACTCAATCACTGCAACAAACTCAGCTCTCTTTGTTTGAATAGTCCTTACGTTTGTGTACAATAATAACAATCCCTCTGTGTTCGAGGCCATTCTACCAGCACCAACATTCTCTATTCTAGCTGCTATACCACACCTCTCTTCGGTCTGACCACTCCCATTTCCCTGATCCTGACTCTGATTTCCATTCCTATCTGTCTCATTCTCACCTTTATGCATTCCATCATCTTGTGCTGCTGCAACCACATTTTCAACCTCATATCCATCTTCCTCCTGTCACACAATCCGTTTATTTGTGCTCCCCTGCTTCACAAGTAGACTGTGACCATTTACTACATTAACTTCTTGACTCTGTGTCTGTTCAGAAAACAGTAGTCTTTCTAAATCAACACCAAACCATTCAAATGTAATCCATCAGCTTTAAATGATTCCAAATTGAATGATTACAAATTGAACCTCCTTTGCCTCACACAATTCACCCATCTTACTATTCATTATCTCTGTTCTCCTTCTCAATTTACTGTTGCCATATCTGGGCAACACACCAATGACTTTCCCAACAGCACTATTTTTCTTCTTCTTAACCTGCTGCAACAACTTCCTCAAGTCTCTATCAACATTATTTTTTTACCAACTAATTCATTTGTGCCCACAACTACCATTAATTTTGAAGCATGGCACTTTCTTTTCTGCAACACATCAATTATTTGCTTCATTGTTATTATTACTATTAAGGCCTTATCCATATGGAATTATTTCTTTACTCTCACTATGATTTTATTATAGTGAGAATAAAGTATAGGAAATCCTGATAGAAATATTGTAAGACATCGCAGTTTTTCTCTGAACTAGACCATCTGCATGAACAAAATGTTTCAAAATTATAATATATAGTCATAACTGCTCTGTCTGGTTGAAATTTAATAAAATTTGGGATTAAGGATATACATTGAAATATCTGCTAATGGGAATCATCACTTCTGATTGAAAAATGATTAACCAATAGCAGTCATACTGGTTGAAGGAAATTTATGAAAATTTATTTATTATATCTGTTGCTGTTTATAAAGTCATTTTAATTTTGGTTTCAATAAAAACTATTTATCATGGTAAAATTAGACAATTTTTTTTATTAATTCATGTAGTTAAATAAATAAATAAATAAAATATTAAAAATCATAAGTTTACTGTACATAAGTTGCACTATTGCACGAAACAGAACTAACTGTTTAGGGAAGATTATCTTATTAATGATAAGAGATGAACTGAATGCTCTCAGGGAGGAGAATCTCAGTGGAAATAACACTAATGAGAGGAGGACTAACTGTTGACATTCAGGAAACAGGACCCTAACTGTTCTCACTCTTTTATAAGAATATGCACTCTGTGGATGTGAAGTCATTAGCCTCTATATGCGAGGGTGGTCTGAAAAGTTCTCAGCCTCAACCACAGATGGCAACACTATCGGCAAGATTTGTTTTTCTAAGTTGATACACATCTGTCATAAGCATCCATGTGAAACTGCAAGTCATTCTAACAAGTAGTTGGTTTTATACAGCTGTCTGAAGCAAAAGTGTTGTCTGTATCCCTTGACATGGATAAAACTGAGTGACGTGCGGTTAAAAAATTCTTTGTAAAAGAAGGTTTAACACAAGAAATTCATTCGAAGTGCATAAAAGTTTATGGGCACTCTTCTTCGTTTTCAACAATTAAGAAATGGGTTGCCGAGTTTAAACATGAGAGTATCAGCCTTGAAGATGATCCACGTGAAGGACATTCAAAAAGTGTAACAACACCAGAAAGAAGCCAAAGTCGGTCCCATCAGCAAGAAAGGTCATGGCATCGGTGTTTTGGGATGTTAAAGGAATTTTGTTTATTAATTATCTTAAAAATGGTAAAACAATAACCGCAGAATATTATTCCAATCTTTTAACCAGACAAGACGAAAAAATTTATGACAAAAGATCCAATTTTTATTATTATTATTATTATTATTATTCAGGCCTCCATGGAGTCAAAAGACTCATCGAGGGAGGTCCTTCCTAAGACAAAAAGTCTGTCAAGACTCATTGAAATAAGGTCCCCCCCCTCCCTGAGAAACACAAAGTCGATCATACCACTCTTTAAACTCATTGACCGTTCTCGCTCCCACCACTCCTCAGGCAATGCATTCCATGGCTCAACCACCCTCCACAAAGAAACCACTCCTTACCCTCTTGCTCACAGTTTCCTTTCGTAACTTCCAGTGATGGCCTCTTGTCATCACTCCTTCCCGCTGTTCAACCAAGCATAAGAACTCCCCAGTGTCAACCCTGTAACCACCTCTCAACAGTTTAAAAGTCTCAATCACATCACCTCTCCTTCTATCCATCAAACTCTGCAGTCCACATTCCCTCAGCCGATCCTCAAAACAATCCTTGTACAGTCCTGAAGCTATCTTTGTCATCCGTCTTTGTATCCTTTCCACAGTTAATTTATCCCCTAAAAATCCTGGGGACCAAATCTGAGAACAATAGTCCAAGTGTGGTCTGATCAGAGACTTATACAATGGAATGATAACTCTCTTATCTCTGCAGGTCAGTGTCCTTCTCATAATAGCAGCAATCCTCTGTGTTACCTTCACCACCTTTGCAATATCTCCCCTAAACTTCAGGTTTCTATCAATCATCAACCCCCAGATCTCTTGTCTCCCCTACTTCCTCCAGTATAACTCCTCCCATAGAGTATGCAGCATCCCATTAATGTTTCCCAAACCTCAAGACCTTACATTTTGCTGCATTAAACTGACATCACCATTCATTTACCCATCTATCTAGCTCATTTAAATCCTCTTGCAGGGATACCACATCTGCACTATTACTAATAATCCTTCCCAGCTTCACATCATCCGCAAACAACTGAATATCCCCCTGCAATCCACTGACTATGACATTGATATAAAGGTTAAACAATATAGGTCCTAGTACAGAGCCCTGTGGGACCCCACTTGTAACCCTCTGCCTCCTAAAAACTGCTCTGCCATACACAACTCTCTGATACCTATCACACAGCCAATCCTGAATCCAGTTGACCAATCTGACATCCAGACCCATGTGCTGCAACTTAAATATCAGCTTATCATGTGGCACCCTGTCAAATGCCTTTGCCAAGTCTAAGAAAATTGCAGTATATGCCTTTCCCTCATCTAATGTTCTTGTAACTTTATTATAAAAGGCTAGCATATTGCTAAAACAAGAGCGTCAAAACAACAAACTTTCACAAATCCATGTTGATTCTCACAGATCACATTACCCTCATCTGCCCAATGCTGTATACGGTCCCTCACTATTTTCTCCAAGATCTTAACAACTACTGATGACACACAGACTGGCCTATAATTAGACACTTCCAGTCTGTTACCACCCTTATGCAATGGCACTATCTTACTTTCCTTCTATTCCCTGGGCACCTTTGCCGAAACCAGACTTTCATTGAAAAGCCACGTTAAAGGCACTGTCAATTCCCTAGCACATTCTCTCAAAACTCGTGATGAAATACCATCCAGTCCCACAGCTTTACTGACATTCAGAGTACTCAGTATCTCAAACACACTCTCCTCCTTTACCTCCAGACCTCGAACCAGCCCTATCCCTCTAGCATTAAAACCGACTCCTCTAAAATGAAATACTCCAATAAAGTGTTCATTGAACAATTCCACTATGTCCTCAGCATGAGTCACTCAATTCCCATTTTTATTCCACAATATCATTCTTCCACAGTCATTTCTCCTCCTACTGGCCACATAGCTAAAATATTCCATAGGATTTTCTTTGGATCTTAGGGCCAATCTCCTCTCATATTCCAGTTTCGCTTTCCTTACCCACACTAGTCACTCGTCTGGCCTGTGTCTTATATTCCTCATGCATCTTCTCTTCACCTGTCTCCTTATATCTCTTCCATAGCCTCTTTTTCGCATGCAATTCCTGTTTAATAGTGTTTGTCATCCACTTTACTCAAAACTGCGTCCTCTTCTACACCCGTGGTATACAACTTACCATTGCTGCTAACAAATATTCTTTCACAATTTCCCATGCACTAATGATATCCCGGCCATCCAACTCCTCCCTCCATGAAACTTCCCGAAGTTGACGTCTAAGACTATTATAATCACCTGCTTTATAATTCCACATAAGTTCCCGTCTTTGATACTCCTGCATATCTATTCATTTTCCAAGTCAAAACCATATGGTCACTCTCTCCAACTGGTGGGAGAGATGTCATCTCAGTTATTATCAACTCTTCTGATGCTATAACCAAATCCAAAACTCTTGAACCTCTTGTTCCCTCTGTTACATGTTGCCTAAGACATCTGTCCCTCAAGAATTCTAGAAATTCCATTCCCCTATTGCTACATGCATCTTCCTCTCTCCAATCTACACTACTGTAGTTAAAATCTCCCATAACAATCATTCTTCTTGCACTTGCCAAACTTAGCTGTCTAAACAACTCCTGGTCCCCATCCTCTGTGCTCCTGTGTCTGTAGCAACACCCCACTAAATATCCTGTCTTGCCTACCTCTACCTCACACCATACGCTCTCAAAGTCATTTGTCTCAATTCCTTCCAAATTCTCCCCTCTTAAAGGACATAGGTTATCACTTATCATAAGCAATACCCCACCACCACGCTTTCCCCTCCTATCCTGACGAAAAATGCTATACCCAGTGACTTCTATTCCTGTTGTTATATCCCCTTCTGTCAACCACGTCTCAGTGATTGCAATAATTTTTGGCCAGGCTAATGCTATCTGCGCCACCAATTCCTCTCCCTTATTCCGGATACTCCTGGCATTAGTATAAAGCATATAAATGCCATTGTTTCTATACCCAGCATTAATCCTTTTTGACTCCAGTGGGCTCTGTGTTACCTGACATTGTCTCCCTTCTCCCAAGTATCCATTCCCACAAGAGGCCACCCCTGCTATCATCCTCCCTGGGATTGACTCGTTCAGAACAGCAATCTCTCCAGATGCCTACGTCCTTCCTCATTCAAATGTAAACGGTCTGTTGCATACAATTCCTCTCTTTCCTCAAACGCACTCCAAGCATCCACATATACCAATCCTCTCTTGTCACACATTCTCTCTATTATGCCATTCAATATCACCGCTCTTCTGCTCAGCTCATCATTATCATACCTAGGCAACACGCACACTATTTTTCTCTCTCTGCCTTCTTCCGTACAGTCTCAAGCAAAAATCTCATATCTCTCGCTGCCCGACTTACATTACCACTCAAGTCATTCGTTCCTACCATCACAATCATCTCATCCACCCTTTCACCTCTCTTAATTGCCATAGCCACCCTTTCTATTGTTCCTCCTGGCAAACACTCCTCACGCATCCTATCTTGAACACCACGGATCATTGAGTCGCTATACATTATACCTCTTAACATTCCCTAGCTAATACTGTTTCCATTCTCTCCTCTTCTTTCATTCCCATATCTCTCTCTTCTACTGTTTCCATTCTCTCCTCTTCTGGCACTCCCATACATCTCTCTCATTCCCTCTCTCCTACTGTTTCCATTCTCTCCTCTTCTAGCACTCCCATACATCTCTCTCATTCCCTCTCCCCTACTGTTTCCATTCTCTCCTCTTCTAGCACTCCCATACATCTCTCTCATTCCCTCTCTCCTACTGTTTCCATTTTCTCCACTTCTAGCACTTCCATATCCCTCTCTCATTCTGTCTCTCCTACTACTGTTTCCATCCTCTCGTCTTCTAGCATTCCCATACCTCTCTCTCATTCCATCTCTCCTACCGTTTCCATTCTCTCCTCTTCTAGCACTTCCATATCTCTCTCTCATTCTGTCTTTTGCAGAAATTTGCAGAAGAAAAAATCATCTTCATTAGGACAATGCACCTGCCCACAAAGGTGTTTTGGCAATGGGAAAATTAAAGGATCTGCACTATGGATTGTTGTAGCATCCATCCTATTCCCTAGATTTGGCTCCTCTGACTTTTATCTCTTCCCAAAACTAAAACTCTTCTTCACTGGTCAATGTTTTACTTCAAATCAAGAGGTGATTGCAGCTTTAGAGGGTATTTTGCAGATCTTACTGAGAACCACTACAGGGACAGGATAATGGTGCTGGAGCATTGATGGAATAAATGTATTAGTTTTAAGGAAGATTATCTTATTAATGATAAGAGATGAACTGAACTGAACACTCTCAGAGTGGAGAATCTCAGTGGAAATAACACTAATTTCTTTGAGAGTATATAATGCGAGATGGATGTTTGTAGGACAAGGATTTAGTAGAATGTTGTTACAGACCAGGGAATATACAGGGTGGCCAAAAAATAACTTTCCCTTTTTGGAGGCATCTGTAACTAAAACCAATAAACAGAACGAGACCAAATTTTATATTGAGACCTTTTGAAGGCATGGGGAGATGACTTTTGTCAAAAAATATTTAGTACTAAAAATCGCTGATAGGGGAAATTTTGGCACTGACATAGCCAAAAACAAGCGGATAAGTACATTGAAGGCAGATAAAATGAAATAATAACATTCAGATGTGACAGCTGCGTCACTCATTCCAGCTGGATATATGCCGCATTACAATGATAATAATAATAATAATAATTAAACTAAAACAACAGCTTGCGAGAGACACAGAAATTAATGTAGTGATTTAACTATAAAATTGGCTGTGAAGTCACACCACACGGTTACTTTTGGAGAATGCAGTGACACTTGGGGATGTTCAGATACCCAAATTCTGCAGTTGTGAGTGTTCAGACCGACCCATTCAGATAAAAATGAGCCTCATCACCCTACAATATTTTCCAAGGCCAGTCATTGTTGACCTCCATTCGGGCAAGAAACGTCATGTGCTTATCATAATCTGGGATAGTTAGTGCTTGCACACGACTGAACTTATACGAATAGAAGTGAAGCATTTTCCATAAAATTTTCCAAACTGTACCATAAGCCATATCAAGTTTGCGAGCTATGGCACGAGCGCTTGGACCAGTACTGGTCTCTGTGTCACTGAACACCACAGTAGCAACATATGTTACTGTGTCTTCTTGCACTGCTTTCCGTCCTCTGCCAGGTCTAACCCCTAGTGATCCAGTTTCTTCAAACTTCTTAATCATAGCTCTCAGTGCTACAGCTGTATGCAGGTTATGAAGCCTTCTAAATTCCCAAAGGGCCGCTACAGCATTGCACTGTTTAAGGTAAAAAACAAGTAAAGCACACTGAGGCAAGGTAGGAAGCATATTGAGCACAATTCATCAATCATTCGAATAACTGCCTGAACGTTCCCAATCCCTTTTTAAGTGGTATTGGTGGCGCTGCTGTCACACACAGTAAAATTTGCATAATCCTTTTTACCTGCATTTACTGCAAATATTTGACTGAATTTGGCTCCACCAGCGCCAAAATTTCCCCTATCGGTGATGTTTGGTATTAAATCTTTTTTTTTTGCAGAATTCATCTCCCTATGCCTTCGAACATCTCAATACAAAATGTGGTCTCATTCCATGTATTAGTTTTAGCTACAGATACCTCCAAAGAGGGAAAGTTAATTTATGGCCACCCTGCAGATGGTGATTGATCAGAAGGAAGTGTTCAGGGAAATTAATTTGGTTAATTTGGCAAGTGCAAAGTAAGCGATCATTATGGGGGATGTCAACAATAGTGATATAAACTGGGAAGAGGAGACAGCATGTAATAATAAGGGAAATAAATTTTTGGATTTCTTGAGCGACAACTGTCTTACGCAACATGTGGAGAAAACACAGGGATCGAGAGTTGTGGATTTGGTCACAGCATCAGAGGATCTGATGTTCCATCCTGAATGACACAAGTTAGTAAAGGATTGTTATTGTTTAAATGTGGACGAGATTTTTCATCGAATGGAGAGAGACAAGGGTATACAATATGCAGTCCCTTACGCTGTATAAGGAAGGGTGCATGGAGGAGGAAATCACACTTTCTTTGCATACTTGGTGAGTTAAGTGCTGGAAGTAGTAGGATAGTATAATGTATTGTTTATGAGCATGGAAATGATGACAAAGGGAACTTATTAAATGGGAACATTTTAATAAATTTTGGGTGTGACATTGGGGAGGTGTAATGTTAATAATTACTCATTATTATTGTAATGATTTCTAATAATAATTAGGAATAAAATATATTCGAGTTTTATACTTGTCAGTATTATATGCAAGTAGATTATGCACTGAGTACACTAAGGACTGGCTGCTACTTCAGGGTGGTAGATTAAGAAAGGACTAAAAATTAAAACAAAACTTAGAAGAATTGTTAGAACAGAAACAACGGAAACAAGGCATCAATAATGTGTGACACCGCTGGTGGATCACCCGTCTCTTTGGATAGATTATAGATGATTGTCAGAGAAGCTGAATTCTAGGTTGAGAGATCCAATTAATGATTTCCAGAAGATGCCATTTAAGATGAGACTGATTTCTGTTGGGGGGAGCAGTGTGAAAGAATGAACTGCTACAGTGGACTTCTTGATTTGACATGCAATGATGTTGTCCTCTACAGTAGAATAAGCCATCAGTGGCTGACTTGCAGAGAGAGAGAGAGAGATAGATGAGCTGAAAGAGCAGGTGGAATGTCTACAGAATGAGATGAGAAGTGTGAAAGATGAGATTAGGCGAACGGAAGAGACGAATGCAAGGTGACTCAGAGTAGGAGTGAGAGAGAGTTATGGGAATGGTAGAAGAGGAGAGAATAGGAACAGTAAAAGACAGGGAATGAGAGAGAGTTATGGGAATGATAGAAGAAGAGAGAATGGAAAAAGTAGGCGAGAGAGAATGAGAAGAATGCGAGGGAGCACCGGAACCAGGGATAGAGTGATGTCAGGAAGGCAGGTCAGTAGGGGAACACAGAGAGAAAGTGTTGGAGGATAGAGAGAATGAGGGATGCATGCGAGCAATCGAGGAACAGGGTGGTAAGAGGTGTAATGTATGGGACTTGATGAACCGTGGTGTTCAAGATAGGATGCGTGAGGAGTGTTTGCCTGGAGGAATGATAGAAAGTGTGGCTATGGCAATAAAGAGGGGTGAAAGGGCGGATGAGATGATTGTGATGGTAGGAACGAATGACTTCAGAGGTAATGTAAATTGGACAGCAAGAGATATCAGATTCTTGCTTGAGGCTGTACGAAAGAAGATGCTGAGAGGAAAGATAGTGTGCATGTTGCATAGCTATGATAGTGATGAGCTGAGCAGAAGAGCAGTGATATTGAATAACATAATAGCTAGAATGTGTCAGAAGAGAGGATTGGAATATGTGGATGCGTGGAGGATGTTTAAGGACAGAAAGGAATTGTATGCGAGAGACCGCTTGCATTTTAATGAAGAAGGACGCAAGCATCTGGAGAGATTGCTGTTCTGAATGAGTCGGTGTGTCCATGCAGGGAAAGTAGAATGCCCAGAGTGTATGGTAGCAGGGGTGGCCTCTTATAGGAATGGGTACTTGGCAGAAGGGGAACGATGACAATAGGTAACGCTGAGCCCAGTGGAGTCTAGAGGGGATAATGCTAGGTATAGAAACAGTGGCATTTTTATGCTTTATACTAATGCCAGGAGTATCCGAATAAAGGAGAGGAATTGGGGGCGCTGATAGCATCAGCATGGCCAAAGATTATTGGGTTCACTGAGATGTGGTTGACAGAAGAGGATATAATAACAGGAATAGAAGTAACAGGGTACACAATTTTTTGGAAGGACAGGAAGGGAAAGCATGGTGGTGGTGTACTGCTTATAAGTGACAACTTATGTCCTCTAAGAGCGGAACTTTGGAAGACAGTAATGATTTTGAAAGCATATGGTGAGAGGTAGAGGTGGGAAAGACAGGATATTTAGTGGGGTGGTGTTGCTACAAACCAAGGAGCAGAGAGGGTGGGGACCAGGAGATGTTTAGGCAGTTGAGCTTGGCAAGTGCAAGAAGAATGATTGTTATGGGAGATTTTAACTACAGCAGTAGTTAAATTGGGGAGAGGAAGATGCATGCAATAAGGGAATGGAATTTCTAAAATTCTTGAGTGACAAATGTCTTAGGCAACATGTAATAGAGGGAACAAGAGGTTCAAGAGTTTTGGATTTGGTCATAGCATCAGAAGAGTTGATAATAACTGAGATGACATCTCTCCCACCAGTTGGAGAGACTGACAATGTGGTTTTGACTTAGAAGATGATGAATAGACATGCAGGAGTATCAAAGAGAGGGGAACATATGTGGAATTATAAGGCAAGTGATTTTAATAGTCTTAGATAGCAATGTGGGGAAGTTTCATGGAGGGAGGAATTTGGAAGGCCAGGATATCATTAGTGCTTGGGAAATTGTGAAGGAATATTTGTTAGCAGCATTTGTAAACTGTATTCCACAAGTGAAGAAGAGGACACAATTTGGTGTAAAGTGGATGACAAACAATATTAAACAGGAACTGCATATGAAAAAGAGTCTATGGAAGAGATATAAGGAGACAGGTGAAGAGCAGATGCATGAAGAATATAAGATACAGGCCAGGAGAGCGACTAGCATGGTAAGGAAGGCAAAACTGGAATATGAGAAGAGATTGGCCCTAAGATCCAAAGAAAATCCTAGGGAATTTTTTAGATATGTGGCCAGTAGGAGGAGAAATGATTGCAGAAGAATGACATTGTGGGATAAAAATGGGAATAGACTGACTGATGCAGAGGAAATAGTGGAATTGTTCAATGAACACTTTATTTGAGTATTTCATCCTGGAGGAGAAAATTTTAATACTAGAGGAATAAGGCAGGTTCGACGTTTAGAGGTGCAGGAGGACAGTGTGTTCCAAACACTGAGTACTCTGGATGTCAGTAAAGCTGTGGGACTGGATGGTATTTCACAATGAGTTTTGAGAGAATGTGCTAAAGAACTGACAACTCCTTTGACCTAGCTTTTCAATGAAAGTCTGGCTATGGGAAAGGTGCACAGATAATGGAAGGAAGGTAAGATAGTGCAATTGCATAAGGGCAGTAGCAGACTAGAAGTGTCTAATTATAGGCCAGTTTGTGTGCCATCAGTAGTTGTTAAGATCTTGGAGAAATTAGTGTGGGACCATATTCAGCATTGGGTAGATGAGGGTAATGTTATCTGTGATAGCAACATGGATTTGTTAAGGGTTGCTCTTGTTTCAGTAATATGCTAGCATTTTATAATAAAGTTATAAGAGCAGTAGATGAGGGAAAGGCATTTGACAGGGTACCACATGAAAAGCTGATATTTAAGTTGCAGCACATTGGTTTGGATGTCAGGTTGGTCAACAAGACTGGCTGTCCGATAGGTATCAGAGAGTTGTGTTTGGTGGGGCAATTTCAAGAAGGCAGAAAGTTACAAGTGGGGGTCCCACAGGGGCTCAGTACTGGGATCTATAATTTTTAACCTTTATATCAAGGACATTGTCAGTGGACTACAGGGATGGATATTCTGTTGATTGCAGATGATGTGAAGCTGGGTGATGTGAAGTTATTAATAATAGTGCAGATGTGGTAGCCCTGTAAGAGGATTTGAATAAACTAGACAGATGGTTAAATGAATGGGGGGTATCGGTTTAATGCAGCAAAATGTAAGGTCTTGAGGTTTGGGACACATCAATGGGATGCTGCATACTCTATTGGAGGAGCTATACTAGAGGAAGTAGAGGAGACAAGAGATCTGGGCTTGATGATTGATAGAAACCTGAAATTCAGTGGACATATTGCAAAGGTGGTGAAGGTAACACAGAGGATTGCTGCAATAATGAGAAGGACGCTGACCTTCAGAGATAAAAGAGTTATCATTCCATTGTATAAGACCCTGATCAGACCACACTTAGGCTATTGTTCTTAGATTTGGCTCCCAGAATTTGAAGGGGATAAATTAAGTGTGGAAAGGGTACAAAGGCAGATAACAAAGATGGTTTCAGGACTGTACAATGCTAGTTATGAGGATCGGCTGAGAGAACGTGGACTGCAGAGTTTGGTGAATAGAAGGAGAGGTGATATGATTGAGGCTTTTAAACTGTTGTGAGGTGGTTACAGAGTTCACACTGGGGAGTTCTTTTGCTTGGTTGAACAGGGGAAGAAGTGATGATAAGGGGCCATCCCTCGAAGTTATGGAAGGAAGATGTGAGCATGAGAGTGAGGAGTGGTTTCTTTGCATGGAGGCTGGTTGAACCATGGAATGCATTGCCTGATAGAATGGTGAGAGCAAGAATGCTCAATGAGTTTAATGGGTGGTACGATAGACTGTGTGTTTCCTAGGAGGGACGTCCTGCGATGAGTCTTAATAGACTTTGTGTTTCCTAGGAAGGACCTCCCACGATGAGTCTTTTGATGCCATGGAGGCCTGAATAATAATAATAGCTGTATCCCAGTAAGTGATGTGATTTATGGTGAATGAATAATGTACAAGCTCAGATATTTCTTCTCTTCTGCATTCCATATCACTTAGATTTTTGCTTTTTTCTTACTTTGAAACTTCTACTTGTCTGACCTATGTAAGGTAGACCAGAAGGACATGGAATTCTATAAACACCAGATGTTTGCAGAAGGGATTATGGTCTTTTGGAGATCTAAGGAGGCTATGGATCGGTTTGTAAGCTACCCTGATACAGTGGCGTAGCTAGGGGGATGCGGAGAGGGCAGTCCACCCTGGGCGGCACTTTGAACCTTTTTGAACTTTTGCAATTAATTCTAAAATACAGTCTTGAGAACTCATTTCCAAATATTGTAATACTACTGCGAATTTTCCTCACAATTGCTGTAAGTGTTGGTTGCTAGTTGTGAGAGGAGTTTTTCTAAATAAAATAGATTAAGAATTACTTAGGTTACTATGAAATAGACTTCCCCATTGTCATCAACGATTTTGCTACCAGAAAAGCAAGAAAAATAACATTTTAGAATTGAAGTTAAAGTTTTACTTCAAAAATAAACATAATGTTTTAATTTATTTTCCTATATGTTGTTTTGACTTTTTGTAATATTTTTGGTGTGTGTTGAGAGGGGCAGCAAAAGCTCTAGCTATGCCACTGCCCTGATATTAGACTTTTGAGCAGTGCAGTAATCTTGATAGAAAGATTTTTAATGTATGGAATGGAAACAATTTCTCTACTGAATATTACGATTTTCGTGGGAAGAGTATCAGAAAATAGCATCTTCTGGGTACCAATTATATATTTGGCGTAATCCTTTATCCAAGTGTAAGCAAACAAAGTTTGTGCCTGAAGTATTTTTCAGGACTGGGGCAACTTGTGGCAAAGGTGGTATAACTTCTCATCACTTGCCTTAGTATCCCATAATGCAAAGCACATCTCCTTGTGGACATGTATAATGCTATGCATTAAGGGGTGGGTCACTACCCAGACCGGTTTCGACCTTTATTGAGGTCTCATCAGTGGGAGCCAGACCCAGAGGTGGTGATACTAAGGTGAAAGTAATGGAGAAGTCATATTTCCATATACCAGTTGCCAATGTCACACCTTATTATTAAAATTCTCTGGATTAGAGGTAAGTTGATGGAAGTTTTTTTCACTTGGCTATGCTACCAATTATATATTTGGTTTAATCCTTTATCATTCCATATATAATATATATAATTGGAATCCTATTTCATTTACTACTGCTAAAAATTCATCAGAATTATTGCTGGCACATCTGGATTTAGTAAAGATATGTGACAACCATCTACCAAGCTGATGACTGTTCAAGTAATTCATAAAAACTAACTGGCAGCCTGAGTTGATTCATCAACCAAATTCCTTATCATCAATGCCATAATTATTCCTTTTGTTGTTTGACTAAACTAGTTGCATCATTCTTGGAGACAAACCCCGTCTCTCTCAATCACCTTAATGCATGTGCTAAAGCTCCAATGCCGTCACCCTATCATACCTAGTTACCTTGACTACCTATATTCACACATCAACCCAACAACAATTTCTTCAAGTCCAAATCCATTTAAATGCAATCTATCTGCAAGAATAAAACCTTTCTACTATTAAAAATTCTCCATAAATTAACATACTGCACACCATTTCATTGCAGTCAGCAGATTGAATCGTTAGCAACCATAGTTATTTTTATGTTAACTTGAAAAACTAAATAATATGGTTCATTTGCTATTTTAATAAATCTTACTACCATTGAAAAATCTTTTATATTTTATTATTATTATTATTATTATTATTATTATTATTATTCAGGCTTCCATGGAGTCAAAAGACTCATCGTGGGAGGTCCTTCCTAAGAACAAAGTCTGTCAAGACTCATCGAGGGGAGCCCCCCTCTAAGAAACACAAAGTCTATCATATCACTCTTTAAACTCACTGACCATTCTCGCTCCCACCACTCCATCAGGCAATGCATTCGAAGGTTCAACCACCCTCCACGCAAACAAACCACTCCTTAACCTCTTGCTCACAGTTTCCTTTCGTAACTTCCAGGGATGGCCTCTTGTCATCACTCCTTCCCGCTGATCAACCAAGCCAAAGAACTCCCCAGTGTCAACCCTGTAACAACCTCTCAACAGTTTAAAAGTCTCAATCATATCACCTCTCCTTTTTCTATCCACCAAACACTGCAGTCCACATTCCCTTAGCTGATCCTCATAATTATCATTGCACAGTCCTGAAACCATCTTTGTTATCTGCCTTTGTACCGTTTCCACAGTTAATTTATCCCCTTCAAATCCTGGGGACCAAATCTGAGAACAATAGTCCAAGTTTTGTCTGATCAGGGTCTTATAGAATGGAATGATAACTGTTTTATCTCTGCAGGTCAGTGTCCTTCTCATTATTGCAGCAATCCTCTGTGTTACCTTCACCTTTGTAATATGTCCCCTAAATTTCAGGTTTCTATCAATTATCAACCCCAGATCTCTTGTCTCCCCTACTTCCTTCACTATAACCCCTCCCATAGAATATGCAGCATCCCATTGATGTTTCCCAAACCTCAAGACCTTACATTTTGCTGCATTAAACTGACACCCCCATTCATTTGCCCATCTATCTAGCTTATTTAAATCCTCTTGCAGGGATACCACATCTGCACAATTACTAATAATCCTTCCCAGCTTCACATCATCTGCAAACAACTGAACATCCCCTTGCAATCCATTGGCAATGTCACTGATATATGAAGGTTAAACAATATAGGTCCTAGTACTAAGCCCTGTGGGACCCCACTTGTAACCCTATGCCTCCTTGAAACTGCTCAACCATACACAACTCTCTGATACCTATCAGAGAGTTGTGTATGGTGGAGCCATTCCTCAATCCAGTTGACCAATCTGACATCCAGAACCATGTGCTGCAACTTAAATATCAGTTTATCATGTGGCACCCTGTCAAATGCCTTTGCTAAGTCTAAGAAAATTGCAGTATATGCCTTTCCCTCATCTAATGTTCTTGTAACTTTATTATAAAAGGCTAGCATATTGCTAAAACAAGAGCGTCCTTTCACAAATACATGTTGACTCTCACAGATAACATTACCCTCATCTGCCCAATGCTGTATACGGTCCCTCACTACTTTCTCCAAGATCTTAACAACTACTGATGACACACAGACTGGCCTATAATTAGACACTTCCAATCTGTTACTACCCTCATGGAATGGCACTATCTTACGTTCCTTCCATTCCCTGGGCACCTTTGCCGAATCCAGACTTTCATTGAAAGCCAGGTTAAAGGCACTGTCAGCTTTACTGACATCCAGCGTACTCAGTATCTGAAACGAACTTTCCTCCTGTACCTCTAAATCTCGAACCAGCCCTATCCCTCTAGCATCAAAACTGACTCCTCTAGGATGAAATACTCCAATAAAGTGTTCATTGAACAATTCCACTATGTCTTCTGCATCAGTCACTCCATTCCCATCTTTATCCCACAAAATCATTCTTCCACAGTCATTTCTCCTCCTACTGGCCACATATATAAAAAATTCCATAGGATTTTCTTTGGATCTTAGGGCCAATCTCCTCTCATATTCCAGTTTCGCTTTCCTTACCACACTAGTCACTCTTCTGGCCTGTGTCTTATATTCTTCATGCATCTTCTCTTCACTTGTCTCGTTATATCTCTTCCAGAGCCTCTTTTTCGCTTGCAATTCCTGTTAAATATTGTTTGTCATCCACATTACTCCAAATTTTGTCCTCTTTTTCACTCATGGTATACACCTTACCATTGCTGCTAACAAATATTCTTTCAAAATTTCCCACGCACTGGTGATATCCCGGCCTTCCAATTCCTCCCTCCATGAAACTTCCCGAAGTTGACGTCTAAGACTATTATAATCACCTGCCTTATAATTCCACATAAGTTCCCGTCTCTTTGATACTCCTGCATGTCTATTCATTTTCCAAGCAAAACCATATAGTCACTCTCTCCAACTGGTGGGAGAGATGTCATCTCAGTTATTATCAACTCTTCTGATGCTATAACCAAATCCAAAACTCTTGAACCTCTTGTTCCCTCTGTTACATGTTGGCTAAGACATTTGTCCCTCAAGAATTCTAGAAATTCCATTCCCCCTATTGCTACATGCATCTTCCTCTCTCCAATTTATACTACTGTAGTTAAAATCTCCCATAACAATCATTCTTCTTGCACATGCCAAACTTAGCTGTCTAAATATCTCCTGGTCCCCATCCTCTGTGCTCCTTGGTCTGTAGCAACACTCCACTAAATATCCTGTCTTGCCTACCTCTACCTCACACCATATGCTGTCAAAATCATTTGTCTCACTTCCTTCCAAAGCCTCCACTCTTAGAGGACATAGGTCATCACTTATCATAAGCAGTACTCCACCACCACGCTTTCCCCTCCTATCCTGACGAAAAATGCTATATCCAGTGACTTCTATTCCTGTTGTTATATCCCCTTCTGTCAACCACGTCTCAGTGATCACAATAATTTTTGGCCAGGCTGATGCTATCTGCGCCACCAATTCCTCTCCCTTATTCCAGATACTCCTGGCATTAGTATAAAGCATATAAATGCCATTGTTTCTATACCCAGCATTACCCCTTCTAAACCCCACTGGGCTCTGTGTTACCTGACATTGTCTCCCTTCTCCCAATTATCCATTCCCACAAGAGGCCACCCCTGCTATCATCCTCCCTGGGATACACTGACTCGTTCAGAACAGCAATTTCTCCAGATGCCTACGTCCTTCCTCATTCAAATGTAAACGGTCTCTTGCACACAATTCCTCTCTTTCCTCAAAGGCACTCCAAGCATTCACATATACCAGTCCTCTCTTGTCACACATTCTCGCTATTATGCCATTCAATATCACCGCTCTTCTGCTCAGCTCATCATTATCATACCTAGGCAACACGCACACTATTTTTCCTCTCTCTGTCTTCTTCCGTACATTCTCAAGCAAAAATCTCATATCTCTCGCTGCCCGACTTACATTACCACTCAAGTCATTCGTTCCTACCATCACAATCATCTCATCCACCCTTTCACCTCTCTTAATTGCCATAGCCACCCTTTCTATTGTTCCTCCTGGCAAACACTCCTCACGCATCCTATCTTGAACACCACGGATCATTGAGTCGCCATACATTATACCTCTTACCATTCCCTCTCTCCTATTGTTTCCAGTCTCTCCTCTTCTTTCATTGCCATAGGTCTCTCTCATTCCCTCTCCTCTACTGCTATTCTCTCTTCTATCATTCCCATACCTCTCTCTCCTACTGTTTCCATTCTCTCCTCTTCTAGCACTCCGATACATCTCTCTCTCATTCCCTCTCTCCTACTGTTTCCATTCTCTACTCTTCTAGCACTCCGATACATCTCTCTCTCATTCCCTCTCTCCTACTGTTTCCATTTTCTCCACTTCTAGAACTTCCATGTCTCTCCTACTGTTTCCATCCTCTCATCTGCTAGCATTCCCATACCTCTCTCTCTCATTCCCTCTCTTCTACTGTTTCCATTCTCTCCTCTTCTAGCACCCCCATACCTCTCACTCATACTCCCTAAATTCTCTCTCTCCCCTACTCTGATTTGCCTTGCATTTATCTCTTCCATTCTCCTAATCTTATCTTTCATACTTCTGCTCTCATTCACAAGACATTCCACCTCCTATTTCAGCTCATCTATCTCCCTCTGAAGGTCAGTCACTCTTAATCTAAATTCACTCTCCCACTTTCCTACTATTAGTCTTTTTGTCATAAGAATCTCAATCTCTCGCCTTAGCACATGTGTCTAAATTCTCATGCAGCATCTCCTGTCCTCCTGCATTCACTTTTTTATCAAATTATGACAAAAAAGTATGATAAACTTTAATATTTCACAAAACATATACTACTTACACTGGTATTTGCATTTTATTTCTGACATATCAGAAATAAAATTAATATCCGAATTTATGCCAAACTCTCAAACATATGATCATTTTAATATTTACATTGAATGTTGTGTATGAGAAATTTACTAACTGATAATGATGCTTAATTTTTTTATATTGCTTGACAAAAGAAAGAATCTCAACATGTCTGTGCATTTATTATCAGTCTATTGGTTGACAATTCAGTAGGATCAGATACATTGGCATGAATGTAAGGGCCTTTTGTTATCATAACTTTATAGCTGGTAAATCCCTGCTCATGTTTGATAGAAAGAAGTCTGGAAAGACTTTTAATGGGATTATATTGATCAAGTGCATATAATAAACAACTATGTTATACCAATTAGTTTCACCAACTAAGAAAGAAGCCTGTTTCAAAAGCATTTCATACTCGATATTCAGACACACTTATTATCTGGCCATGGTTCTAATTTTTATTTATTTATTTTTTTCTCTGAAATTGCTGTAGATTTCTGCCTTAGCAATGATTTTAAATTACTGAATCTTAATTTTCATTATTATGACTCATGGATGTGTTTTTATATGCACATAAATGTATTATATAAGCTCAGAGATCTACTTGCAGAATTCTCTAAATGCAACAGAGATAAAAATATCAATCAACAGAAGTCTGGAATAATAAAAATGAATTTTTCAGATTGCATTGAAATTAGGGATTAGAGATAAAAACTGTGAATTCTTCTGTTGAAGAGTACTTACAATCTTCCCTTTACCTGAATCATCATAAAGTGCAGCATTCAGCTCATACATTTACTAGTTCATTTTTTATTTCAGTGTTGCACATTTAAGAATATGATTTTTATTAATTACATTAAAATTTGCTTTGATTATAGAAGATGAAGAAAGGATTATTTATTTAAACTAAAAACCACATAAAATTAATTATGATACTTTAAAATGAATGAATAATATGTAACCTAATAAAGCACAATACTGACACTATATAACTTGTATTGATTTACACTGATCTTAATTATCTATGTCTTTGGTAAAATAATTGGAAAAAATTAGCAATAATTTGTCCTCCTTTACAATGCAAGACTGCTCTTCTACTTGCAATGAAATTATGTTGTCTTGCATCACATGTTCTGTAGTTTTCCAGAAAGATTTGTTAATACAGCTTGATTCTAATGAATGGATGCAAGCATGTGCATGCACACTGATACACTTTTACTTACAAAATTAATAATGCATTGTCAGACTCATTGGTCAAGTGAATAATATTCAGTTCTCCAACCAATAGGTTATAGTTCAAATTTCACAATGCACATGATGTCAGTGTGAGATCACTACTCTGATTATTGGAGACCTGAAGTAACTTGAAAAAGTTCATGTTTGGTCTCTAGAGCAGGGTTTTCAGATCATGTCAAAAACTAAAAATATAACCACACATTTCCTTTTTTAAATATATATAAAAATTTGTTAATCCAACCAGAGTACTAAAGTACTATAGGTTTACATTGGTGGTAGGAATTACATTAACAAAATATAGAACCAAACTACCATTATATTCAAATAAAATGACAACCAATTGAAACAGATTTTATAGAAACTTTACCAAAAAGATTATTTTTCTAGAAGAATATTTCAGTCGGAGAATATCAGGTGAATTTTTTTAGCATTCAAACTTGATTTCACTTTGGACTTAAATGATATTCAAGTTTTTATTATTATTACACCCTCCATGGAGTCGGCAGACTCATCATGGGAAGTTCATTCAACTGACAATATATTTATCATATAGAATCTTAAAATCCTTAACACCCCTTGCAATAACAACACATTATAGTAATGCATTCCATTCACTGACAATTCTCCATGTAAAAAATCTACTCCTCACACCCCTCTTCATCCACACCCACACTTTTATATAACTTCCAGGAATGACTTCTGGTTCTTTCCCATTCACCTTCTACTCTTTTTATAATTCCCTCTGGATTAATCTAATAAAAATCCTCTCACTAATTTAAATGTCTCTATCATATCACCTCTCTTCCTCCTATCCATCAAACTCTGCAATCCACATTTCTTCAACCTCTCTCCATAGCCAGCATTCCAAAGTCCTGACATTGTTTTGGTCACTCACCTTTGGATCCACTCCACATCACATTGAAAACAGGTGACAAGATCTGAAACCTACACCTTTGGTAAAAGAATTGGAGAAAATTAGCAATAATTTGTCCTCCTTTAGAATGCAAGACTGCTCTTCTACTTGCAATGAAATTATATTCAAAAAAAAGTCTTTGACTTTTGATGGTCAAAAATAATTCTTTGAGCTATTCTGCCTACTTTTGAAATATAACCTCTGAACATCGACTCTCTGTTCACCATCATTCCCTAAACCTTAGCCTCATCAGTTTCTTGGAATCCAGTTCAGTCTGTACAATTTATAAATTATAATCTTATTTCAACAAAATGCATTACCATTGCAATTTTCCACACTAGAATGGCAAACGTTTCTTCAACCAACACTGTAAGTCTATTAAATTGTCCTGTAGTATTTATATTACCTATATTAACTATTATTAATACCACAGTATAGTATAATCACTAAACAACTGAATGTTCCTCCTCAATTAATTCCTGATATCATTAATACACAAATTAAACAGCATCAATTCTAGTACACTGTGGTGAAAACTGATTATCTGCCTTCTCCTTGATTCTATTGCATCATATACAGGCCTCTTATCTGTGTCACCAACTCCATATTATTATTATTATTATGGGTACCTCCAGAGTCAGAAGGATGATTGAGAAGCCTACACTAATCATTATTCATGCAATACCTATCATATCGCTATTTAAAATTATTCATAGGCAGAGCACTCACAACTAACTCTGGCAATCTATTCTACTTATTCACTACTCTCCAAGCAAAAAATCTAGTCAGCATACCCTTACTAACCACACTCTTATACAACTTCCAGGGTGACTCTTTGTTTTTCCCTACATATGATTGCAAGATTTATTTTTGTTAATCTTATAGAATTAGTAATTTATAAGTTTCTTTCATGTCCCTTTTCTTCTGCCTCTTACTATTCTCTGAATCCTCTACACCATTTCTGATCACTGGGTGACCAAATCTGTGCATAGTAATCAAGATGCAGCTGAATAAAGAGGGATAATAACTTTGATATCTTTACTGGTTAACGTGATCTTCAACATGCAAATAATCCTTTGAGCTATTTTGCATCATGTCCTCTGAACTTGCTAATTCCTTTATCTTATCAATTTTCTGCAATCCAGTCTATCAATATGATACAAAGTCTGGAATCTTTTTATCACAAAGTGCATTACCTGATATTTTGCAACATTAATTTGACATCATTGTACTTTGTCCACACTGCCAATTTATTTAAATCATCAAGCAGAATATCTACATCACCTTTATCAACTATTGTTCTTGCCAGTTTTGTATCATTCGCAAACAACTGGAAATATTCTCTCCCCCTCCTTAAATCAAACCCTACATCATTAATATAAAGTTATAGAGTAGTGGCTCAAATACAGAATCCTGAAGTGCTCCACCAGTCATCCTCGTTTGCCTTCACTTCACTCCACCATATTCTGCTCTCTGTCTGTAAACCATCTCCCATCTATGCCACCGGCTTCATATCCATTCCCATTTGCTCCAATGCATGCAATAGTTTTTGATGTGATATTTGATCAAATGTCTTTTAAAAAGTCCAGCAGTAGCATACTGTAACCATTTCCTTTATCCAATTTCACTGTCACTTTATTATAAAATGTGAATAAATTCCTAAGGCAAGACCTACCTTAGTAATAAAGTAAATCCATGCTGCTCAGTGTAGAGTATCACACTCCTATCCACCCATTCCTAAATTTTACCTTTTTGCTACTTCCATCTTGGAGTTATCTTTACGTAATGGAACTATCTTATCCTCTTTCTACTCCCTTGGAACCTTCCCAGAACTGAGACAGATCAACCATCTTCACCAGAGACACTGCCATATTCACATCAATATTTTTCAATATGTTGAGTAATTCTAGTTCAGCTACCTTAATTCTGACATCAGTCTTTGTCATCAGTAACTGCAAAGTTTCTACCTGGATGATGCATCCTTGCAAAGTAAACCGCTAAGTTTAATTATTTCTTCAGCACTTGTCACTTTCCTACCAGTGAAATTGAGGAAAGTTATCCACCCATAATCATTCTTTCTCTTACTTACTACATAATGAAAAAAAACTCTTTTGGGATTTACTTTGGCTTGCTTAGCTAATTTTTTCTCATAATCTGATTTAGCCTTCCCCCGTCATACTAGTTACCCTTCTTGCAGCGATAAAATGTAATTGACATTGTATTTTCAAACAGGATAGAAGAAAATAGGACAAGATAGCTACTAATAATAGCTGAAGAAATTCAGTTAAGAGAATAGAAGTTAAGAAGGATTTTCAAATCTGAGGGAGATAGTTCATTTGAAGCTATCTGGTGTATAGACAGAACACAATATTTTGTCAGTTGCTGCTATAGACCAAAGGTCCAGAGGAAGATGTAGATACCATGCACCAGCAGATTTTCCCTGTGATAATTTCTAGGTTTACACTTACTGTGTTTAATTTAGATTTCAATTGGAAGGAAGAAAGGGCACATGGACATGGAATTTATAGTTATCAAGGAATAAAAATAAAAAATGGTGATCAGCATGCTCATGAGCAATACAAACCACCATTTTTTTTTTTTATTTTTCCCTCCATAATGTTTTCTTTTTTTTTTTAAAGCTCTTGCTTTAATCACCCATTTAAGCCCTACTTGGTTTACCCTCTTAATGCTGGACATGCATATTGTCATAATCAGCAGCTTTACAATTCCATATAAGCTCTTTCTTGACTGAGAATTCCATAGGTTTAATGGAATTCTCAGTCAATGATTTCATAGTCATTATATAAAACCAAGGTACAGGGTGCTACTGTGGTTATTGGATAGATGTTCTGATGCTATTACCATATCCAACACTCTGAAAACCCCTGATCTCTTCCATCATATGTTGCTTCAGGTAATTATTCCTTGGTAACTGTATAAATTCCATGTCCATGTGCCCTTTCTTCCTTCCAATTGAAATCTAAATTTAACACAGTAAGTGTAAACCCTAGAAATTATCACAGGGAAAATCTGCTGGTGCATGGTATCTACATCTTCCTCTGGACTTTTGGTCTATAGCGGCAACCAACAAAATATTGTGTTCTGTCTACACCAGATAGCTTCAAATGAACTATCTCCCTCAGATTCACAATCCTTCTTACTTCTATTCTCTTAACTGAATTTCTTCAGCTATCATTAGTAGCTATCTTGTTCTATTCCTTCTATCCTCTTTGAAAATACAATATCTATTACATTTTATTCCTGCAACTATATAATTTTCTGTGAACTAGATGACATGATAATGATGATGATAATTTTTGACCAAGACAAGATGACCATATCAAAAACACTGCTTTCCTTTATTTCTGATATTTGTGTATATGCATTTCAACATTCCCCCAGTTACTCTTACAATGTTATTACCAACCCATGGGACTGAAAGATGCAGAAGAGACTGTTCAACTAATGAGTGCCCCATTTTGCTAAGAGCTATGAACCTGGTGTAAGCAAAGTAAAATGAAACTACTAGAGCTGTTACATAAATTGAATAAAAAATTTTGCAGTAGAGTGAGAAGGAATATATGTGTGTGGTGGATGAGAGGATGCACCAGGTCTTTTCCAGGAGGAAGGATGAACAGGGGTATTGAGACACTGGATATGAGAAGTAAGTGGGTGAAGAAGTTAGTGGTTATGGTTGGAACGAATGACTTGGTTGGGTATAGGAAGAAATATGAGGTTGGATATCAGGAGATTATTTAAGGAAAGTGTAGTAGTAAGAGTAGTTTGTGTGTTGTCAGGGATGACAATGATGAGTTGCACTGAATAGCAAAGATCTTGAATGGAATGTTAGCAGAAATGTGTGAAGAGAAAAGAGTGCAGTTTGTGAATGAGTGAGGGGAGTTTGAGAATAAATGGAAATGTATAAGAATAACAGAATGTATCTGAATGGTTTTGCAGGTTCATCTTGAAAGGCTGCTGCTGCTGGGAGGTAGTGTAATGAATGATGAGAACAAGATGTTAGTGGAAGTCAGAGATGAAATAAATGAACAGTATGAGAGTGGACCAGGTGAGATTGATATGATTGTTATTTGAGATGATAATGTGATAACAGAAATGCAAGTTGGATAAGAAAAGCCAAGGAAGTCAGGGAGACATCGTGTAAGGAGAGTGAATTCTCAAATAACAACCGATCCTACTTAATGTATGTATGAGGATGGTCACAACAGAAATATAATGTACTGGGATGTATAGGGAAAGGCTTAGTCTAGTGGGAATATGGGACAAAGGTTAAGGATGAGCAGACGGCAAGTGTAGAGAAGTCACAGATAAGGGGCACAATAAGTAGGACCGGCTATAGACCAAGAAATGAATAGCTATGCTTATTTATGAATGCCAGTAGTATCAGAAATAAGGAAGATGAAATTGTTGCATTGACTGAGTTTATATGCTCAAAAATAGTTGAAATAAGTGAAACATGGTTGGATGAGAATGATATTTTGATGAGAATAGAAATGGAAGGATATCTGTTTTATGTGAGAATAAGAAGAGCAAGAAGGGGGGGGTCCTACTAATGATAGTGTGGGAATTATGTCCACACAAGGTTGACATAACAAGGGGAAAAAAAGTGGCAGTGGTTTTGAAGCAGTATGGTGTGAAGTGGAGAGTGATAAAATAAGATATTTGGTGGAGTGTTGCTATAAGTCAGAGCATGTGGAATGGAGACAAAGAAACATATAGGTGATTCAGCTTAGTGGGCAAGCGAAGGGCAATCGCTGTGGGTGATTTCAATTATGGTAATGCTGATTGGAATGAACAGAATAAGCAGAATGAACTTCCCAAGTTTTTAAGGGACAACGATCTTAGAAAAGTAATGGACAACACCAAGTTTAAGATTCATCGATCTGGTTATATCATCAGAAGATGTAATTGTGAATGAAGTGTCTAATATTCCTCCAGTTGGTGAGAGTCAACATAAATTGATATCTGTATTGTAGCCAGTCATATGAGAACTTCTATAAAGAAATGTGGAACTACAAGACAGATTATTATGAAAAGCTTAGGAGACAATTGGTACTCCACTCGTCATCTTACTTTTGCGAAACTGCACCTCCATACACAACTTGCTGTACCTATCAGTCAACCACTGAAATCAAGCTAACAATGACTATCCACCCCTATCCTGATAATTTTCAATTTTCAATTTCACTTGATAAATTTAGTAATTTATCAATTGGCACTTGACCAAATGCATTAGCAAAATCCAGATAAATCATGATACCAAGTGCGTTCTCTGTCTAATACACTAGTCACTCTATTATAAAATGCAACCCAGTTTCTAAAGGTTTTATGTGTGTATTCTGTCTCTAACCAGCCTCTCTAACACCTTCACCACTACACTTGATATTTACACTGCCCTACAGATTGATACTACTGTTTGGAATCTCTCTTAGCAGGGCATCATTTGTCCTTCCTTCCACTCTTCTGATGTTATTCCTGTTGCTAGACTTCTGTTGAACAACCAAGTCAAGGGCACTGCCAGTTCTTTTGAACAGTCCTGTAATACATGTGGTGATATACTATACAGTTCTACATCAAGGTTACTTAATATTGAAACACTTCCCCACTCTTGAACTATCAGAGTAATTGCTATTCAACATTACTCTGATAGTTCCCTACATGAAATATACTAATAAAATAGACATTGAATATTTCCACTATATCTTTAGCAGATGTGACTTGTGTTTCATCTCCAGTAACTAAAGTCTAAAGTCAGTCTTCCAAATTCACACTTTCTTCTGCTAGCAACAGAACTGTAGAATTCTCTAGGGTTGTACTTTACTGCTTCAACCAATCTCTTTTCATATGTCACTTTCTCTTTCCTTATGACACTTCACGACCTTAGCCTGCACCTTATACTCCTCATGCTGCTGCGGGGGGGGGGGGGGGATACTTGCATATTATGCTAGAAGAAACTGATCAGGCTATGGATCTTGGAGTTTTAATAGCTAAGAAACTGAAGTTCAAGGAGCCAAATAGTAAAGATTGCAAATACTCCAAGGATAAGTGCATCTAAAACAAATTCTGACATGTAAAGATAAGGCAATTGTAAGGAAGTGCCACTTTTACAAAATCATGATATAATCTTGCATACATGACTGTGCTCAGATCTGGTTTTCTGGGAGGCTACAGATGCAGTGGAGAGAATGCAAAAGAGAGGATTAGGGATGCTATTGGGATGGTGGAATGTAGATTATGAGGACAGACTAAGAATATATGCGGACTGCAACAAATAGGAGAAAATTAGGTGAAACTCTATTCACATTTCAGATCCACTCACAGAAATAACTTTTGTCCTTTTCATTTTTAAAATGAATAAAGGGAAAAATCTTGTCATTATGTTCTGATAAGGTGTGTAAGGATCACTGAGATAAAAAGGTGTCAACCTAGGATAAATCGGGAGTAGTCAGGTCTGGAGAAAGCAGGATAGCCTTGAGAGATGTATCATGAATAGGACTGCAATAGATCAAAGAATCACAGAATGAGTTATTGTGTTTGTTTACAAATGTCAGAACTGTATAAAAAATACAAGAAACAAATTTATTATTACATGCCACCATGATAGAGTCCCAGGGACTTGTGCAAAGTAATATTGTGCTCAATAATCCACTCCCACAAACATATTATTTTTTGTTAATTCAATGTGTTCTCGTGTTTATCTGTGTAGTATGTGTACCACACTTTGGGTACATGCACCCTGGAAACATTGGTCTATTCTATGAATAACACAGCCTTTAAGTGGTGGTGGCCAGACAACGATATGATAGTTCTGGTAGCTTCCAGAGCTTGCACGTAAACACTCCTGCAATAATGTGGCACTGACACCACATTATTATTAGGTATTTCAACTATGGTAATATATACTGGATAAAGGAAACAATACAAAGTTTGTCCATGAAATTTCCAAACTTTTTAAATAAAAATTTTCCGGTCTCACTTAGAAGCTATTCGGCATTGTCACCTTCAAACTTTTCTCCTCCACTTGGTATACACTGCTGCCAGAGTTTCTTCCATCCTTAGAAACATTTCTGGAACACTTCTTTCAGGATACTGCACAGTTATGCTAGTGATTTTTTCTTTATGGTGTCAACTGACTCAAAGCATCAGCCTTTCAATGTCCGTTTCAATTTTGGGAATAAAAAGAGTCTGCTGTTGCGAGGTCAGGCATGTAAGCAGGCTGTGGAATGACTGTTGTTTAGTGTTTTGCCAAAAACTGAAGGATAAGTAATGATATATGTGCAGGCACATTATCATGATGAAGCATCCATCAGTTTTTCCCTCCCTCCACTTGATCCACTTGTCTCACTTTTTTGGGTTGTGACGATCCTTTTGACACACACTGTGACAATTGAGCTTTTGTTTTGATGTCATAGCCATAAAACCCATGTCTCGTCCCCAGTAATGACATTTTATAAAACGTTTTCATCTTTGTAAGCTCAACTGAAAAGCTCTTGGCTCACATCACCTCAAATTTGTTTTTGATCATCAGTGAAAAAAAAGGCAAGTCACAAATTTGGCTGCAATGCAATTCATGCCTAAATTTTCCATGAGAATCTCATGATAGACAGTTTTAACATGTTTACTCCTTCATCTACCTCATGAACAGTTAAAGAGCAGTTAAAATGGATGATTTCACAAACTTTTGCAACATTCTCGTTAAATTTTCAATGTTGAAGGTCATCCTGAATAGGGATTATCATTGACTGAAGTTTGGCCATCTTTCGGAAATGTACATTTCCACTACTCTACATGTGAGTCCAGCCTAAAGCCTCATTCCCAAATGCTGTTATTAACATTTCAAATGTCCGCATGGTTAGCCTAGTGGCTATGCGCTTCGCAACCATATGCCTGGGGAAGGAGTGTCCTAGGTTTGATTCCCGTTGAAAACGTGAGGAGCTTAAGGATCTTCCTCAGCCATAGCCAAGTTAGCCAGTCTTGGGGGTGGACAGCAGGGTCCCCCCCCCAGTTTATCTGCGGTTTTTCTAACCTGCAGGTAGGCAAACCAGCCCCGTGAACACACACAAATACAGTCAGGAATACTTAAGACAATCCCTCCAGCCATAGGTTTGAATTATCAGCTATGCCGGTCCTGAGCTCAGATAAAAATAGGGGGGGATTGAGGTGACTGTCATACGTGAGCCCCTTTTACGGGGCTCACGGCCATTGAATCACCATACAAAATGAATGAATGAATATTTCAAATGTCTCCATGAAAGATTTTCCCAATTCGATGCAAAACTTCACACAAATTCATTGATCATGAAAATCACTTATTTTAAACACAACAAAAAATCACCAGATGCATCAAACATGTGTTGACACAAACAGACATAGTACAATAACTAAGCAAAATATATTATGTTACAGTTTTTGCTAGGCAATTTTGCCCAATGTTGCCACTAGATTGCAGTATGAAGCATGAAGCTAGTTGTGCTCGTTGGTGCGATAATTCAAAAGTTCAGGAATTTTCCAGACAAACCTTTTATATGGTAATAAGGAAACTGTGTACCTCATGAATCTTTATTCAAACAAACATGATGTCTTAATTATTTATAGAATATTTTTTGTAATATATATTGTATTGTGAAATATTAATAACATAAAGTGACTGAGAATTGAAGTAACTCAGGGTATACACAATTAATGGTGATAGATGGCATTGCATGTGGATGATGATGATGGATTGTGGCGGTATGTGTAGATGGAAGATTAAGAAGTATAGATGGTTTGTTCTGTGGAATGGAGTACTCTGCTGTAATGAATTCTTTGACTGATTGGAGGTATAACAGAATAATAATATGTGTAACCCTGAAATAGTCCTTTCAGGGTTATAGAGTGACCAGAAATCATCTTGAATAATATGGAGAGACCACCATATTTAAGAACTTACTTTAATTAAATTAAAATACCATTTGACTTTTCAACCTTTATGTCAAAGTCATCTTCAGGAATACACCTAGCCAAGAAACTAGCAACAGCACTCAAGGAGTTGATCATTTCAAGTGGATCATTTCCCTCACCTACTTGAAGACCACATAACCCTTCATAAACAAAATTAAAAATATTAGTCAACAATGAAGATTTACTATTCAGTTTTGAAGTTACTGCCTTTTTCATGAATGTTCCAATCACTGACACAGTTCTTCTCTTACAAAACAAATTTCCTCCCAACATGTGGATGTGGGCCATCTTTGCTACAGTTATTTTGTGAGGCAAAACCATTTCTACCCACAAAAAGAAGGTGCTATTGAAATAGAAAACAAACACCCATCTGTTTCTGGATACACTTGTTCTTCTTTCCTCAGGAAGGCTTCCCACTTTTCTATAACTAAACCCAAAGGTTGGCTAAGATATGTCGATGACATATATGCTATTTGGCTCAATGGCCACCAAACTTTATAAACAATTTCCTCATTGACCTCAACAAGCAACACAGATGAATTCAATTCACTATTGAAACTGAAAACAAACACACTTCGATTTCTGGATACATTTGTTACACTTCTTCCCTCAGGCATCTCTCATTCACTGTCTGTAGTAAACCAACATACATACACAGGCCAATACATTCACAGACACTCATACCACTATCCTACACAGAAACTAAGTGTTATTAGCACCCTCAAAAAAAGCCTTAACAATTTACTCTGATGAGCAGGCTTTGAAAAATAAATTTGAAATAACAGATAAAACATTTATAAAAAAATGGTTACAACAAGAAAACAATACATAGAATCCTTCACAAAAACACAACTAAAAATAAAAAATAAAGGCTTACAGTAAAGCCATAGCCATCATCTATATACGAAAGAAAATTATTATTATCCAAAAAAAAAAAAAAAAAAATAGACAACACACTGCAAAAATAAAACATTAAAGATGCATTTACAAAACCAATGAAAATAAAAAATATACTAAGTTCTTATAAAGATGGTATGAAAATGGTAACGAAAGACCTGCAAGTGCCGTATGGCGATTCGATTATTGGAGGTGTGGTAAATGGGAAGATTCACAAGGTTTGTTTTCCTGAAGGTAAAATGAATAAAATAATTGAGGCATTGGATATGAGGACTAAGCAAGTAATGAAGTTAGTTGGTAGTGGTAGCAGGGACAAATAACTTCAATGGGAACGTGGGAGACTGTAAAATTGGATATCTCGAGGTTGTTGAGGAGGATAAAAAATAATAGTGTGATAAGAAAGGTAGTCAGTGTGTTTCCCAGGTATGACAGTGATGAGATGAGGTGGAGAGCAAGAATTATGAATGATATGTTAGTAGAAATGTGTGAAGAGAAAGGAGTGCAGTTTCTTAATGTGTGTAATGAGTTTGAAGGAAGAACTGAACTGTATAAGAGTGATGGACTACATCTGAATGGTTTTGGTGTAAGTCATTTGGAGAGACTGCTGCTGCTAGAAGAAAGAGTAATGAATGCAGAGAATGAATCTGAGGCCAATACATTCACAGACACTCATACCACTATCCTACACAGAAACTAAGTGTTATTAGCACCCTCAAAAAAAGCCTTAACAATTTACTCTGATGAGCAGGCTTTGAAAAATAAATTTGAAATAACAGATAAAACATTTATAAAAAAATGGTTACAACAAGAAAACAATACATAGAATCCTTCACAAAAACACAACTAAAAATAAAAAATAAAGGCTTACAGTAAAGCCATAGCCATCATCTATATACGAAAGAAAATTATTATTATCCAAAAAAAAAAAAAAAAAATAGACAACACACTGCAAAAATAAAACATTAAAGATGCATTTACAAAACCAATGAAAATAAAAAATATACTAAGTTCTTATAAAGATGGTATGAAAATGGTAACGAAAGACCTGCAAGTGCCGTATGGCGATTCGATTATTGGAGGTGTGGTAAATGGGAAGATTCACAAGGTTTGTTTTCCTGAAGGTAAAATGAATAAAATAATTGAGGCATTGGATATGAGGACTAAGCAAGTAATGAAGTTAGCTGGTAGTGGTAGCAGGGACAAATAACTTCAATGGGAACGTGGGAGACTGTAAAATTGGATATCTCGAGGTTGTTGAGGAGGATAAAAAATAATAGTGTGATAAGAAAGGTAGTCAGTGTGTTTCCCAGGTATGACAGTGATGAGATGAGGTGGAGAGCAAGAATTATGAATGATATGTTAGTAGAAATGTGTGAAGAGAAAGGAGTGCAGTTTGTTAATGTGTGTAATGAGTTTGAAGGAAGAACTGAACTGTATAAGAGTGATGGACTACATCTGAATGGTTTTGGTGTAAGTCATTTGGAGAGACTGCTGCTGCTAGAAGAAAGAGTAATGAATGCAGAGAATGAATCTGAGCAAGTAAGAAGTGATGTGAAAGAGTGGGAGAGTAAGGAAGGAGAGACTGAAGTGGTGCTTATAAATGAAGAAGTGGGTAGCATGAGTGTAGAGAATGAGAGAACAAGTGTAAAAAGACAAACAGGGAAATAGAAAGGTGAACACAGAGTGAGAAAGATTGATGCTCCAAGAGGATGCAAGTGTGTGTGTGCATAGACAAAAAGTTAAGGGGATGACATGGAATGTTGGGAAATCAGTTGGATTTTAAGAAGGTTCTGGAACCAGTAAGAAGAAAAGAAACGGCTTGAAGAAAGTATGGAGAAGTAACATCTATCAAGTGGTATCAGTGAAACATATTATAGATCCAGGAATAAGCTATGATATTTGTATATACTTGTTAGAAGTATCAGAAACGAGGGAAATGATATGGTTGCATTAACTGAGTTCGTTCACCTAAAAATTGTTGGAGTAAGTGAGACATGGTTAGATGAGGATGCCATCCTGACAGAAATAGAGATGGAAGGGTATGCTGTATTTCCTGAAGACAGAAAGGGTAAAAAGACAAATGGAATGCTACTGATGATAGAAAAAGAGTTATGTCCATAACAAGTGGTAATGGTCTGAAATAGTATGGTGTGAGATAGAGATGAACAGAATGAAATACTTCATTTGCTATAGACCTAGTAATGTGGAGAGTAGTGACCAGGAAATGTATAAAGAAATTAGCCAAGCAAATGATAAAAGGGTGATCATTATCAGTGACTTTAATTGATGCAATATTGATTGGGATGACAAGATAGCAACTGAAAATGAAGAAAATGAGTTTCTTCAGTTTTTGAGGGACCACTACCTCAGGCATCATGTAACAGAGAGAACATGAGGATTGATGGTCTTGGATTTGATCATTCATCCCAAGATGTTATTATAAATGGGGTGTCTAATCTCAGTCCAGTTGGTCAGAGTAACCATGAAGTGATTACCTGGATAGTTGCCAGCCATGCGAGGAAAGGGTATATGTGGAACTACAAGGCTGGTGATTATGAGAAGCTCAGGAGACAGCTTGGAGCTGTCGCATGGAATGAGGAGTTGGGTAGAAAGGAAATCAAAGCTGCTTGGATGATATACAAGATCTAGTAGAAGCAATATCTAAATGTATTCCAAAGGTAAAAAGTTTAAATAAGGTAGGTGTGAAATGGATGAATAAAGAGATTAAGCATGCAATACCGAAAAAAAAAAAAAAAGGCATTATGGAGGCAACATAAGAGTAGTAATAATCAATTCCATGAGGATTACAAAGACCAGGCAAGGGGGATGTCTCTCTCTTGGAAAGAGTGGCAAAAGTTCAGTATGAGCAGAAGTTAACTAATGAAACCAAAAAAAAAATCCTATTTTGATATGTAGCTAGCAAAAATAAGAACAATTATGGTAGGATGGCACTGACTAGAGAAACCAGCATTAGAACAACTCCTGCAAAGAATACAGCTGCGATATTTAATGAGAAGTTCATAAAGGGCTTTAATCCTTGTGAATGTGACTTCATAGAGAGTTTGAGAGCAGTGGATGAAGAGGAAGAGAGAATGACTGTGAGTGAGGAAGAAGTATATTGGGATTAAGCAACATGATAATATATTACCACATATTTTGAAGGAATGTGCCAGGGAGTTGACATCAGTCTTCGTAAAGGAGGTGACAGGATTCAAGCATCAAATTATAGACCAACCAGGTGTGAGGTGTTGTAGTTAAAAGTTTTGGAAAGGCTGGTGAGAATTAGGATCCAGAATTGGGTTGAAAACAATTGTTTTATCTTTGATGAACAGCATGGATTTGCTAAAAGAAGGTTATGTTTTAATAATCTGTTTACAATAAGTGACAGTAGCTTTGGATGTAGGAGATGGATACACAGTAGTATACTTAGACTTTGCAAAGGCTTTTGATACTTTACCACAAGATAAGCTGATAGCCAAACTAGAGAGGTTGGGGTTGAATGTTAGACTAGTGCATTGGATAAGAAATTGGCTGTTTGATAGGTATCAACAAGTTGTGTGTGTGGAAGAGCAACTATAACCCCAAAGAGGAAAGTCACGTGTAGTATGCCTCAGGGATTTGTTTTAGGGCCACTGATTCTTTAATCTATATGTTAATGATATCAGAGAAGATTTTATCAGGTATATATATAGCTGTTTGCACACGATGCAAAGTTGGGATGAACTATGAGGAACTAGGATAGAAGGGGTAAAAAGGGAGGGGGAATGCTATTGATGATAGAGAAAGAGTTATGTCCATACAAAGTGAAGATGCAAGAGGGAAATAGAGCCAGTGGTTTTGAGGCAGTATGGTGTGAGATAGAGGTGAATGGAATAAAGTGAAAGTAAAATAAAGTAAAGTGAAAGGACATGTGGATGGGTGATTATGAAATGTATAATCAAATTAGCCAAGGAAATAAGAAAAGAGTGATCATTATGAGCAATTTTAATTATGGCAACATAGACTTGGTCATTTGGTTGTCAAAAGGATGAATAGATGTTGGATCCTTGTGCCACTGGGGAGGGCAAGCCAGCCCATCCCAGTGCCAAACCCAAATAAATGGGAAGGGTTGGCGTCAGGAAGGGCATCCGGCCGTAAAAAAAAATATGCCGAAACTAGGGATGAAATGTCAGATAACGAAGAAAGGACAACGGCTAGGGTGTCCCACATAAAAGAAACGCAGTTCCGTTGCCCAAGGACCGTGAGAAGTTAGCCAGGTCTACTGAACCAAGGACGGGTTCAGCTAAAGAAGCGAGTCCAACAGAGAGAGTGTGTAAAGTAAGAATCGGGTTACTGAATGTGGGTACGATGAATGAGAAGAGCAGACAGATAGCAGACATGATGAGAAGAAGGAAGCTGAAGATCTTGTGCATGCAGGAGACAAGGTGGAAGGGCAACAAAGCAAAAGCTGGCTGAAAGATATAAACTGTTTTACAGCGGGGTAAATGAGAATGGAAGAAACGGAGTTGGAATCATCGTCGACAAGGAGCTGAAGGGTCTGCAAGGTGTGCCGGAAGAATGATCGGATTACGAGTGTTAAGTTTGAGATTGGAGAAAGCGGGGCTGTGATAGTGTGTGGCTACGTTCCCCAAGTAGGTTGTGGTGAGGAGGAGAAAGAGGCATTTTGGAGAGAACTTGGCCAGGTAGTAATGGGAATACCTGACAGTGAGTGAGAGGGATCATCGGAGCAAACCTGAATTGGCATGTAGGAAGATGACGAAGTGGTGAAGAAAGGGTGCACAGGGGTTGGAGTAGTGGTGAAAGAAATGAAGAAGGTAAAAGAATCATAGAGCATGCTGTGGCCTTTGACCTAGCTATAGCTAACACGTGGTTTAAGAAGAGAGTTGGAAACCTGATAACCTATAAGAGCCGGATAGAATAAGTCAGATTGACTATATTATGTGCCATAGGAAACATCTGAAGGAGGTGAAAAACTGCAAAGTGATTAACAAAGAAAGTGTAGTGGCACAGCACATGTTGGTTGTGGTAGACTGTGATATAAAAGGGGAAAAGAAGAAGAGACGGAAGTGGCGGAAAGATAGAAAAATAAAGTGGTGGAAATTGGAAGTGGAAGGCCCAAGGAATAAGTTTAAAGAAAAGGTACTGAAAGAAATGAAGTTATTACCAGAGGATGTGGAAGAATGGTGGGGCGTAAATAGATGGATTATTAGAAAAATTGGAGAAGAGGTGCTCAGTATGACATCAGGAAAGGGGCTGCCCGAGGATAAGGTGGCATAGTGGTGGAATGAGGAGGTGCAGTTGGAGATCAAGGAAACGAAAGAGGCAAAGAAAAAATGGGACATGACTGGAACTTGAGCCAACAAGGAGGCATATAGATTAGCAAAGAAAACTGCAAAGAGAGCTGTGGCAAGGGCAATTGAAGAAGTTTATGAAGTACCAGAGAGAATTGGTGGTGAAGCTCAGTTGTTGAGAATAGTGAAAGCTAGAGATAAGGCCTCGAAAGACATAACATCAGTCAAGCAGATAAAGGATGCCTCAGCAGTAGTACTACAAGAGGAGGACAAAATCAGAGGAAGATGGAAAGAATATTTCCGTAATCTGCTAAATGAGGAGAATCCAAGAGAGAGGTGTGAGGATGGAGAAGCAAACGAGGGATCGGTGCAGGACATCAGCAAAGAGGAAGTGCTTCGGGTACTGAGAAAAATGAAGAATGGGAAGGTTATGGGGGCGGACCAGATACCTGGGGAAAGTGTTTAGAAGTCTGGGCAGCAAGGGCACAGACATGTTTCTCCCACGAATCGTTTGACTCATATGAATCATTTTGACTCTTTTGACTCCACACACACATATTAACACCATACATTGAGGTATGGTGTTAATAATAATAAAGACAAAAACTGTTTTTGATACTGTTATGCTGTTCTTCCAGTGTTTCATATATCTCGCAGTGTGCTCCTCTCACTCCATTTCTGCCATTTCCTCCTTTATAATCATTCCGTATCTTTAAAAAATTCCTTTGTATTCACAGTTTTTCATTATGTCCTATCTTTTCCTGATTGTCTCCAAGTTCAGTTAAAAAAAAAAAAAGGAGCTAATGATTAGTAGATAAATTACTAGTTTACATAGTTTATATTTCACAGATAAAATATGAAAATGTGCTGTGAAGTCACAAACACATAGCATATTTGTATATGTAATAGTTTCATTGCATTCTTAATTCATGTTAATGAAAGATAAAGATTTATAAGTACCGGATTTGCAAATTTACCCACAAATTGGTTATGGACAATTATTGTGTGAATTCATATTCCCAATATATTTTGCTTCCCCTATTAACCTGAATAATCATGTTGTTGATATTTTTATCTCAGCATTTAATATGATAAATATCATTAAATAAAATTTCCATACATAATATCAATGCTTACCATGGACAGTGAGGAAGACAACCTTACTAAGGCCAGAAGCAATCCCATTGCTTGCTTGGCACAAATAATAACCAGCATCTTCTTCTTGGGCATTTTTAATAAGCAAGGAACCATTGGCGTAGACCTCATAATGTGGTCCACTAGCTATGGCTGAGTAGTGACGGGGAGAGCTGGCTATAAATATATAAAGGAGAACAAATTAAATCAGTTCTGTTATACATTTTAAACACACACACACACACACAAGGAAACATTTGCAAGATAATATCTTGTAGATGAGAAACGCCTGATAATAAATGCAAGATGTTTCCAAATACATTTCTTCATTTGGAATTCTTGCATGAACAGTGCATAATAGTTAAAAATAAATATAAATCTGAAATATTTAAATTTAATTTCCATTAAACATTAAAATCCTGCTGACAGGAATGGAAAAATAAAAGCACTTCCTTTTTTTTAGATAAATCACTAGAAAGAAATTCAGCAGGATCATCAAATGATTATTCAATGGAATGACCTTATAAGTAATATATTATTATTATTATTCATTATTATTCTCATCATGATCAAATTTTTATTCCAGTTTTTAAGTTAAATAAGTTTTTATTTTTCATTCAGCTTAATTGAATTTAATAACAAGTTTACAATAAAGCCTGTGCACAGTGTGGAAATGCAGTTTGCATCCAGATTGCTAAAAAACCTGAAGAAAGACTGCTGTAAGTTCAATTCCAGTTGCCAACTAGAGGAGGTTTGTTGTGGGAAGTTTTTCCACTTGGTTGAAAATTAAATTTGTCAAGAAATTATATTCTTGTTTAATCCTTTAGCCAACTGTAAGCAAATAACATCTGCAGATGAATTATTCACAACTAGGCTATTGTATGTTGAGGATGATGACTTCACATTAATTGCCTTATTATCCCATAAAGTACATTGCTATACATTATGGGAAAGGTCACTTCAGACTGGTTTCAACCTTTATTGGAATTTCATGTGGGAGCCAGATCCAGAAGAGATGCAAAGGTTTAATTAATTTAAAAGTTATGAGAAATATACAAGGTGTGGCTATTAAATAACGAGACTGGTTGCAAAAATGTTTACAATCCACTGACTGAAAATGGGTGCCCTTCAATGCGGATTTCAACTTTGGAAAAAGGTAAAAGTCGCATGGAGCTAAGTCCGGCAAGTAAGGTGATGGTCCAACACTGGGATCTTCTTATCAGCCAGATACTGCTTTACAGGTCAGGTCTCTTCTTCCTCACTTGTTCTCTCAGCTTGGCCAGAACCTCAAGGTAATGTTTGTTAACTGTCTGACCCTATGGTACCCATTCAATCATTATGATGCCAAATTGATATAAAAAAAAACTATCAGCATTGCCTTCAGTTTTGATTTGCTCATTCTTGCTTTTTTTTTTTCATTCTCAGTGACGTGGGAGTTTTCCAGTGCATCAATTGTCTCTTTGTTTCTGGACTTAGCTCCATGTGACTTTTACCTTTTTCCAAAGTTGAAATCTGCATAGAAGGGCACCCATTTTCAGTCAGTGGATGAGGTAAAGAAGAAACCGGCAGTGCTACTGAGGGGAATATGTTGAAGGGGATAATAATTAAGTTGTACAATTGTAATAATAAACCATATTTTTGCAACTAGCCTTATTATTTAATAGCTATATTTAATTTAAGATGTATATTTCTCATATACATCTTATATTTCTCATAAAGTTATGAGAAATATACAAGCCACACCTTGTATATTTCTCATAACTTTTAAGTTAATTCAACCTTTGCATCTCTTCTGGATCTGGCTCCCACTGATGAAATTCCAATAAAGGTTGAAACCAGTCTGAAGTGACCATTCCCATAATGTACAGCAATATAATTTATGGGATAATAAGGCAATTAACTAGAAATCATCATCCTCAACATACAATCGCCTAGTTGTGAATAATTCATGTGCAGATGTTGTTTGTTTACAGTTGGCTAAAGGATAACAAGAATATAATCTCTTGTTTAATCCTTAATCCTCTTTAATCCATATAATTTAAAGAATATTAGTTTACAACATTGTATATGAATTTTCCATTGATGAAAACAGTGCTGCAAGTCATCAGGTGTTGTCTGCTTCAGTATTAACTGGATGCTAATTAAAATCAATGATAGTCATGGGCCGGTTTTCTATGATGGGCTAAGAGTGGAGTTTGGCTGCTCACTAGTCTCTAAAAGATAGTTAGGGCTAAACGGCTTAACCTACTCCCTTTGGAGAAAGGTATTAGCAGATTTATTTATTTATTTTACATTTCTAAAACTAATATGGGTAGGTTACAGGCATGAAAATAGCAAGGATTATTATATTTTAATTTAGTATTACCTCATAAAAATCAGTGGATGATCCTTTGAGAAACACATACTGCTAAACTATATTCAGACTACCCACAAAAATATGTTCCATGAAAAACTTTCAATGGACCAGATTCCCTCTCCACTTCATAGCTTGAAAAAAATTTTTTGAGTACTCTCACCCATGAAATGTTATAAAACTGTAGCACATTAGCATCATCGATGGGATTAGGATTTTTAATTTTTTTTAAATTTTATTCATTTTTTAACATTGTTTTATGTATTCATTTATTTTTAAAATCTTGAAATCCCACTAAAAACCAGGAACTTGCATCAAATAAACAGAATTGTGGTCTCACACTGGGTGATGAGTAGGACATACTAATATTTGGGTATTGCTAAAAAATGAATATATCTATTAAGGAAATGCCAGTTGGACTTCGAAGTAGTAGATGTTCTGGTAAGATCACGAACATGATCACGACTTTGCTTATAGGAAAACTTAAGTGATTGTTGCCATATTTGGTCTTCATTTCTGTCTCCTTCATCCTCCTCTCTTCTTACATGCAGTGCTGACAAACCCTTCTAAGATGTGACAAGCACACTGGAAGAAAACCAAAACTTCTTCCATTTGAAGATGTACAGTACAAAAATAGTTTGGCAGTTTGGGGGGAAGGGGGTAGCACTCTCTAACCAGATAGTGAATAATCGTGTTGCTGCATCATATTGTTGTTGTTGGTCGTCGGCGAGTGAAACGCAATGCCAGAGCACATTGTGAATGCAAGGCATATAAATAATGATGAGTCTATTGACTCCATGGAGGCTACTGTAATAATAATATCTAGAAGAAGTCAAAAACCGAAATATTACAGTGATTATGTTGCAGCCACGCAACAGATGGGACAGCACTCATAGGAGACATGGATATAAGACATGAACTAAGGTAATTTCTGCTCTCTGGAATGTTGGGTATGAAGAAAGATTCAGAAGATGCAATTTACAGAGTCTATTGAATAGGAGGAGCCTCCATAGCTCAGTCAATATACACAAAGCTCTTTGGTCAGAAAGACCTGGGTTTGATTCCCGCCCATGACGGGAGGAACCTTTATCGAGTCTTTTCTGACTAAAGGTGAGTTAGCTGGTCTTGTACTAAGCTTGAGGATTTTTCATCTCTCAAAACAGGCAAATTGGCACCATGTTTCATAATCATTTCCTGGTAAAATAGCATATTACTATCCAACCAACTACAAGGCTGAGGACTAAACAGCAACAGTGAATAGGAGGAAGATGGAGTAATATGATAGAGATGTACAAGTTGGTAAGGGGTTGTTATAGGATTAACAATGAAGAGGTTTTCATAAAATGGTGAGAGATGGGAAGAGAACATGAGGTTATCCCTGTAAGCTGTATGAGGAGGGTGTTGGATCTTGAATGAAAAGATTTCCCTAAAGAAATATTTTGTTCAAGATTCAACAAGTTTAGCTAAACAATATCAAAAATGATATTGAAGATACTAATAGATAGGTAAAGATACTAATTGTTTAAAGAATCATATGCTAGTACAAACTTTGTAATATTACTTAAAGGTAAACGATGTCATTTGTTTGTAAGAAATTATAATGAAAGAAGTATTCTTAATAAGATATATGTTGGGGCATAGTAACAGAGGTTCAAAGTCCACTAACGAGAACTTCGGGTGAATTCTGTAGCCTACGGCAAATTGTTTACATGCGGAACAGCACGCGCTCAATGTTTTCCAGGAAGACACAGCACACGCACGGAGTTCTCCAGGAAGATGCGAATAGAATATACGACATGTGCGAAAAAGAGGGTGCCGAGGAGAGGTATGGTAGTGAAGAGGGGCCAAAGGTAGAAGGTATAAAAGGGGTTTGCCCCCTTTCGAGAGGTTTTTTCTTCTTGAGGCCTTTAGTCTGCTTTGGATTTTCTTGTGGAGTCGGAGAGAGTTCGAGTTCGGGATCTTATCGATAGCATGTAGCTATTCACTGCCGTTGGTTTATGATATCGTACAGAAGGAATCGATGAGGAGAGAATCAGTAGCCTACAGAGTAAGCTTGAAGGAAATGGGCGTGATATACGTCCACGTGGGTCAATCCAAGCCATGCTGTTTCTAGTCGACGAAGAGAAAGAAAGGCAGAACAATGAAGTCCAAGACTAGCCTGTGAGTCAATCGTCTAGGAAAAGTTTGAACATTCCATGGGATGAAGTAAGAAAAAATTTACAGACTGAATGAGTTTCCTGAATTATGGTAATGTAAAACCTTTTTAATTCTCTTGTTAAGAAAGAAAGGAATATTGTGATACAGAAGAAAAGAGATGTTATGTTTTAGAACTCTATATTTGTAGGAAGAAGGACTATCGTGAATATTAGGTAGCAGTGACTTAAATCTAAAGGCTATTTCTCAAATATTTATATGAATGAATTACAGTTTGAATGTTGTGAGTAATGATCTATAAAGTTACCGATGTGATTATTTTGAGAGTATGTACAGATAATTAAGGATATTTAGATGTTAACAAAGTTTTGTGCTGTGAAATTAACCTAAGACTGGATATGTTGTGTGAATTACAGTTGCTATGTTTATTATTATTATTGTTATTACTATTATTATTGTTGTTATTATTATTATTACAGGTATCTCCATGGAGTCAGTAGACTCATCATGGGAGACCCAAACTAGCAAAACAATATCTATCATATCTCTTCTTGAATTCATTTACAGATAAAGAACTCACAACTAAGTCAGGCAATGAATTCCACTCATTCACCACCCTCCAGGCAAAAAAAATTGTTCTCACACCCTTGTTAACCACACTCTTCTTTAATTTCCAGGGATGAGCTCTTGTTCTTCCATCACTATCAACACAGTTGAAACATTTCCCCTGAGTCAATCCTATAAAAACCTTTCAGAAATTTAAATGTTTCTATCATATCCACTCTTCTCCGCCTATCAACCAACCTCTGCAATCCACAAGCTCTCAATCTATCAATGTAGAGAGCATTTTTTACATCACTAACCAACTCAGTCACTCTTCTCTGAACCCTCTCCATAGCCTCCTCATATCCAAGGAATCCAGGTGACCAGACCTGAGAACAGTAATCCAAATGTGGAAGTATCAATGCTTCATAAAGGGGAATAATAACCTCTTTATCTCTGGATGTCATGTTCCTCAACAACCAAGTAACCCCATGTGCAATCTTGGACACCTTAGCAGTGTCCTCTGAACTTTATCTCCCTATCTACCAACACCCCTAAGTCCCTAGCCTCATCAATCTCTTGGAGTACTGTTCCATCAATGTAGTACATAGCTGGTAATCTTTTAATCCGAAAATGCATGACTTTACACTTTCCCACATTGACCTGACATCCACTACCTTTTGCCCATTCTACCAGCTTATTTAAATCATCCTGCAAACTTTCAACATCAGCTTGATTTTTTATTGCGCTACCCAACTTTGTATCATCAGCAAACAACTGAATATCTATCTCCCTGTAAGCCATTTCCTATATAATTTATATACAAATTAAACAACAATGGCCCAAGCACAGAGCCCTGAGGCACACCACTGGTCACCTGCCTCATCCTGGACTCTGCTCCTCCATACACCGCCTTCTGGTATCTCTCCCTGACCCATTCTCCTATCCATATCACGAGTTTAGTATCCATTCCCATCTGCTCCAATTTGTGTAACAGTGTTCCATGGGGTATTCTGTCAAAAGCCTTAGCAAAATCCAGAAGTACCACCGTGAAGCCAGTTCCTTTGTCCAACTCAGATGTCATTCTATTATGAAAAGTTAACAGATTGCTAAGGCAGGATCTACCTTTAACAAAACCATGTTGGCCTCTATAGAGTATCATATCCTGATCCACCCATTCTTGAATTTTGTCTTTAACCAACTTTTCCGATACTTTTACCACTACTCCTGAGATGGTGAATGGTCTGTAATTAACTACTGCAGTTTTAGAGTCACCCTTATGTAAAGGAACCACTTTGCCTAACTTCCACTCCCTAGGGACCATACCAGAGTTCAAACTTAAATTAAATATCCAAGTAAGAGGGGTTGACAATTCATTTGCACATTCACACAACACCCGAACTGATATTCCATCCAAACCTACAGCAGTGTTTGCATTTAAATTTTGCAATATATTAAATACCTCTGATTTCTTAGCTTACATTAGTTATTGCTACAGGTACAGAGATATCCACACTTGGGTGATAGACTTTTGAAAAGTGGTCACTCAGTAACTCGACTATTACATCTGATTTTGTCACCTCAAATACCATCAGCACCCACTAAAGTTATCCTTCCACAGTCATTCTTCCTTTTACTTGCCACATAGTGGAAGAACTCTTTGGGATTACCCTTGATCTCTTTGGCTAAGGTCTTCTCATTATCTGATTTAGCTTTTCTTACTATGCTGGTAACCTTCCTAGTTTGAGCCTTGTACTGCTCATGAGTGTACTGATCGCCTTTCTCCTTGTAAATTTTCCTTAACATTTTCTTTTTTTTTTTTTGCAGGTCAAGCTTGATACTACTGCTCATCCATCTAACGCCTGCCTTGTTTGACTTCCTGATCATGGGGACACAATCTGATATTGCTTTCTTCAGATACCTGCTGATTTTATCCCATGCACTGCTAACATCTTTCCTCTGCAATATGTTCTGCCATGGGATGGCTACAAGCTCACTCTGAAGCTTGTTATAATTGTCTAACCTGTAGTTCCGTATATACCCCTTCTTAACAGAAAAATCCACAGATTTCAACCTCCCAAGACAATACCACATGATCACTTTCACCAATTGAAGGTAACGAGGACACCTTACTTATGCATATATCCTCTGAACCAATAACCAGGTCCAACACTCACACACCACATGTCCCTTCAGTTATGTGCCGTTTCAAGTAATTATCTCGTAGAAGATGTATGAACTCCATTTCCTTTTTACTACGTGATATTTCCTCCTTCCAATTTGTATCCCCATAATTAAAATCTCCCATAATAATCACTAAACCTGCACTCATTGCACTAATTTGCTGATGCATGAATTCAATATCTCCCCCTGTACTCCCTAGCCTATAGCAGCATCCAACTGTATAGTTGGTTGCATTGGCCACTATTTCGCACCAGACCACCTCAAATGAACTCTCATTCGCATCTATTATCTTGATATACTACTTTCTTTGGCTGCAACTCATCAGCTTTCATCAACAGTTCTATCTTTTCTATCCTCCCTGAAAATATTGTACCCATCACATTCAATTCCAGTGACCACATCTTCTACTGACAGCCAAGTTTCACTAATGCCTACAACTTTTGGTGAGATTGACTAATGCCAAAAATTCTTCTCTCTTATTTCGAATGCTTCTTGCATTGGTATACAAAAATTGCAGATTCCCTCTAGATCTTGTACCGACTTTAGAACTGATATATAAGTCACTAATTTCAGTATTCCCATGCCAATTTTTATCTCCTCTCTTTTGCAATTTATTCTGCGAATAAGGATCAATAAATATACAATCAGTGCTAAAGTTTCTCTCCCCAATTTCTTCAACTTGTTCAGAAAACAGTAACTTCTTCAATCGTTTATGTCCTTCCATGTTCAGATGCAGCCCATCTCTAGCATACAACTGTCTTTTTCCTTAAAACATCAATAGCAAACATCAACAAATTCCTGACCTCTTTTTTTGCACATTCTTGCAATCATATCATTCATTATCATCGCTCGTCTACTTAACTCGTAATTGTCAAAACGAGGTAGCACACAAACTATCCTCCCATTGACACTTTTCCTCTTCACAATATCTAACAATGTTCTTAAATCTTTTCCTACCTGATTTATACCACCACTCAGGTCATTTGTACCCACCATAACTATCATCTTGTCTGCTTCATGCCCTCTCTTTATTGCTAAAGCCACTCTTTCTATTGTCCCACCAGCCAAGCACTCCTCATGCATGCCACTCTCCATACCCTTAATCATAGAATCACCATATATCTTACCACTCTTAACTTCATTCAAGTTTACACAAGCGTCACTCATGGACTCATTTTCTAAGTTATTCAGCATGACTCTCCCAGTTTCATTACTCAACACTCTTTTACTTACCCTCCCCCCACTCTCACGACATCTCATTTTTTCTAGGCCTCTTGTGGTTTTATTTTGTTGACTCCCAATCACTCCCATACTATTTATTACTGCATCATTCACCAAAGACTCACCCATACATAATCCTGTTCTAGTTACTTCAGCTAAAGTAATCTCTATAGTCCTAATTTTTCTGTTTAACACATTAAACTCAGTTTTAACTTCCAGTATGTCCTTACTGAGCACTTCCAATTCCTCATGCAGAAGATGAAGGTCATTTTTCATTTTCATGAACTCCCGCCGAAGTTCTTCCACTATGGTCTCAATGTCAGCTTCCATTCCTAAATGCTCCAGCCTATCCCGACACTTCTCACATACGTCTACATTCTCGTTCTTCTCATTTAGCCAGACTGACCACAGATCCTTCACATTCTTCGGCGCATACATGTAGCAGTTTCTGCAATTCATCCATTGCAAAAAATCTAACGCTGAGCCAGCCTTTCATCTAGAAGTAGAAGTTCTGCGCGCCGCTGACGTACATTTCTTGTTGGACTCCATCTTTACACATTGAAGTAGTGAAACAAACAGCAGCGAAAACACAATATACACAAGACAGTTCCAAACAATAACACCACTGAAGGACATTTGTATCTAACCGATACAGAACTGCAGCACAATTTGAGACAAAAAGCCACACTATATTTAAATTTAAAAACACGTTTTCTAGCCTAACTAAACACAACCGCCACATTTACCAAGAAGTTAGGATACCTCTATTCCAATTGAGTATATTCTTGTAAATGTGTATAATCTTAGGAATTTAATAAATCCATCTTGAAGATCTTAACATGTTTTGTGCCTTGAATTGAATCCAATGCACCACTTGCTAATATCTGAATCTGAGTGGGAAAGAATTATAAGACAGAGACCAAGACTGCAAATTAAAGTATTTGAAGAGAGATAGATAAAATTGAGATAAAGAGAAATTGATAGATTGAGTTGCTTAGTATATTTTCTGAGGGTTACTCCTTGGTTAAGAGAAATTTCTAACCTAGGGATCTTGGCTGGCGCAGCTTGATCAAATAAATATTGTCAGAACTTGATTAGGAGGTGACTCCTCTAGACCATTATTGATGAGGATCGGACTCTATTCAGAAGTCTACCCTTTGTTAATTATTTAATATACTTAATCATTCCAAGAAATGGCCAATTGTGTGGATAGATTTTACTGTACATGAGAGAGTACGGCATTCTGATATTTGCGCGTGTATAGACCATAGAAGTATATAGTTAAAGTGATAACACTACACAGTGATAATTTAAGATAAGTGATATAAGTAGGAGAAAACAATAAAGTATAAAAATAAAGAAATGTCACGACATAACAGAGGGTGTATGTAAGTAGATTTTCTGCATGGAAAGTTATGAATGGTTGGAATACACTGGAGTCTGTAGAGAATTTGAATGTATTTAAAGCATGGTATGATGAGATGTGTGTATGACAAATGGACCTCCCACAATGAATCTTTGATTCCATTGGGATCTTGGGATAATAATAATAATATCATTAAGAGAGACCTCCAGGGAGTCAGAGACTCATCGAGGGATTCCACATACTACACACACACACACACCAGCTATCATACTTATTCTTGAACTCATTCACACTGCTTGCACTCACAACATCCAAAGGCAAAGCATTCCAATCACTCACCACTCTTTGAGAGAAAAATTTAGCCCTCACATCCTTCTTGGTGGCCTTCATTCTCAGCTTCCAAGGATGTCCTCTCGTTCTTTCCCCACCAATTATAAATTGAAAAATTCCATCAATTGAAATCCTGTATGACCCTTTCAGAAGTTTGTAAGTCTCAAGCCCCTATTTCAACTGTTTGCTAGTGTCTGCAGTCTACAAATTCTCAATCTGTCATTATAATCAGTATTCCACAATCCTGATATAATGTTTAAACACTCTCCTTTGTACTCTCTCCAATATATCAGAATCACAACAGAAACCAGGAGAACAGACCTGCCCACAATAGTCCAAGTGAGGTCTTATCAAGGCCTTGTAAAGAGGCAAAATAACATCCTTATCTTTACATGTCAACATTCATTTCAGCAATGCAATTATATTTTGAGTTGTATTTGCAATCTTTGCACATGACCCTCTGAACTTCAACTTCCTATCTACTAACAATCCAAGATCTCCAGTCGCATCAGTTTCTTTAAGCGTAATCTCACCAATATAATACGACAGTGAATAGCTAATCATGCCGAAGTGAAGGACTTTACATTTGTTCACACTGAACTGACACCCATATTCCCATGCCCACAATTCCAGCCTATTCAAATCATTCTTCAAGTACAGCATATCAACAGCATTCCTGATTACCCTACCTATCTTTACATCATCAGCAAATAGCTTTAGGTTGCTTGTCAAATCCTTCCCAATATCATTAATGTACAGACTGAATAACAGTGGACCAAGCACTGATCCTTGTGGTACACCACTTGTTACTTTAAATCTTGCAGACTCAGATCTGCCGTATACCACTTTTTGATATCTGTCAGTCAGCCATCCTCTTATCTATGCTAATATTCTATAATCCAAATCCATATTCTTCAATTTATGCAACAGTCTACTGTGCTATATTCTGTCAAAAGCCAAAGCAAAATCCAAAACTGTCTTTGTGTATCCATTCCCCTTGTCTAGTTCAATGATAACATTGTTATAGAATGTGAGCACATTACTAAAACATGACCTTCCCTTAGTAAACCCATGTCGTCATTTGCAAAGTACAGATTCACTGTTAACCCATTTCTGAATGCAGGCTCTTACCAATCTTTCCAAAATCTTCACCACCACTCCTGAGATACTAATTGGTATATAGTTGGATACATCGATCTTTGCACCACCCATGTGCAATGGAATTACCATACATTCCTTCCATTCCTGCAAAATCTTCTGTTGTGTAGGAAATAACTGGCCCACTATAAGTGAGCCATTTGTTTCAGACACAACATGAGAAAATAGTATCTTAACATAAAGACATGCTTAAACTCTCAACAGCAGAGCCAGAGAGGTAATAAATAACTTGTAATTGAAAGGTATATTAACTTAATTGATAATATTCTTGTAGTGTAATCCAAATACTGTTTTAGAATCATACCCAATACAGGGAAAATTATGTTAACCAATCAGCAGAAGGTCTGATCACTACGCAATAGTCCATGACACAGCAGAAAACCTGAAAAGTCATCTGGTAACCCCCTGCAGTAACAGTTCCGTCGAGAAAACCGCCGAGAAAAGGATATGACCTCATCGTTATCTGATGAATCAAAGATGGCTGAGTGAGTGACGTAGACAGAGAGTGAGGGCACTCGCCGTTGAGATATAAGGAGCGGCGCACACTTTAAACACTCTCTTGTTTCTGCATTTTTCTGTGTTCCAGTTCGAAGGCCGTGAGGGCTGAGGAAGCTTGTCGCGGGGGTCCAGCAACTTTCCACGTTGCTCTGGGACCCGATGTGTACAGGACGTCCAACTGAACAACAGGGAACCAGCAGACAGGGCCATTGGTGAGTTTGCCACCAATGTGAAGATAGCAAAGGAGCCACACTTCGAAAAAAAAAAAATGAATAGAGATAGACAGCGGAGCAAAGAGGAAATCTTGCCACGTCCGAGGAAGGATCAGATCTAAAAAAAGGAACCATTTCACTAAGGAAAATAGCCGGTAAGGTGCATATCTTTTACCCTATATATATATATATATATATATATATCAAGTGCTGTAAAACCCAGAGAGAGTAAAAAGGAGGAGAACTTTAATCATAGCCCTGCTCGACTCAACTAGAAGATCCATTTTTGGACTGAACATCTTGATAGGACCTTCCTGTTGTAAGTTGTAATTTTGTGTCCGAGTGAAACTATAGTGGAACAGTTAAGCGATGATTTATTATCGGGACCCGATGTGTACAGGACGTCCAACTGAACAACAGAGAACCAGCAGACAGGGCCATTATGAATGTGAAGATAGCGAAGGAGCCACACTTTGAAAAAAAATGAATAGAGATAGACAGCGGAGCGACAATGGTTCATAACTCGAGAAAAAGGGTTTATAACTCATCCCGTAACAAAGTGTAACTTGAAAGAATAAGTATGTCTTTACCAACATCATCTGAAATGAGCAATCCCAAATTTTTCAAAACCATGAACCCCAAAACAATTATGTCCCAAATTCTCAGGGGAAGGGAATGATGATGTAGGATCCTCTGGTACATAGAAAGGCTAAAAAAAGCAGCCAATTGGAGTGAGCCTCAACTTTTAACCCTAGTACGTAGTGGGCTTAAAGGGAAAGCAAAGAAGATGTTGCACTCCCACCCCCCCACCTTAAACAGAGCATTAAATTATAACGATCTCAAAAAAGCATTGATATCGAGTTCAAAAAAAAAAAAGGGAGGAACTAGCCAAGCATTAGAAAAATTTCACAAATGCATACAGAAAAAAGGGAAATGGGTAATAGAATTCTTCCATAGACTGTCAAAACTCGCCCATGACATAAAAACCTCGCCACACGAAAAAGAACACATTGAATGGCTAACACTACAACAATTCCGAGCAGGCATCTTACCTGAACTACAAGAGAGGGTATACTTCAATGGAACAAATAGCCTTGATGCGTGCTACATAGCAGCTAGAGAGAGGGAAGAAATAGTGGCAAACATTACCCAAGCCTCTGAATACAGAGAAATGATAATAGAAAAGAGGCATGGTAGAAAGGAAAAAGGTTTTGAGGGCCAAAACCCCAACCCCCAAGGATCATGAGAGCACATACTACAAGATGCAGAGCACCAACATAACTGAGGCTAACTTTGAGGGGAACCTTGCCCTCGTCGAGAGAAGCATAGATGAAACACCATGTGAATTCCTGCTCGACACAGGGGCACATATATCCGTTATCCCACATAACCTATACAAGAAGCTCGACATGTCACACGACAAAATACTGATCCCCCTCCAAAAACCCCACAAAATAATGGGAATAGCCAAGATTGAGCTGCAATCCTCCACAAAAGTAAGGGCAAAAATATCAATCCTCTGCTTCCCAATTGATCTCACCCATGACTTAATAATTCTCCCCGAGATATCTGCAGACATGGGTAACCAAGTCATTCTAGGGCTGGATTTTCTAAAAGCAAACCAGTTTGCCTGCAACTTTGGAACCCAGTCAATATCTGTTTGTGGGAAAACTTACCACTCTAACATCAACCCATGCAAAAGATTGCACGAAAACAAGTCCTTGAAGCCAAACTGATATCCACAAAGAAATCAGAAGAGAGACAAATCAGGTGGAAGGAGAAACTGGTGAATAGATCAATAAGCAACCATAACTCTGATTGCAATATAGAGGAGATAAAATTGTTCTTTGACGTGGCATACAAACAACACACCGAGGTATTCGCTGAAGGGATAAGCACCCTTATCTGTACGAATGCAGTGGAATACACTGTACAATTAACCTCAAACTCACCCATACACATAAAACAATACCCAACCCCCCTAAAATACATAGACAAATTGGAGAAGCTCATGGATGACTATGAGAGAGCAGGAGTGATCGAGAAGTCAGTATCCCGTTGGAACAGCCCGTTCATACTGGTCGAGAAGGCAAATGGTGACCTTAGGTTTGCTTTAGACCTAAGAGAAGTGAACAAAGTCACAAAGCCCAGCGATTTTCCAGTATGATTACAAAATTTGCCTGGAAGGCAGAGCAACAAGAAGCATTCCATACATTAAACCAGACATTAACTATGGCCCCTGTTCTCATCCACCCAAAGCTGGGGAAGATCTTCTACCTTGCGGCTGACGCATCAAAGGATACTATCGGTGCTGTACTGGAGCAGATGGAAGGGGAATCTCTCAAGCCAGTCGCATTCATTAGCAGGAAGTTATCCCCTTCAGAAAAGAATTACTCAGCGATTGAGAGGGAAGTGTTAGCAATTGTATATAGCCTCAGGAAGCTCCGTCACCTACTGCTAGAACATGACATTGTCCTCAGATCTGACCACAAACCATTATCCTTCATGTCATCCATGAAGGATAAAAATCAAAGGATTGTGCACCAGTCTTTGGAGTTGCAGGAGTTTAGAATGGAGGTCAGTTACATACTCAGAAAGACTAATGTGGTAGCTGACTACCTGTCCCGGTCACTAACATCCCAGCCTGAGGAGAATCTCAACCATATCGGAAGAACTGCCAAACGAATTTCAGTCATTCAAGAGTTAAAGAAGGAAGGGGCACCCGAACCCCGATATCAGACTTGGGAGAAGCCTGACATCATTCAGGCCCAAAAGACCGACCCGGTATGGGGAGGGGTTTACAAGAAGTTGTCAAGTGCGAATGGTACGCATCATGGATCAGAGCCATATGGTAACATGCACATAGACAGTGATGGCCTTCTGCTATCTAGGCAAGGTGTCACTGGGAGGTGGAGGGAGAAGATAATAGTACCCAAAGCCATGATTCCATGGGTGTTACACACATTCCATGACACTGGTCTAGCAGGACATCAGGGAATACACAGAACGTTGAAGAGGGTGACGGATAGGTACCTCTGGAAGGGAATGAGATGCAACGTGGAAGCATATGTCTCTTCATGCAACCTATGCCAGAGGAAGTCCCCCCATCATGGGTAAGGCCCATATTCAGCCGTTCCCTCTCCCCCTCGTGCCTCTTTCAGGCCGTGGCTATGGACATTGTGGGGCCACTTCCCACCACTTCAAAGGGAACAGGTACATCTTAGTCATGATAGACATGTTCTCCAGGTTCCCCGAAGCCACGGCCAAGGACCAAACAGCCAGAACAGTAACAAACAAGTTATTCAAGATGATCTTTTTGAGATATGGGATGCCTGAGACCCTGCTATCAGATCAGGGCACTAACTTCACGGCAAAGGTACTCCTACAGTTATGTGACTCATTAGGGGGTAAAGAAACTCTTCACCACCCCATATCACCCCCAGGCGAATGGGATGTGTGAGAGGATGAACCGCACTCTGAAGCTCACCTTGGTGAAACTAGCAGAGGAGCAGATCTCAGAGCGGGATGTCCATCTACCTCACACCCTCTTCGCCTGTAGAACAGCCCTACACCACCAGGGAAGCCCCTGCAGTACTACTATATGGATTTGAACCCGTTTTCCCAAATGACTTCAGGAACTCCAAGACAGAAACCGGTTTTCCCGACATCAACGAATATCTAAATAGCCTCATAAGAGATAACAAGTTAGCATATGACTTAGTGGCTGAAACCAGTGAAAGAAGTTCCCTCCGTGCAAGACAGTACGCTAACAGACTAAGGAAGGCTAAGGACCTGAAGAAGGGAAGTTTAGTTGTAATGGGGCAGGGTTTCAAGGGAAAAGGAAAGGGGGGGAAGTTCAGCAAAAAGCACACTCGGACCATTTGAAGTGATTGAGAGGATAACACCTGTAACCTTCAAAATAAAGGAGACCAGCCCTCGTGGTAAGGTTATCATTATTCACACTGATTGCCTCAAACTATACAAGACTAGATCAGCAAGACTAGTCTGTTTCGGTGACTCATTAGAGAGCATCTGGGGAAATAACAGAAGAAGGGAGGTCAGAACAGTTACAGACATAGAAAAAGCTCGCCCCACATCAATCCGCAACCAAAGAAAAGCGGAAACCACAATGTAAGGGAGGAAGAACACCTCCAAGATGAATACTTTCCCTTCATCATGAGACACAGGGAGACCCCGGATGTTACCTGTGAGGATAATACCAATCAGGGGAGTCAAGATAGGCCGACCGCGCCAGGAGAGAGAGAGGAAGCACAAAATCCAGTGCATAGGTATATGCTGAGGTGTAGGCAAGAAGGACAACCCTTCTCCAGAGAAAAAAGAGGATGTTGTTAACAACAATCATATTAGAAAAAAGGGGGGGGGCAAAGTGTGAATCAAAAATTTTCTGCAACTCCATTAAAGAATAATTTTTAACTAAAGGGGGGGGGGGGCTTTGTCGGAAATAACTGGCCCACTATAAATCAGCCATTTGTTTCAGACACAACACGAGAAAATAGTATCTTAACATAAAGACATGCTTAAACTCTCAAGAGCAGAGCCAGAGAGGTAATAAATAACTTGTAATTGAAAGATATATTAACTTAATTGATAATATTCTTGTAATGCAAATACTGTTTTAGAATCATACCCAATACAGGGAAAATTATGTTAACCAATCAGCAGAAGATCTGATCACTACGCAATAGTCCATGACACAGCAAAAAACCTGAAAAGTCATCCGGTGACCCCTGCAGTTACAGTTCCGTCGAGAAAAGGATATGACCTCATCGTTATCTGATGAATCAAATACAGCTGTGTGAGTAATGTAGAAAGAGAGTGAGGGCGCTCGCAGTTGAGATATAAGGAGCAGCACGCACTTTAAACGCTCTCTTGTTTCTGCATTTTTCTGTGTTCCAGTTCGAAGGCCGTGAGGGCTGAGGAAGCTTGTCGCCAGTGTCCAGCAACTTTCCACGTTGCTCTGGGATCCGATGTGTACAGGACGTCCAACTGAACAACAGAGAACCAGCAGACAGGGCCATTGGTGAGTTTGCCACCAATGTGAAGATAGCAAAGGAGCCACACTTCGAGAAAAAAAAATGAATAGAGATATAGAGATACACAGCGGAGCAAAGAGGAAATCTTGCCACGTCCGAGGAAGGATCAGATCTAAAAAAAGGAACCATTTCACTAAGGAAAATAGCCGGTAAGGTGCATATCTTTTACCCTATATATATATATATATATATATATATATATATATATATCAAGTGCTGTAAAACCCAGAGAGAGTAAAAAGGAGGAGAACTTTAATCATAGCCCTGCTCGACTCAACTAGAAGATCCATTTTTGGACTGAACATCTTGATAGGACCTTCCTGTTGTAAGTTGTAATTTTGTGTCCGAGTGAAACTATAGTGGAACAGTTAAGCGATGATTAATTATATGAGATACAATGAGTGAAGGCACTGCTCTGTATGTGACTTGTATAAGATTTATAGCAAGGAGTTTTTTTAACAAAATAATAATTGATAAATTTGAATGAACATATCATGTGTAATTTAATTAATTTTGTATTGCCAAAGCTTGCATAACAACTGGAGTATCATTTAATCGTAACGTAAACCACAGAAATAAGATTGATTAACTGATGCTCCTGGAGTATAATTGTATGGGCCTGCATTTTAAGAAGTATGCGAAGGGGTTGAGTGAGCTTATTGCAGTTGCGTGAGCATTTGTGTATGAACTTATTCCTTTTATATTATTATTACATGATTTCCTGTATATGATTTTTAGTTGTATTAAAATGCATTATTTTAAATCAAAGTTTGTATGTTCTGTTGTTTGAGACTGACTTACCACTTATAAAAGTTCGAACCTGTGTAAGTGGGGGGAGACATTTGATATAAGATAAAAGTGGGAGCCGCGACTGCACACCACGTGTTCCCAATGTTAAATAATATTGTCGAGATAGTAGAGTAAGCTTAAGTATCAGGAACTAGTTACCGACTGGTGCAGTCGATCTAAAATAAATAAATTTGTCGGAAGCTAACTTCTAGTACAAGTAACCTTAAGATATAAAATTAAAATAGAAGAAAATAAAATAAAGGAAAACTGGAGAAGGCGAAGAGGTAACATTTCTCTATTCTGAGACTCATATTAAACATCCTGGTCAAAGGAATTTCCAGTTCAGCTGAACACTCTTTTAGCACACGTACTGATATCCCATCAGTACCTACTGCTGAATTCTTATTCAATTTGTGAAACAGCTCTTATACCTCATCCTCACACACCTACTATGATGAAGAAGAGTTAATTATGCAGTAGGGAAAAGAGGTGGGAAAGATCTGCAAACGTGT